>NC_134497.1:10032933-10101986 GCF_040206685.1 Ascaphus truei
ATGTCTATTAATACTGCGCTGTATGAATGCACACACCTGTCTCTTACACATACAAATGTACTATGTAATTCTATCCCTATATACCAATAGGGACTACATAGTAGGCACACACATGAATTCCCTTACATCCCAAGCATTCAGGGACCATTTAACACCTTAAGACATAAAGCGCATACTGCACAGGGGGGAGGGGTAGGCTTCAACCACAGATAACATTCCAGTTGCTTTGTTTCTAAGAGAGTTTTTGGCTTAATCAATTGTAACATCGCCCGAAGAAGAGGTCAGTGTATCTCGAAAACTCGCACAAATAAAAGCATTTCGTTAGCCACAGAACAGTATCGACTATTTGTTATTTGTTTTGGTTATTATGCTCGGCTAACACAGTTCAGATACCTCTACATATATATATATATATATATATATATATATATATATATATATATATATATATATATATATATATATATATATATTAATATATATCCGGATACATGTAGTGATAGACACATACAGTACAATGTGATGTAACAGGGATTATCCTCTCTAGCTGGAAGATTAATGCTTTTACACACCCGTCTGGCAGTGGGATTGGGTTAGGAGGATCTGACTGCATTTTATCAATGGATTAGGTAGGAGAATGTTCTGCACAGCAACCTACGTGACATCCACACAAACACAGCGTAATTACCTCGCTCAGAGGGATTTGACGTGCGCCAGTTCACAAACAAATTCCCAAACAAATTCCTGTCATTCCACAATTTCAAGGCTTCCACTATTTGGGCCCTAAATATCCAGAACATTTCGTTTGTGGATCCCTCCCTTGTTCCAGTGAAGATCAAAACAAAAACTCGGGCAAAAAAAATTGACTATTCTGTAAACCGTGCACCCCAAAACTGGAACACCCTACCGGAGACTCTCACAGCCGCCACCAGTCTAAATTCTTTCAAAACTAAGGCTGTCTCACATTGTAATCTGGTCTGTAACTGTTACATATGGCTATAATATATATCTTCTCTAACTGTGCACGCAATGTCTTGTATATAATATATACCCTGTTCACTTGTGTAACTGCATTTGTAACCGTGTATTATTTGTCTTAACTCTGTGCCCAGGACATACGTGAAAACGAGAGGTAACTCTCACTGTATTACTTCCTGGTAACACCTTTTATAAATAAATAAATAAACTCCTAAGCATAAAGATCCTTTTCACATTTTATTCACACTTATTTCTGGGTATTTTATTACAGCCTACTTGTTAGGGTTCTAAGCTTGGATGCAGTGTTACAGAGGAACGTTCCAATACCACAATTAGAACAGAGGAGAAGTCTAGCATAGGCGTGGTCCCAGCTGATGATAATCCGCTGCCTCGCAGACATTTTCCAGTAAATCGTAGGTGTGGTGCTGTGCCTGGGTTATTGGCATGACGTGGGGTGTGGGCAATGTAATGCTTATCACCCATTTGGCTGGCCAGCTGATGGTGTCCTGTTAAACTAGATATTTACATGTGTATTTCCAACTGGTCGTTTGTGCTAATAAGTAGCAAATAAAAGTATCACTTGTGAGCACATTCACATGTCTCAGACAGGTCTGCAGCGCTGTTTCCCCTTATCTCTTCACACACAGTGCTTCCACTGCAGCTAGGGATTCTGGGAAATGACATGCAGATGAGCACACAGTGTCACCTTTTACTTCATATCCATTTACCATGGGACCCCTATAAGCTTCTGCCTGCCGCATTACACAGCTTTAAAGCACAGCTTTGGTTAAAGAAGTGCAAAGCCAGCAACGCTAGTCAGAGACGGCATATTTTCAACATTTGGGGTCTCATCAGTGCGAAGGCTGGTAATACTGGCTTTGCAATGTGAAGCTGGAAAAGGTTTCAACCACACATTAAATAAGTTACAGTGGGTAAAAAGTGACACAAACCCTCCACCGTACATTGTACAGCAAATAAAAATACCACATGTGCTAATAAATTATTTGTATCCAACAACACCTAACAGAATTAGCATAGTAGGCAATGAACCTTCAGTATAGATAAAGCACCACATGTAGAAAGGAGTCCCTAACAAATGCTGCAGATATATCTATAATGCAGCGATAATGTATGTCTAATGTTGGAAAATTGGGAATAGCCTTAACCTCTGACCCTACGCGTTTCGAGTGCGTCACTTCATCAGGGGTATATACCAGCAGCATGCACTATGATGTTTCTCTGTGTTTAATCCCGCATATCACGAGACGATTTCCACGGAGCCATAAAGTCGGTGCAGGTGTCCAATAATGGATTAGTACACAAGATTTCCAATACTATCTACTAGTACATTTGGACTTTTGCTGGACATTTTTGGGAGGCGCCGGTTCGTATCTGTTATTTGTATTACGTTTCCCATTAAGGTATAAGATCAAGGTTACAGATAGAAGTACAAGTGCAGAATTCAGTCATTTGTTGATGGCTTATATTTGGTGTTCAGGACAACATCTGCCGCCCAGTCAAATGGTTTATAAGCATTACATTGCCATCTTATGCAGATTAGTCAGACATATCAAAACAATCCCTATAACTAACTGAGACATCTCCGAGGTGGCGACATATCATCCAGGTGGAACCACGCCTCTGCTAGACTTCTCGTTGCATTGTATACATCGTTTATTGTATATGAGCTTTTTTCTTTTATATTGCACTCAATAAAACTGCGGTTGAAATGTCATCCAAATGTTGGTGTCCGGTGTCCTGTCCAAAGTCAACAAACCCCACCGCTGGCATTTGACCATTTGGCACCGTTTTTCTCACTGGACACATAATCTAAGCAGGTCTGTCAATAAGACCTCAGCCAAGAAGGGAAATGCTCTTGTTTATTATTTGTTACCAATCCCCGCCCCACCCTTGCAAAACAAACTCTCCAGGAATGTATCTTGGAGGTCTACATAGGCTACAGCCAAACAGCTGGTCACAGATGAGTCATAGGCAGATAATTAAGCAGAGGTATCACCATGTCATTGTATCCAAGCAAAGACTCTCTCTTGACAATGGAACACATTCATTATGGTGCTTTGTCCCTTTTGTTCCACAATACTGGTTCCTCCAGTGTTGGGTTTAACCCAGTGGATGAAGTGATCTTAACCCTTTCACTGCTTGCATTGCCTAGACAAGAGGCTTACGAAAGAAGAAGCGCTGTGCATGAAGGAGAGCGCAGTACATACATCAATATAAATGGTCTATTCATGTACCTTCCAGGATAAGATATTTTTATTAAGATTATTACAGATTGGTGGTTCCTAGTGCGACTATTAACCAATCACCCACACTAGTATTCTAGAATTGTTGATGAAATGTAATATTTTCCCTTGAAATTCGCCAGCGTTGGATTTTCAGTGTTCCCGTTATGATGAACAGCCTCGTAACTCGTCCAGTTTGGGGAAAAGCTTCCACATTAACCCTATGGCTTCCCCATGGGGTTAAATCCACCAATGACCAAGTCCCTGCATAATGCCACAGAATAACGGTGTACTTAACATTCTTCGGACTCTAATTAAAAGCTAATTAACATCTTTTGACTGACGAAACCAATAATAACATGGTAAATAAGATCACTCGATGCACAATACAACATTATTTAGTTCATGTTTTTTCTTCGATATAGATATATAATACTGTGGGACTCGGTTTTGAGCAAGATTGTGTCTGTCTAATGGTAGATAAGATGTTTACATGGTTAAGTTCTTCCACTTCTGCTAAATAGGCTTGGCCTATTCCTGTTGTGAACTGATTGTCAGTCTTCTCTTGCTATGCACATAGATTCTGAAACGATGTATTAAAAACAAAAAACCAACAAGCATTAAACAGCAATCCCCCAAATAATTTGGAACCTGGGGGTCTGCTGAATTAAACGGTGCCACTTTCAGCCATTGCCCCTTCATTAATATTGGCCAATAGGAGGCTGCCACATCATCGATTTCCTATTGGCCTAGAGGGCCCGGGACACTTGGGAGGTAAGGGTTTGCTCAGGACAGACCCTCCACTCTGGCATCTTTACCAGTAATTATCTTGGCAGGTTACCAGAGCTGTAAATAGCCGCTGTTCAGCTCAGCAGAGGAACCCCTGGTACTACATAAATCCTCCAGGTGGAACTCCCACTTTAAAATAAAGGATTTAACTACAAGCAACAATATGTCTGCGGAGACCAGATTACTGTGACATATTTGCATGTACACTTGTGTCTGTACTTCCTACAGCATACAGACAGATCCTAATGAGACACTCACTGCCTCCTGGGACCCCCCTTACGTGTAACCAGATCCCATTCATTCATCTGTTATCAGATCATTAATGATCTGTTAAAAACAGACCCACTCCCCCCCTGAGCAAACCCTAAAAACCTAACACACATTTCTAGTGCTGTCTCATGGAAATGAGTTCTCATGTACTCTGCCCTATCCCAACTGGACTAACATGGATATTTCTAGTTCATTCATATTTTTGCCTAGAATTTAATTTATTTTAAGATCCGTGTACCCACTCATATTTATTTTACTTTAGGCTTTTTGAGCGATAAACTTGGCTTCCTTATTTCCCTTGAGTGCGTCAGCTTTTTTTTTTTCTTTCTATTTCTTTCTGTTGAAACTGTGCATGTTTGTAATGTCTTTTTGATATAAATCTCAAAAATAAATGTTATTGAGATATATCATTAAAAAATATATACAGGCATACCCCGGTTTAAGGACACTCACTTTAAGTACACTCGCTAGTAAGGACATATCGCTCAATAGGCAAACGGCAGTTCACGCATGCGCCTGTCAGCACTTCCTGAACAGCAATACCAGCTCCCTACCTGTACCGAAGCTGTGCGCAAGCGGGGAGACTATAGAGCCTGTTACACATGTGTTATTTACATCAGTTATGCACGTATATGACGATTGCCGTACAGTACATGCATCGATAAGTGGGAAAAAGGGAGTGCTTCACTTTAAGTACATTTTCGCTTTACATACATGCTCCGGTCCCATTGCGTACGTTAATGCGGGGTTTGCCTGTATATACTAGCTGATATACCCGGCTTTGCCCTGGATGTAAATCCTTAATAGGTAGTATTATTTATAAATGGTGGAACAATAGGTGAGTATTTGTTGGAAAGGTTGGATAATAATGTTGAAAAGAAAGATGGAATAAAATGTAATACGATGTTGTATAAAAATGGTTTATTGTAAACACACCACAGTACAATGTATATTTTGGTGACATAAGTGATGTGAAAATGTGAGGCGTGTGTCCTGCTAGGGTGTGAGCGTGTGTGAGGCGGCGGGTGGGTGTTCAGTACGGGTGGCGCGTGGGTAGTGAGTGCTGGCTGTGGGTCGGGGTCCTGCTAGGGTGTGAGGCGGCGGGTGTGTGGCGAGTGCGGGCGACAGCTGGTCAGTGATGTTGTTGCGTAGGGGCAGGAGGCGGCAGGTGTGTGTCGAGTGTGTGGGGTGGGTGAGAGGCAGCGGGTATGTGTCAAGTGTGGCGGGTGTCTGTTCAGTGCGTGCGGCGGCTGTGTGGCGCAGGGGTGTGAGGGCGGGTGGGCGAAAGGCAGAGGCAGGAGGGCAGCCGAAAGGCGGTGAAGGAGGGGAGGTGAAGGGGGGGGGTGAGGGGAGGTGAACGGGGGGCGGAGGGGAGGTGAAGGGGGGGCGGAGGGGAGGTGAAGGGGGGGGCGGAGGAGAGGTGAAGGGGGGGAGAGGGGTTGGGTTTTAGGGGGGGAGGGGGGAGGTGGAGGAAGGGAAGGGGGAGGTGGAAGAAGGGAAGGGGGGAGGTGGAGGAAGGGAAGGGGGGAGGTGGAGGAGGGGAAGGGGGGAGGTGGGGGAAGGGTGGAGGTGAAGGGGGGTGATGAAGGGGGGGGAGAGGTGAAGGGAGGGAGAAGGGGGGGAGAGGTGAAGGGGGTGAGGGGAGGTGGAGGGGGGTGAGGGGAGGTGGAGGGGGGGTGAGGGGAGGTGGAGGGGGGTGAGGGGAGGTGGAGGGGGGGTGACGGGAGGTGGAGGGGGGAGGGGAGGGAGAGGGGAGGCAGAGGGGAAGTGGAGGGGGGAGGTGAAGGGAGGGGGGAGGTGAAGGGGGGGAAGGAAGTGGGGGGAAGGGAAGTGGGGGGGGAAGGGAAGTGGGGGGAGAGGGGGAAGGAAAGTGGGGGGAGGGGGAAGGGAAGTGTGGGGGGGAGGGGGAAGGGAAGTGTGGGGGGGAGGGGGAAGGGAAATGTGGGGGGGGAGGGGGAAGTGGGGGGGGGTGCGGGAGGTGAGGGAGGGAGGTAAGTGACAATTAATGTATCATGTGACCGCTTGCTCCCCGTTCCCCCACTGTCTGCCGGTTGTCTGTACCCCCCCCCCCCCCGCGAAACCTTCCGTCTGTTGTGGACGTCTGCAGATGGGGGCGCGTGCATGCGTCGACGGGGGCGCGTGCATGCGTCGGCCACTGCCTCACCCGTCCACCCGCTCCCACGCGGATCTGAGGCGGGAGGCAGCGTGTTGTGGCCGCTCCCCGGCCGCTGTCCGCTCCCCCGCTTTGTCCCGGCGCTCGCTCCCGTGTGGCCGCTCCCCCGCTGACTCTAGCGGCTGGGGTGTGAGCTTGGAGGCAAGGGAGGCACAGGGGGCAGAGGCGCAGGGGTTGGAGGCAGCGGAGGCACAGGGGTTTTGCGCTGGGAAGGGAGGCACAGGGGTTTTGCGCTGGGAGGGGAGGCACAGGGGTTTTGTGCTGGGAGGGGAGGCGCAGGGTTTTGCGCTGGGAGGGGAGGCGCAGGGTTTTGCGCTGGGAGGGGAGGCACAGGGGTTTTGTGCTGGGAGGGGAGGCGCAGGGGTTGGAGGCAGCAGGAGGCACAGTAGTGTGAGGCAGCAGGAGGCACAGGGGTTTTGAGGCGGCGGGAGGCACAGGGGTTTGAGGCGGCGGCAGGGTGTACGCTGGGAGGGGAGGAGGTGTGTGTGTGTGTCTGTGTGTGTGTGTCACTGTTAGACCACACCAGCCAATGAGAGGTGTGCGGGGGCGGGCGGGCCAAGGGATGGCCTGAGGTGGAGTGACGGGCCAAAGGTCCAATGTGATTGCTCCTAGGGACAGGACAGACAGACAAACACACATACGACGGTTTGAGAAATACAAATATAATATATATATATATATATATATATATATATATATATATATATATATATAGAATGACTACAACCTGAAACACATTGCACTGCATTGCAATATTTTACAAGAAGGTATAGAGTACGTATTTTGTATACACTTTCTGTAATATATTAAGCCCTTCCTGTGAAAAGGCCCGGCAATTAAAACATTTTTTTTATTTTTATTATTTGATTGAATTTCAAAAGCACGAGTAAGTGAAATCAACAGGCTATGGAATTCCCACTGACATTTTTTTTAGCGTTAAGTGTACTTGTTGCGAACATTTGGATCGAAGCAAACTTTTTCGCTGGAGTAACAAGGGTGACAGGCGCAAAGCGCGATTGCACGGACTTGCAGGCGAGCCAGCGTGCGCGGGGGGAGCCGGGGGGAGGTGGTTGGAGGCGGGGCAGTGACGTCGCTGGGCCAATCACCCGCGACGCACTGACGTCAATGTCACAGTGCCGACGTCACGGCTCCGTGACGTTGACGCTGCGGTGCGGTGACTGGAGGTTTTCAGCCGACAGCCCGCTGAAAAACAGCTTGGCGCTTGGCTGAAACCTCTAACTCCTCAGCACGCCTGCGGACGCTCGCTTGAGCCCCCTCTCAAGGCATCCTCATTGAGGATGCAGGGGCTCAGCGCGGAGCATCAGCACGCCTCAGCACGGCTGGTCCATCTATGGACGCAGCCTAAGTCAGAACGGAGCTTAACGCCTCGCGCTGCTGATATCTCAATATATTTTTTTATTGTATAATGAGAATAATACAGTACGATGAAATCTATCCAATTGCACAAAAAACGGAGGTATGCGGAACATGTAGAACAATGTTTATTTAAAACTTTTTTATTTGGGGTGTGATGGGGTTAAGGAACCCTATAATTCTATTATGCAATTCTGGGGAACCCCAACCCTCTCTAATAGCGCACCTGAGATCCGATGCATTGTAAGGAACCCCGACCCTCTCTAATAGCGCGCCTGCGATCAGATGCATTGTAAGGAACCCCAACCCTCTCTAATAGCGCGCTGCGATCAGATGCATTGTAAGGAACCCCGACCCTCTCTAATAGCGCGTCTGAGATCAGATGCATTGTAAGGAACCCCAACCCTCTCTAATAGCGCGCCTGAGATCAGATGCATTGTAAGGAACCCCGACCCTCTCTAATAGCGCGCCTGCGATCAGATGCATTGTAAGGAACCCCGACCCTCTTTAATAGCGCGCCTGCGATCAGATGCATTGTAAGGAACCCCGACCCTCTCTAATAGCGCGCCTGCGATCAGATGCATTGTAAGGAACCCAGATGCATTGTAAGGAACCCCAACCCTCTCTAATAGCGCGCCTGAGATCAGATGCATTGTAAGGAACCCCGACCCTCTCTAATAGCGCGCCTGCGATCAGATGCATTGTAAGGAACCCCGACCCTCTTTAATAGCGCGCCTGCGATCAGATGCATTGTAAGGAACCCCGACCCTCTCTAATAGCGCGCCTGCGATCAGATGCATTGTAAGGAACCCCAACCCTCTCTAATAGCGCGCCTGAGATCAGATGCATTGTAAATTCTTCTGTATTTGGTACAATTTGCAAATGACCTGAAAATTGCAGGGAACCCTTTAGGGTACCCCTGCTAAACACTGATGTAGAGCATAGAGTAGCTGAGCAGAACCTGAAGGGATGGCAGAAAACGAGTTTGATCACTGCAGCAGCTGACAACTTGTGACGTTAAGCAGCCCTTCCTTAGCAGAGCACACAAGTGATGAACAGACGGGCTTGGTATCCTGGAATGGCAATAAACACACACGGAGTGGAGCGAGGCCTCACACCTGTGTTACCATCACTCAGTAACGCTGATGGACTCTGGGAATAAATATTTATCATATTTACAGGCATTTCAGTTTTCATATTGCTTTGCCTCCAGCACTACAGGAGTTAAGTAAACTGACCGCTCACACTGATTTCCATAACACAGTCATGCTCTGGACAAACTCACCCGTCCTGTTTCATCCCAGCTTAACCCCTTTGAAGCCAAACCACTGACAGAGAGGTGGTTACATTAGTGACAACAATGTTGGTTAGTGCAATCTTTTATTTTATAAGTGTGTAGCCTGACTACCATTTACTTTTTATATGTAACTAGCTGAGAGCCCCGGCGTTGCACGGGATGTTTGTGGTGTGGGTGTGGCATTTGGGTGGGGAGTGGTCCACACGGCCCATGTGCGGTGGTAGTGCTGCTGTGGCTGTACTGATGGTGATTGTATCGGTGTGCTGATTTGGGAGGGTTTGGTGCTGATGTGGGGTGCGGATGTGGGTGTGCCGATGGGGGAGGTGCAAAGGTGGCGATGTGTGGGTGCTGATGGGGTCTGAGAATGGTGGGGAGCCGAGAATGCCAGTGTGCTGGGGGGGCATGGGATACCGGTGTGCTGATGTGGTGGTGCTGGGGATAGTGTGTGTGTGTATACATGTTTGTGTGTATACATTGTATGTGTGTGTGTGTGTGTGTATGTGTACATGTGTGTGTATACATGTGTGTGTGTATACATGTGTGTGTATGTATACATGTGTGTATGTATACATTGTGTGTATGTATATATTGTGTGTATACAACATGTTTGTGTGTGTATACACGTGTGTATACACACACGTGTGTATACACATGTGTGTGTGTATACACATGCATGTGTGTGTATACATGTGTGTGTATACACATGTGTGTATACATGTGTGTGTATGTATAAATGTGTGTGTATGTGTGTGTATACACATGTGTGTGTATACATGTGTGTGTGTATACGTGTGTGTATACGTGTGTGTGTATACGTGTTGTGTGTATACATGTGTGTGTGTATACATGTGTGTGTGTATACATGTGTGTGTGTATACATGTGTGTGTGTATACATTATGTGTATGTATACCTGTGTGTGTATACGTGTGTGAGTGTATGTCTCCATGTGTGTGTGTACGTGTACATGTGTGTGAGTATACGTGTACATGTGTGTGTGTGTGTACGTGTCTACGTGTACATGTGTGTGTGCACGTGTACATGTGTGTGTGTGTGTCTACGTATACATGTGTGTGTGTACGTGTGTGTACGTGTGTGTGTGTGTGTGTGTACGTGTGTGTGTGTGTCTACGTGTGTGTGTCTACGTGTGTGTGTGTGTCTACGTGTGTGTGTTTGTGTACGTGTGTGTACGTGTGTGTGTGTGTATACGTGTGTGTGTGTGTGTGTGTCTACGTGTGTGTGTCTACGTGTGTGTGTCTACGTGTGTGTGTGTGTGTCCCTGTGTGTCCTTTGGCCCGTCACTCCGCCTCAGGCCAATGAGAGGTGTGCGTGGGCAGGCCAATGAGAGGTGTGCGGGGGCGGGCCAAGGGACCAATGAGGTGGGATGGGGGGGGGGGGAGGAGGTGGGAAGGGGGGGGGGAGGAGGTGGGAAGGGGGGGGGGGAGGAGGTGGGAAGGGGGGGGGGGAGGAGGTGAGGACGGGGGAAGGGGGGGAGGGGAAGGGGGGGAGGAGGGGAAGGGGGGGGGGAGGGGAAGGGGGAGGGGGGAGGGAGGGGGGGGAAGGAAGGGAGGGGGAGGTGGTGGGGAAGGGGGGGTGGAGGTGGTGGGAAGGGGGGGTGGAGGTGGTGGGAAGGGGGGAGGTGGTGGGGAGGTGGTGGGGAGGAAGGGGGGGGAGGTGGTGGGGAGGAAGGGGGGGAGGAGGGGGGAAGGTGGGGGGGGAGGAGGGGGGAAGGTGGTGGGGAGGAGGGGGGAGGTGGTGGGAAGGGGGGTGGGGGGTGGTGGGGAGGAAGGGGGAAGGGGGGGGAGGAGGGGGGGAAGGGGGGGAAGGGGGGGGGAGGAAGGAGGTGGTGGGGGAAGGGGGGGGAGGAGGGGGGAAGGGGGGGAGGTGGTGGGGAGGAGGGGGGAAGGGGGGGGAGGTGGTGGGGAGGGGGGGAGGTGGTGGGGAGGGGGGGGAGGTGGTGGGGGGGAAGGGGGGAAGGTGGTGGGGAAGGGGAGGGGGGGAGGTGGTGGGAAGGGGGGAGGGGGGGGAGGAGGGGGAAGGGGGGGTGGGGAGGAGGGGGGAAGTGGTGGGAAGGGGGGAGGTGGTGGGAAGGGGGGGTGGTGGGAAGGGGGGTGGGTGGGAAGGGGGGGAGGTGGTGGGAAGGGGGGGAGGTGGTGCGAAGGGGGGAGGTGAAGGGGGTGGGGGTGGAGGTGGAGGGGAGGTGAAGGGGGGGGGGTGGAGGAGAGGTGAAGGGGGGGTGGAGGGGAGGTGAAGGGGGTGGAGGGGAGGTGAAGGGGGGGGTGGAGGGGAGGTGAAGGGGGGGTGGAGGGTAAGGGGGGTGGAGGGGAGGTGAAGGGGGTGGAGGGGAGGTGAAGGGGGGGTGGAGGGGAGGTGAAGGGGGAGGGGAAGGGGGGGGTGGAGGGGAGGTGAAGGGGGGGTGGAGGGGAGGTGAAGGGGGTGGGGGGTGGAGGGGAGGTAAAGGGGGGGTGGAGGGGAGGTGAAGGGGGGGGTGGAGGGGAGGTGAAGGGGGGGTGGAGGGGAGGTGAAGCGGGGGGTGGAGGGGAGGTGAAGGGGGGGGTGGAGGAGAGGTGAAGGGGGTGGTGGAGGGGGGGTGGAGGGGAGGTGAAGGGGGTGGTGGGGAGGTAAAGGGGGGGTGGAGGGGAGGTGAAGGGGGGGGGTGGAGGGGAGGTGAGGGGTGGGTGAGGGGAGGTGAAGGGGGGTGAGGGGAGGTGAAGGCCGCTCACTCACCCGTCCGGCCGCTCCCTCAGCCGTCCGGCCGCTCCCCTCAGCCGTCCGGCCGCTCCCTCAGCCGTCCGGAAGCTCCCACGTGGATCTGAGGCGGGAGGCAGCTTGTTGTGGCCGCTCCCCCGCTGTGTCCCGGGCGCGCGCTCCTCCGCTGACTGTAGCGGCGCCGGGGGGGGGGGGGGGTGGAGGGGAGGTGAAGGGGGTGAGGGGAGGTGAAGGGGGTGAGGGTTGGGTGAAGGGGGGTGAGGGGAGGTGAAGGGCGCTCACTCACCCGTCCGGAAGGTCCCACGTGGATCTGAGGCGGGAGGCAGCTTGTTGTGGCCGCTCCCCCGCTGTGTCCCGGGCACTCGCTCCCCCGCTGACTGTAGCGGCGCCGGGGGGAGGAGGGGGGGGCTGAAAGCGCGGGAAACACGGGGAGAGGAGGAGGTGCGCGCGGGTGTGGAGGCTGATGTTCGGGGAGATAGAGGCGGAGGCTCCGGGACCGGTGGGTATGTGAGCCCCACCCCCCGGGTTATACATGCTGCTAATGTACACCCCCCCCCCTACTGTGTGTGTGTGTGTGTGTCCCTGTGTGTGTGTGTCCCTGTGTGTGTGTGTCCCTGGTGTGTGTGTGTGTGTGTGTGTGTGTGTGTCCCTGTGTGTGTGTGTCCCTGTGTGTGTGTGTCCCTGTGTGTGTGTGTCCCTGTGTGTGTGTGTACCTGTGTGTGTGTGTCCCTGTGTGTGTGTGTCCCTGTGTGTGTCCCTGTGTGTGTCCCTGTGTGTGTGTGTGTGTGTCCCTGTGTGTGTGTGTGTCCCTGCGTGTGTGTGTGTGTCCCTGTGTGTGTGTGTCCCTGTGTGTGTCCCTGTGTGTGTCCCTGTGTGTGTCCCTGTGTGTGTCCCTGTGTGTGTCCCTGTGTGTGTCCCTTGTGTGTGTCCCTGTGTGTGTTTGTGTCCCTGTGTCCTTTGGCCCGTCACTCCGCCTCAGGCCAATGAGAGGTGTGCGGGGGCGGGCCAAGGGACCAATCAGATTTCCCCTAGGGACACCGGACATCCAGGCAGGCAGGCAGGCATGCATGCATGCATACAGTGCTTTCACTAATATAGTATAAGATTGCATCGACGTATTACGTATGGCTAGAAAATAACTTTTTTTTTCATAGCAAAGGTAAAAAAAAAAAAAAAAAAAAAAAAGTTTTTACTTTTCTAGTGAAAACGTGTTTTTGTTTTTTTGTTTTAATATAAAAACCTCTAAAAAGAATGTTTTTTTTTTTTTTTTATTATTATTGAAACCCCAAAAAGTCTAAACATATGGTCCCTGAATTCATTCAAACGTAGGCTGGAATAAAAAGAGGCATTAAAGTATTATTTGGGTATGTCGCAGAGGGGTATTGTGGATAGCACAGGCAGGGACTGTGCAGAACTGAAGTCCTTTGACAAGCCTTGTGATGGTGCTCTGATTTCATTAGGTTCAAATGAATTTGGTTTGTTGTGCTTAGTGAAGCGGAGGAAAACTGTAAAAGGGGTATAAAAAAAAACTGAGCAGATAAGGGAACATCCCCCACATTTCAGAGTCGGCAGCTGTGGGGTCCTGGTGTGGATATTTCTGTTGCACTTGGGTAGCTGGGAGTCGCTCACTGTATAACCACGTTACTGGGTCTTTATCCCGTCGTTTTATTGATAAATAATAATAAAAATGACATTTTCCCAAGATGTTTATTGCAAAGGAGCAAACCTGGTGATTTGTTTTTTTTTTACAATTATTTCTTTTTATATGTGTGTGTTTGAAACAGGGGGGTCTCTGTAGCAGAACTGTGTTAATTTGAGATCCGGGGACCCCCTGCTTCCCGCGATAGATGGGGGGGGGGTGGGCGCCGGTAGCAGCGCAGCCTGAGCTAGAATGGGCTAACAATGGAAGCTCAAATGCCCCGCGTCCTGCAAGCCAATAGGAAGCTGTGACATCATCAGGTTTAGCTTCCTATTGGCCCACCAGACACGGGACCTTTAAACTGGGCAGAGATACCTATGGAGGTGTCTGAAACGGTGAAAGAAGCGCCAACCCCTGCCGGAAACTGATTTTTTAAACCTTTCTTAAAATGGGGGGAGGAGAGGGTCCCCAGAGTTTTTGTGCCGCCCAATCTCTAGGGACTCCCAGGTTTCCGGTAAGAAGGCAGATACTTTTTTCGTCTTCTAAAATATACTACCCTGAGGCAGTTTAAGAATCCTGTATAGATGATGAAATAGGTAGAGGGGCAATGAAAACATTGCAAGGGAATTATAGGTACAGCTCAAACCCGTTATAGCGTGATCCGCTACAACGCGAATCCGCTTATAACGCGATGCCAGCGTGGCTCCCAATTTTCATATATAATACTTTACAACACGATTATTGGGGTCTTAAACACTTTATTCTACAATGCATACAATTGTACATTATTTATAACGCGATCCGCTTATAGCGCGATGTGATTCTTTGGACTCCAAGCACAGCGTTATAAGGGGGTTGAGCTGTATATTATACTACAGAGCAGGGGTGAGCACCTCCAGTGTTGAAGGGCCCCCAACAGGTCAGGTTTTCAGGATATCCCTGCTTCATTCTGACTGAGCCCCTGATTGAGCCACCTGTGCTGAAGCAGGGATATCCTGAAAACCTGACCTGTTGGTGGCCCTTGAGCACTAGAGTTGGCCTCCCCTGCTAAAGAGGCACAAAGGGTGCTATTGTTCTTATTACCTCCTCTTAGTCCCTCCTCCTTCACCAGCCTCTCTACTGGCTCATCACAGTCACATGTCCCTTGTGGAGGACTCAGGACCCACCTGAGGGCCAAGAACGTTGTCGGAGGTACAGAATAAAAGAGGGGTTACATATAATAATAATAATAATAGTAATAATAATAATAATAATAGTAATAATAAATAATAATAATATCATGATCTAATGACAGTCTGTATATATAGACATGTTCCACAACACCATACAATGAGTGTGAGATTTAATAATGAACAGTAATATGGAAACATATAACCAGATGTATACACTAATACAGAAACCGAAGAGGCATTTACCTTGTATATACTGTGAAACACTCCTCCAGTGCCAGACAATATTTTAGTCCTAATTATTTTATTGGAGCTGAACAGTTCTGCAGCGAAGGGAAGATGCATTCAAAGCACATTGACTAAGATCTTCCATAAGACTGGAGACTTGAATGAAATTATTGTATGCAGTCAACGAAATGTCCTTTTTCTTTTTAAACACATTTCAGATAAAAGAAAATGGCAATAAATGTATTAAATCAAACTGTACTCGATCCATCTGACTGAAGCAGTTTATTAGTGAGTGTGTATGTGCCCGTTATTCACACTGCATTACTTTATTTAATACTTCAAGCACAGAAAGTATTTGAAGGCAAGACAGGAAAGATGTACTTTGCGCCTAGACTCAAGTGATGGCCAATCTAGTTCCTGGCTTTTGTATTGTATTGTATGTATTTATTTATATAGCGCCATTAATGTACATAGCGCTTCACAGTAGTAATACACGTGGTAATCAAATAAATAACAGATAATATAAATAACAGATCATGGGAATATGTGCTTTAGACATAAAAGTAACATTAAGGAAGAGGAGTCCCTGCCCCGAGGAGCTTACAATCTAATTGGTAGGTAGGTAGAACTTACAGAGACAGTAGGAGGGAGTTCTGGTAAGTGCGTCTGCAGGGGGCCAAGCATTATGTATCGTGTGTTCAGAATATCCACAGTGCTATTCATATGCTTCTTTAAGCAAGTGTGTCTTAAGGTGGGTCTTAAAGGTGGATAGAGAGGGTGGCTTTGATATGTTTTGGTAAAGGTTTTCAGAGTAATATTGGGCTTTTGCTAGTCCTGGTTGCCTTGTACATGTGTTACAAGGTTGGTTGAAACCAGGGCCGCCAACAGGGTGGGAGAGCTGGGACAGGTGTTCCGGGCCGGGCCAGGTGGTTGCGGAGGGCCTGGCCAGCGCTGCAAGTTGGGCACGGTCATAGGTCAGACCCAACATCTGCATCCAACTGCTGACTCTTCCCACGCCAAGCCTCTCTCTCCAGCCACTGCGCGTTGGAAGCTGGACGCGGGCAGACGTCCGGCCCAGCTTCCGTCGCGGACTCGCGCCCCAACTAGCCCAGCCAGAGCTGCTAACAGCTCCCCCTTCCGAGGTACGTATCGTGGGAAGCAGAGGACCCCGTAGCTGAAATTAACGTAGTTCTGCTCCAAAGACCCCCCTGCTTCAAATCTATTTATGTTTTTTTTAAAGTTGTCACCAGTTCTGCTGCTTTAATATCAACTTACCAATAAAAAATAATGGAATAAAACACAATGAATACCTGGGTATAATGGCGGTGACCGCTATAACAACGCATAACATTATAGTGAGGCAGAAAGCGAATCCGTGGTCACTGCAGCCCAGCATTAAAACGTGGAAAAAAAAACAGTAAAAATGTCAACATGCAGAAAAATGCAGTTACATCATAATTACTATCTCATTAACTTTGCCTGCGTATTAGACAGCTGCGGCTAAGCTTTCCGGCTAACATATAATGAGTTTCCTGTTCAAAACTTGAAGACACAAATATATTTCCGAAGTTAAGGCTTTTTTTTTTTTTTCTTTTAAACAGAAATGCAAATAATTTGCCAAATCCAGTTTTATTATTCCACGGATCATATCATTTACTCCTATTACGGGAATCTTTTGTTTGGTTTTCCCCTACATTGTAAAAAAAAAAAAACAATGTTAAAAAAAACCTTCAACATACCAATCAGTCCCAAAAAGTATTAGGGGGGGGAAAAAAACATATAAAATTATTTATTATCATGTATTTATAACATGCCAACATAGACCGCAGTGCGGTACAATGGGGTTAGAAGAGGATAGCAATAAATATCATTAACAGACACTCCAAGGAGCTTGCAAAATTGACTTTAAAGATCTATTCACTTTCTGGAAGGCTCGACTTGGGACAGCTTTGAGTCAATAATATGTTAGAGACAGAGCGGTTTATGTATCAAGGCAATCTTGGCACAAAATTGAGCTATTTTCACCCTACACCTATACTGTGTATCACAGCATTTTGCTCCAATTTCCCAGTCTGCCCCAGCTTGCACCTTGGGGAGAGTCAGTAGGAGGATTTGGGGAGAGTAACATGGTGCACAGATTATAATGAGATGTATCACATTCTGCGTCTCTGCCCCAGTTTGCACCTTGGGGAGAGTCAGTAGGAAGAGTTGGGGGAGTTACATGGTGCACAGATTATAATGAGATGTTTCACATTCTGCGTCTCTGCCCCAGCTTGCACATTGGGGAGAGTCAGTAGGAAGAGTTGGGGGAGTTACATGGTGCACAGATTATAATGAGATGTTTCACATTCTGCGTCTCTGCCCCAGCTTGCACCTTGGGGAGAGTCAGTAGGAGGAGTTGGGGGAGTTACATGGGGCACATGTTATAATGAGATGCATCACATTCTGCATCTCTGTCCCAGCTTACACCTTGGGGAGAGTCAGTAGGAGGAGTTGGGGGGAGTTACATGGTGCACAGATTATAATGAGATGTATCACATTCTGCGTCTCTGCCCCAGCTTGCACATTGGGGAGAGTCAGTAGGAAGAGTTGGGGGAGTTACATGGTGCACAGATTATAATGAGATGTTTCACATTCTGCGTCTCTGCCCCAGCTTGCACCTTGGGGAGAGTCAGTAGGAGGAGTTGGGGGAGTTACATGGGGCACATGTTATAATGAGATGCATCACATTCTGCATCTCTGTCCCAGCTTGCACCTTGGGGAGAGTCAGTAGGAGGAGTTGGGGGAGTTACATGGTGCACAGATTATAATGAGATGTATCACATTCTGCGTCTCTGTCCCAGCTTGCACCTTGGGGAGAGTCAGTAGGAGGAGTTGGGGGAGTTACATGGTGCACAGGTTATAATGAGATGTATCACATTCTGCGTCTCTGTGCCATTCTCTTTCCCTTTCATTTGCCCTAAAAATCCTCTGCACCTGAAGTGACCGAAGTCTAAAATTCTTCCTCAGATTTAAGAAACATACGCCGCAGCCCTGCTCCAAAAAAACAGAGCAATGCGTCAAAATACTTCTCTCTATCCTGAGACATAGAACTCACTCGGTGTGCGGCGCGATTATATACATACAAATGTCCTCTGTCTTCATTCAGTTTAAAGGATACATCGTTTTGGTGACTATAGCAAGCCTTATATGCTGTCTGCCATTATACTAGCCTATACGTTCTTTTCCACAGAGTTAAGCTGTGACATTTGGTAGCTGTACAAATACACATTCATTATATATTTCCTTTCAAATCCCTGCTTTAAATCCTAAAATGCACATTCCTCTACGATAGCAAAGCAGGGAAGAATCACTGTTGAAAGCCTCAAATAAAGAGAAAGGGAGGTTATTAATACAACATACTCTTTTGAATGCAACTTTGTATATTGATTTGTAGAGTTTCGTAAACTTTGATGGTCATTTATTAAAATTTCTCGGCTACAAAACCCAGGGGGAAAAAAAACGACTAGGCCAGATTTATCATGGAAATAAATTCCTCCAAATCTCAGGGATTTTCTTCATTGATAAACCAGCTGCAGTATTTTTGCCTCGGTTTTTTGCCGCCGACAAACTGGTAAACAACCATTTAAAAAAAATATATATATATATTTTTTTTAACGTTTCCATTTTTTTAAAAAAAAACTGATCCACAATAGGAGATGGATAGTCTTTTTCAACCCATCCTGCCAGCTTTACAGACAAAAGCTGGAGTTCAATTCATTACGTGTTGGTAGGTTTAAACAAAAGCAGGAATTTAGTGTATTGGCGAGTGGAATTTCTACCCCCCCCCCCCCTTCCCCCTCACTGCTATATGTATTTGTTCAAATTGCCTTTACATTCTTATTTGTCACTTTGCAGCCCAATCAATTCTTAATGTACTTAATGTTCCTGTACTTCAATACTACAAAACGCTATGGTTATAAACAAAAATGGTCACAATTGTGATTTTCTGTGTGAAGTAGCCCTGATTACTGGGACTTTGGGGATTCTGCAGCACGTGGCCAGTACCCAAACCTACCTTACCCCCATAATAGCACAGCATACCGTGCTTTCACTGCAGCAAGGGATTCTGGGTAATGACGTATAAATGAGCACTAACTGTATGGAAGACCCCTAATGGATGCAGCTTAGCACACACACACAAAACTCTCTGTATAATAGGTACAGCTGGTCTTACCGGACTAAAATCCTGTTCAATTAGTTCAGTTGGAGGCTGTGTCCTCAGGAAGCAAAAGGGGCGAAGTAGTTTAAAGTTTTAGTTGCCTTGTCGGCTCTGGAGAAATGGGCATACTTGCTGTGAATTGCGATTTATTTTTTAAATCACCACCGTGACGTCATTATATATATTATATATATATATATGCAACTTTCAAACCTCACGGGCGTGGTTGTGCGAACGCAAAAGCTCTGTGCGCTATCATTTTCTCTGCGAAGGCCCATAAAACTGGTCCATCAAAGGGCCTAATTAACCTACAATAAATCTCTACGTCTACATCAGCCAACTCCAGTCCTCAAGGGCCACCAACAGGTCAGGGTTTCGGGATATCCCTGCTTCAGCACATGTGTCTCACCCAGTCCCTGCTTCAGCACTGGTGGCTCAATCAGTCCCCGCTTCGGCACAGGTGGCTCAATCAGCGGCTCAGCCGCTGATTGAGCCACCTGTGCTGAAGCAGGGATATTCGGAAATCCTGACCTGTTGGTGGCCCTTGCCACCCTTGGTCTAAACTGATCTATTATGAAACTGCTGAATGCTATAGGGAAGCTGTGCCATAGCTCGCCTTTTTTTTCTCTCCCCTCTTTCCACCCTAAAATATGTCCCTCGGTGTGACTGCCCTGCTCAGTAGGCCCCCAAACATCCGACCGTGCAGCAGATGTTGAGTGTTCTGAAGTGTCAGAATGCCAATTAGATATTAAACATGGCAGGGGGAGGGTGGAGAATTCAAAACAAATGAATGCTGAATGGCAACTGTTCCTGGCTCCGTGCGGAGCCCTGCTGTTCTATTGTAAAATGATTTGTGGCAAATTTGTTTTGTCACCGAGGAACTGTTCCCCCTGTGCATTTAAGTGGTTTTATTTTCACCTAAAGAAACTCGTTTAAAGAAAATACAATGTGAAAATGAAATTCCACCCGGCTGTTCTGAATGTGTTTGGGATAATAAGCATCATTTTCAATGCTACACACACACACAGACATATATATATATATATATATATATATATATATATATATATATATATATATATATATATATATATATATATATATATATATATATATATATATATGTGTCTGTGTGTGTATATATATATATATATATATATATATATATATATATATATATATATATATATATATATATATATATATATATATTTGCCTATGTCCTGAAATTCAATATGTATGTTTAGAATGGAAGATTGTTGCATTAATGTTGTATGTTTTGTTTAACGTTATTATACACTTTAATTTCACAAACTGGGGGAATGGAAATAATTGTTAAAAAATCCCCGTAACGCCTTTAATATTATTAATAATGTGTTTTTTATACAACAGCGAAGTTGTTAGCTATTTTTCATCAATGCATATTTATTTATTCTACTGTTTTAGGAGTCACAAAGTTAACAAAGACTAAGTAGATCAGCTCGTGTGGGCATTAAAGTGCTTCTAAAAAAGGTTGCCAACTAAATCTAAACGAACTAAAAGGCAGGAACCAAACCATGACATACCCGAAAACCAAATAAGAAATACAAATGATGTACATCTTCCGATAGATTGGTTAGTAGGAACGTTCTAATATATCCGTGTAAAGATTCTGTGTATGATTCCTTGTAAAGATTCCGTGTAAAGATTCCGTGTAAAGATTCCGTGTAAATATTCCGTGTAAAGATTCCGTGTAAAGATTCCGTGTAAAGATTACTAAACAGCATTAAGACCTGTTTTTGTTCAATCTACTGTTCCGGTAAAAGAGCCAGTATGGATGTCGGCAGTTAATGTGATATTTTACTTTTGTCGTTGACCTAAATTAGGAAGGGAACGGTGACAAAAATGTTTAGTTTTCGTTTGACCTCTGGAGGTTAAATTTGACCATTTATGCCATCCTCGTATGTTTTACAGCCTGTTAGCAATTATGTGCGTTGTTATCCTCCACATCCTTACACAACTCATTAAAAGCTGTCTGCTGGCCTCCTATTACAGCCCCGCGTTTATTTATAACCTCGGCGCAGTTGTAAACAATTCACCAATGTGATAATCAATGTTCCTCTTTGTATCATTACTTGGAAATTAACATTTACTTTGAGTCAACCTTGACAGTACAATATAATTTTTTTAAATAAAAAAAATTATATACATATATATTCTATCTCGATAGAGAGATTAGATTGTAAGCTCTTCGGGTCAGGGACTCATTTTTCTAATGTTACTTTTTTTTGTCTGAAGGACTTATTCCCACTATGAGTTATATTATTATGTCTCGTGTATTACTGCTATGACGCGCTATGTACATGTATGGCGATGTATGCGTGTATGTATTAAATATTACACATAAATATGTACATGCTTTTTATAATTAATTCTATATTTATTGGAGACATATCGCATTACAGTCATATAATTACAGATTATAATTAGATAGTGAGCTTTTCATAAATGGTTCTTTTGTCTGAATCATTTCCCCCCCTTTATGTGTTATATGTATTATTTGCTATTTATATGATTGTCATGTATATCACTGTTGTGAAGCGCTATGTACATTAATGGCGCTTATATAAATAAAGACCTACATACATATACAGTATAGATATTCATTTTATTAGTTTATCTTATTCATATGGCGCTAACGTATTCCAGAGCGCAGTACAATTTGGGAAGATAATAACATTGTATGACATTAAAAAAATGTACATGTATCTTAAAACAAACTGGACAATTGGGACGATGCCCCCACCCTAAAAAGGTCCCTTTCATGCTTTAAATTAATTCTGTATTAGTTTAAATACTATACAAGGGGTGGACAACCTTTTTTTCAGGCGTGCCAATAAATGGGTTCAAATATTTTGGCTGGGCGTTGTTCTACTCCCCCCTACATCGGGTTTAAAGGAGGAGGTGCCTGCATCTGCGGTTCAGCTATCTGCGGTTTAAAGCTCCCGCGTTATGTTGACCAATAGGAAACCGAACCATGATAAAATCACGGCTTCCTATTGGCGGAAAAGCGGCCATTACATGAACCCTGCTAGCCCAGCAGAGCGGCTGCCGGCACTCCCTAGGGGAGGTATGTAGCAGGGGGGTCCTCAGAGCTGAAATAAATGGGGTTCAGCTCCAGAGACCCCTGCTTCAACCCTGTTTAAAATAAATAATAATAACGAATAGACGTTTAAAAAATAAAAGCACTTGGATAGCTGCTTGAAATGGCTAAACCGAAACTACACAACGCCAAAGGTAAACAAGGATCATAAGAACATCAAAATATGAGAAACATTTTTTATTGAGAAGAAACTTGAAATCCTAATAAATAAAAAAAGAATCTGCATTGGAAATGTCTCCATGTGATTGCTGAACTTGCATTTCAGTGACCAGCTTCTCACTATTAGGAAGGTAACAAGGAAGGATGGGGGGCCGTGCTGGATGGGGGGCCGTGCTGGTCCTTTCTAACAAGGAAGGGTGGGGGGCCGTGCTGGTCCTTTCTAACAAGGAAGGGTGGGGGGCCGTGCTGGATGGGGGGCCGTGCTGGTCCTTTCTAACAAGGAAGGGTGGGGGGCCGTGCTGGTCCTTTCTAACAAGGAAGGGTGGGGGGCCGTGCTGGTCCTTTCTAACAAGGCAGGGTGGGGGTCCGTGCTGGATGGGGGGCCGTGCTGGTCCTTTCTAACAAGGAAGGGTGGGGGGCCGTGCTGGATGGGGGGCCGTGCTGGTCCTTTCTAACAAGGAAGGGTGGGGGGCCGTGCTGGTCCTTTCTAACAAGGCAGGGTGGGGGTCCGTGCTGGATGGGGGGCCGTGCTGGTCCTTTCTAACAAGGAAGGGTGGGGGGCCGTGCTGGTCCTTTCTAACAAGGCAGGGTGGGGGTCCGTGCTGGTCCTTTCTCCCATGCAGTCACAAATAGGGGGAGAGGGAGGAGCGGGTATGATACCTTTTATTGGACCAACAAGCAGTGGGTATGTTACTGCTTCCGAACTAGAAATTGTTTGAATAACTGTTTAAAGCCGCAGACCTAGCAATATCCTACATGTGTGGGGTTTTTTTTTAAAATAAATCAGTTCTGTACTATGAGAAGATACTTTAAGCATTTAAAAAAACAAAAAAAAACAACAACTCTGAATGACATTTTTAATGTATTATAATGTAACAAGGATTTTTGGTTTCTATAGCAACCATTTACAAAGTCACACCTCCTTCCCCTTCTGAAACAGGCTCTGGCACACCCCTTTTTGAACCCTGCCCTCTCTCTAGCAGTGCACCAATTGTATCTAGTGACTGCCTGGTCACATGATCTTCCCCACAGAACTTTGCATCTCTGGTCCTCTTCTGCTGCACTGACGGCCATTTAGTGAACCCCAGACCCCAAATCTTCGTGTGGATTGTATTGATGCACATATTAAAGGGGGGAGGGGTATATATATCTATTTTTTTTTTTAAATGGCAGCTTGGACTGCTGCTGTAAATAAGCATTATTTTTTGGTGCATACTTACTTTATCTCCCTGTGCCTCAGGCACCAAGATTAGATTGTAAGCTCTACTGGGCAGGGAAACCTTGTGCCTGCAAAATTCTATATACATCGAGATGTACACTCATACATAAGAAAAATATGATATTATTATTATTGTTATTATTATTAGCAATGCAAGCTGCAAATATAATATAGATGTGACCGTTAAAATTGTATTGTTTTTGTCATCAAAAAGGTGACGTCGTTGCTAACCAATTCCCTGTTAGAGGGACGCTGGGCCAGGCATTGCAGACCCAGCACAGAGGGCTGAAGATGTCTAGGACACAGAAACAATAGCTGCTTATCTCAATCAAGTATCAATGAATAAGTAAGTGGCAGAGCTTCCTGTTTGGCAGAAGACTCCATACAGATCAGGACAGGGTGATAATGCCTTTCAGGTGTCACTGTCCAGAGGCTTTCCTGAGTATGTCACTGTGTGGCCGGGTAAATAAATCCTGCTCTGTCAACAATTACCCCAGTGGGGTAGCAACGTGCATCCAGGTGAAAAGGTTGTGTCCTAGTTCTCACTGGGGACGGCACTCTGCAGAAGACACAATGTTGCAGCGATGTGTTTGTGTGTGTATCGTTTTATTTGTGTAGTACAAAATAACTGCAGTGCTGTATTATTTTTTACAAACATCGCAATATACAGTAGTTACAACACAAGGAATATAATAATGCCGGTGGGATAAGACGGATGCGCAATCTTTTCCCCCTGTGCCCCCCTTCCTGCTCTCCTCCCCTGCTCGCGCACCCCCCCCCTGCTCGGCTCCGGCGTCAAATGACGCCGCAGGGTCATGTGACGTCACGTTGCCATGGAAGCCAAGGTAAGTTAGTTACAGAGGCTTCACGCGGTCCCCCTGCATTTAATTTAAATGCCTTGGGGGAGAGTGCGGGGCCTCTGCAACTGCTGCGCCCCCACCTGAAAATCTTACGCCCCCCCCAGTTTGCACACCCCTGGGATAAGTGAATCAAGGCATAAAGCTAACATTGGCAGAAAGGAGCCGACTCACCCGAAGAGCTTACACTCTAATCGGCATGTGGAGAGACCAACAGACAGCAAGAGGACATTTGATTGCATTGGGCAGTGCCTATAAGAGCATACTGTAGTTATAAGGAAGTACAAAGGGGACATTTTTAGAAGCACCTGTAAAAAAAAAAGTATTTGTATAAACCGTTGTTTTTAGGCTGGCTAGTGAGAATTAGTTCGACACCAAATAACCAAGAAAAATTGTCACTGAACATTTTCAATGTAGATAAAAGAAGATTAGGTAAAGATGTATTGTATGTCTTTTATTTATATAGCGCCATTAATGTACATAGCGCGTCACAGCAGTAATACACGTGGTAATCAAATAAATAACAGATAATATAAATAACAGATCATGGGAATAAGTGCTTCAGACATAAAAGTAACATTAAGGAAGAGGATTCCCTGCCCCGAGGAGCTTACAGTCTAATTGGTAGGTAGGGAGAACGTACAGAGACAGTAGCAGGGAGTTCTGGTAAGTGTGTCTGCAGGGGGCCAAGCTTTGTGTATCATGTGTTCAGAATATCCACAGTGCTATTCATATGCTTCTTTAAGCAAGTGGGTCTTAAAGGTGGATAGAGAGGGTGCAAGTCGGGTGCAAAGATGATGATGATAACCCACCAAAGCATCTGGTTACTGTGGAGACATGGAAAGGTGACAAATACGTATTTAAAAAATGTTACCCTTCATTTAAAATTTTTTTTGTTTCTGTCCTTTTAAACAGTCCAAAACCTGCTTTGAATCTAGGAAGGACTGGCCCTTTACTTTATGTGTATAATATTACTTTTCATTTAAGTGGCAATCCATGGTGTTTAAATGATTAATTTGTTTTAACATTACTTTGAAGCAGGGGGTCTCCAGAGCCAAACCCCATTCATTTCAGCTTTGGGAAACCTCTGCTCCTGGAGATACAAACCTCCGTAGCTTGGTGCTGGTAACCACTCGGCTAGCAGGGTTCACATTATGGCGGAGTTTCGAAGCTCCCGCGCCCTGCGAGCCAATGGGAAGCCGTGACATCATCCAGTGCCGAATCCTATTGGTCCATGTGACGCGAGGGCTTTAAACTTTAAATCCCAGCTAGCTCAGCCGGGATGGCTACCGGCACCTACTATGGAGGTAAGTATCTCTGGAAGCAGGGGGTCCCCGGAGCTGAAATTAATGGCGTTCAACTCCGGTGACCCCCTGCTTCAATCCTTTGTTAAAATATTTAAAAAAAAAAAGAAAAACGCCATGAATTGCTCCTTTAAAGAGTTTGTAAAAGCGGAATATTCTGACCAAAACGTGTGCTAACAAAATGTAAAACAAACCACTGTGTATTAAATAATTTCAGGAACTGTTAAGTTCCTACTAACCGATGATTAAAAAAAAAAGAAGAAATAAACCCAAAATGATTATGGGCTGCTGCTAAAAGAAGTCCGTCTGTTACACGTTCATTAGATGTTTCCTGCCACTTTTCTATGCTAGCGTAGATGAAAGAATTTGACTGTCAGACAAACATGAATTATTTCCCCCAAAAGCTTGTACGTTTCATGTATTCCACTATTAATCCAACCTCAAAAATGCACCTCGGTGGTTCCCCTGTTAAAAAGAAATAAGACACAAGTCAGACGTATAATAATTCTGGCTCCAAGAGGTATTTACCGTCTTACTCAAAAACAAAGGCTGTTAACATTTTCTTAAAAAACGGCCAGTCTTGCTGATAAAGATTTTTTTTTTTTTTGCACATTTCTTTGTGACATGGATCTTAATTTACTGCCCCATCTGTTAAGAGTTAGTTAACCTTGCTTAGGGTATGTAAACCGGTTTGGCGGGGAGGATTATTGTGTGTCTTTGTTTACGTAGTTTATTCGTCCGGATTCTGACTATGTATATTTATTTCTCGTAAGTTCCAAGGTTTACGTGGTTTGAAATCGATTTTAAAACTCCGCATATTAGATGGGAAAGTGGAAGCAAAATGTGTGCACTTACCTACTTATGTCATTATGTCCTTACCATTTGAACCTCGGAATGCCGGAACGTCTAGTGGAGTAAATTGGCACAAGACAGTTCTGAGGGACCTGTATGAAGGTGGAGCTATTTGGTTCATCGTAACTGAGCAAAACTTTCCATTTGCGCTCATTTGATTCTCATTCTTGCTGCTTATGTTTCAGTTTCTTACAACTAGGATAATGCAATCTCCGAACTGGCGGATTGGTTTGACGAATCTCTGCTCTATATTTCAACGCAAACGTTATGCTATTCCTCCAGACATCTGTTCCCCAACTGCTCCAAAACCATTCCTCACCTCCCTGGTGGTTCTCAACCTTTTGTTTGAGCGGGGGGCATTGGAAGGATTTTATACATTTTGGGACACCCCTGCTTTTGAGAGCTCCCTTTTCCCCGCTTTGGTTACACGCATACGCACCAACCATACTCGCTCACTATCTTTCCCCTCCCCCCTCACACTTACAGGTGACCTTTAAGTCAAACCTTAAAACTCACCTCTTAAAAGAAGCACCCCAATAGCCTGGACTCATGGTCACTGTCCAACATCCACGGTCTCTTCTACCAACCATCGTGGCCAAGCACTGCCATCTACTGCACTTATTCCCTCACCTGTGCCATTTGGAACAATGTGCCAAATTTGTTCCAATGACGTTTAATACATAACCCCCTCTGGTTCCAAAAACCATGTGATCTCAGTATTATAGACATCACAGAACATCACGGGCCAAGTTTACTAAGCAGTGCTACTCTATAAGACAATTTCCAGCAAGACTTAGTAAATATTGGCCTTTATGGCCTATTTAAATGAATGGGCTATACGCTGTCTTCTATAACGGAAGGTTTTATAGAGTAGCACCTAGTAAATATGGTCCTGTGTCTCCCCTCTGCCTCTGATCCCCCTGAGTGGAAGAGGAAGTCCTCCCCTTCCATCCAGATCAGCAGAAAGAATGGGTCTCTTCCATTCGCAGCGGTGAACCAAATATGACCCAGGAAGAGCTTATGAGTAACCCCCGACCATCTGCTCCTGCTAATTGCATTAGGTGCTTCCTTATATACCAACAACAGGGTTTGGCGCAGAACCAGTGGTTTGAAAGGGGACCAACATCAAGAAAATTCTCCCTCTCGTACTCTGATCAGCCTTACAGTGTGCTGTGTCTTAGAGAACTTATTATAGGTCAATGTGGCTCTTCCTATAGGAGCTGAGGGTGCAGCTTAGTGGTAAGAACACTGCCTTTGATGAAGGTAACCCCATTCTGAATCTCAGTGTCCGATCCCCTTCTAAGCCTGGGTAAGTGACCTTATCTCCCTGTGCCTCAGGAACTGTACATTAGATTGTAAGCTCTTCAGGGCAGGAACAAAGATTGTCTGCAAAACTTTATGTATAACGCTGTATACATTGTCAGTGCATATATATATACATATTATTTAAGTTATGGTGGGTGAAAAAGGTGACAAAAAACCTACACCGTTAGCATATAGCCAATAAAGAATATTACTTGTTAGCACATTCACATGTCTTAGACAGGTCTGCACTCCTGCCTTTCACCATTATCACCTAGCATACAGTGCTTCCACTGCAGCAAGGGCTTATGGGAAATGACATGCAAATGGAAACACAATGTGTCACCTTACATTTATTATATTTCAGAAACCAGGGAGTTGTTATAAATGAGATATATAGGGCTCCCAGGATACTGGACAGCTTCTATCTTGTATAGGCTGAAAAGTGCAGCCACAGAATGGATGTGCTCCATCCCACAGTTTCACAGGTACTGGAGCTGAGGGATGAGAAGTCCAGACCAGATGAGAAGTCCAGACCAGAGATTGGCTGCTGCCTGGTTTCTTTCACCTGCAGTGGGGAAGCAGGTATTTAAAGCTGGTTTCCTGCTTCCTCTGTCTCTCTCCAAGGGCCTGGAGGATGGGCTGCTGTCAGCAAACAGAAAGGTAAATACCCTGAAATGGTAAATCGTCCTTATCATATGTTTATCTTTGAGCCTGTCACTTTATTTTGTTGGAAGTGGGCAAGCCGCCCAACCCTAGTCAGGGAAAACCTTCGGTTTAGTTGTAGCTCAGTTGAGCAGGGTTTTGTTTTGTATTTTCACCAACGTGTTGCAGTCCCAGTGCCTGGGACAAAATAAAACCGGCATGAGCCTGGTAAAGGCAGCATTGTGGTACGTCTCATCTATCGTCTCACCCTAAAAGACCATCTTCTAGCGGGCCCAGGAAGACGGCGGAGACCCCTGAGGAAGCCGTTTGTCACAATATTCATACATTTATATACTGTTGCTATTAGTATGTCTCTTCGCCCATCCGCTGACAAATCCCCATATGTGCGAAACGCGTTGGTACTTTTGAGACGTAGCAGTACATATACTTAAGACACGAGTATCTAAAACGTACAATTCAGAACTTGACAAGCCGCTCGACACATTAGAGGTCCCGCTAGTGGTAGGTGATGCAACGGAGACTCTGTGCACCAGTTGCCTGGATCAACCCGCGCGCCTCTGGTCCTAAGCGGATGACGTCCGTTCGGACGTTAGACGTTTTGCCTCGAATGTGTCGAGCGGCTTGTCAAGTCCTGAATTGTACGTTTGAATACTTGTGTCTCTTTTAATTATATTTACCCTTGGTGCGCTATGTTTTTTTCTTTGTCTTGCGATCCAGTTGGTTCTCCCGGGTGAGTGAGCGGAGCACGTGCACGCGAACACGAGCAGCAGACAAGGGCGAGTGTTTGAAACCGGTGCTGGAATCCACTTGTGAGAAATCAGTAAGCATCTACCACATGTGGAACGTGTGTATGTATATATACATACATACACTCGCACACACACTCACACACTCACACTCACACTCATGAATGAACAGCACTCACAGGACCGATTGGATCTATAATATATGTCTGTATCTGGTGTGCTCCCATGAGTAAGCAGAGACACCTCCGCTCTCGGTGCCGTGTGTCCTAAATACACATCACTGTCCAACAGGTGGTCACTCCAGCCCCTTACAATCTGACCCTCCATGTTATAAGGATAAAACACCATGGCCTAGTTAGCCACAATGTAATGGGTGAAATATATGATTATCAATCGCTATAATAAAGACTCGTTCTTTTCAATAACTAATAATAAATGCAAAAAAACTGAGATCAATAAATACACGGCTAAAAAGGTTTTTTATTTACAATTTATTAATGAATGTAAATAGTGTGAATAGCTTCCCACAAACGGATCCTCCCATTTACAAAAATAGTCATTTTTAATACATTATTTTATCAATAAAATATCAGGGGCCTGGGACGCCTGTCTCCCTTCCCCGTAAGCCGTGATATTCAGTAAATGAGTTCTAATTCAATATATCTTTTCTTCCATGTGTTCATTTTTTCTTACTTAGGCTCTCTTTTTATTATATTGTTTTTTTTGACTCCACATTTTCAAATGTAATTGAGCCCAACCTTTGTGAAACTCCACTCGTTACATATTACAATTTTCTGTCCGAGATTAAATTCCCTGCACATAATTGAATCTAGAACCGAACTCTGGTGCATTCTGACATCACCAGAAGGTCTCAATGCAATTACGTTCCATAATAGTAGGCTTAATAAAGGCTTAATAAAGAGGCTCATTACAAATGTCATATCCATGCGTTTACAACATTGCCTGCTTGTACCACCTTGGAGTTTAGATTCCAAAGTCTACAACAATTCTAAAATAATAGATTATAAAATGGGCTTCCAAATTATTTTACAATCGTCACAATTAAAAGAGAAATGCGCATGCGTTTTTTTTTTAAAATGTAATTTTTTAACATACTTTTGAAGCAGGGGGTCCCCCTTCAATTCCGCTCCGGGGACGCCCTGTTTCCTGAGATACAGCCCCTCCGAAGGGAAGGGGGTGCCGTTATGTGGGTAAAGTTTAAAGCTCCCGTGTGACTCGGGCCAATAGGAAGCAGGACCTGATGACGTCACGGCTTCCTATTGGTCCGCCGGGCGCGGGTGCTTTGGAACTCCGCCATAACGTGGAGCGGCTGGCGGCACCCCCTATGAAGGGTTTGTGTCTCCGGAAATTGATGGGGTTCAGCTCCAGAGACCCCCTGCATGAGCGTCAGCGAGCGCGCTTGTGTGACGGGTGGGAGGCGGTGCCGGGAGGCGGGGCTAGGGCGCCACGTCACGGCGCCGACGTCACGGACTGCCATTGGCTTCTGGCAGTCACGTGACCGGCCCTGCTCTTCCCTCAGCGGCAAAATGTAAACTTGCCTGTCTCCTGCATTTCCACACACCTCCGCACGCCTGCGGAAGCGTGCGGAAGCGCCGTCTAAAGCCGCGCTGATAGGGATAATGTTTCCCCTCAGCGCGGCTCAGGGCGCCTCAGCACGGTCTTTTTGACCATGTCCGAGGACTTATGTTAAAAAATATGTATTAAATACATTTATAACAAAACGGAAAAAAAATCGCCGGCTTGGATTGGAAATAGTTTTTGAATGTGTGATTCTTAAACAGGATAATCCACAAAGTGTGAGAGATGAGACCTGCTAAACCTCTATCGCAGGCCCTCATTCTCTCCCATCTCGACTATTGTAACCTGCTGTCCGGCCTGCCTACCCCTCACCTGTCTCCCCTTGAATCCAGCCTAACCGCTGCACCCACATTATTTGATTTCGTTGCGTGATGGCCGGGTCACGTGCGCGGTTCAGCGAATGAGGGCGAACCACTGACGTGATGTCACCGGCAGCCCACGGCGTCGCGTCTCCTCCTCCACATCTGTAACCGCCATGTCCCCCCCCCCCCCTATTTTTTCATCTGCGCCCCCCTACCTGCTCTCCCCCTCTGTTCGCGCCCTCCCCCCCCCCAGAAGCCGCCGGAGACAAGGTAACATACAGAGGCCTCGCGCGCTGAGTGCAGGGTCTCTGTAAGCTCCGTGCCTCCCCCCCCATAAAATGTAGCGCCCCCCCAGTTTGCGCACTCCTGCCCTAAAGGGTGAACTTTTCCAGTACCTACTGGAAACAAATAACCTAGTCAATGGCCATCCTATGTGACTTGCAACATGAAATAAGTTACTTCACATTAGTTACTTGGAATTGGTTACAAGGAGGGCCTGAAAGAGGAAGTAACCCCTTACCTCCCTGTAGGAACCAGGACTGACTAAGAAAAGTCTAGCGTAAGCCAAGGGCGCTACATAAATATCTCTAAAGGCCGCAATCGCAGTTTTAACCCGTTAAGCGTATCTCTGTCAATAGTTTATTTTGCTGCTACAGTCAGTGGATCTCACGTCTGAGCTGGTTCCATCCCCTCTGACCACGGGGCGTCTTTCTCCTCTGCACTACCACCAAGCCTACTACTATGCCAGGGGGGCTGAACCCCCGTCCTCAAGCCCCTCCCCCCCCCCCCCCCCAAGAGGTCAGGTTTTCAGAATATCCCTGCTTCAGCACAGGTGGCTCAATCAGTCCCTGCTACAGCACAGATTACTAAATCAGAGGCTCACTGAGCCTATGATTGAGCCACCTGTGCTGAAGCAGGGATATCCTGAAAACTGACCTATTGGGGGGTGGGGGGGGGGAGCCCTGAGCACCCCCCCCTCCCCAACACCAACTGAGTTGAGTAAGGATACTATCCAATAGGGAAAATATGAGTCCCACATAGGAACAGAGGGGGTTAGTCATTAGGTTTCCTTATGGGTTAATCCACGTGATCTGGTGGTGACTCCCTAACAGAGCTTAATGAGTAACCCTCAGGGTGAGCCAAGGACGGTGACATCATTATTGGGTTAAAGGTCAGTCCCAAGTAGGGCCAAAGTGACATAATGAACCCTTGGTCGGACTTCCCCTTTAACCCTACGCTGCCAATGCAGCGCCTTGCCAGTCCTCCTGGCAACAAAAGGGCTTCATGTATATATCCGCGACATGTTATTACTCAGGGGGGGGGGACCTTCACTGGTGTTTTGGTTCTTAAAAAAAAAAAAAGAAGAGGTTTTGTGCTTTTTGCCGGAACTTGTAAAAGATGATAGAATAAAACCTCCAAATAAAAAGGATTTTTTGGGGGGAGGGGGTGGGGGAGAAAATACTATTGATCCGGGCTCCAAGGTTGGCGCCGGTTTGAAAATTCTCGGAAGCTGGCGACGTCGCGATTTCGAACCCGTGAACCGGCCCGTTCTTGGTCATGATGAAGTCACCGTTAACGCCTGTAGGATTGCACCCCCCCCCCCCCAAATCCACGGTGATTCCATGGTTTTATTGATGCAGCGCAAGCCATGTACGCAGTGCTGTACAGTCTAATCAACTACAAGAAGTGCAAGAAACAAAAAGGACAAACGCCGTTCTAAAGAGCTTGCAATCTAAGTGCCTCTAAATGGTAAACCACCAAATAGACGAATGCTTATTTAAAGCAGCTGTCCAATCTGCCATTTAAAAAATATATATATATATCGGCAACTTAGCTAATTACTTATCATTGTGTGGATTGTATTGGTGCACATATTGAAGGGGATATATATATATATATCCCCTTCAATATGTGCACCAATACAATCCACACAATGATAAGTAATTAGCTAAGTTGCCGATCGATCCGTTCTCCTGTGATGGATCGGCGAAGATTTGGCTCGGGGGTTCACTAAATGGCTGTCAGTGCAGCAGAAGAGGAGCAAAGATGCAAAGTTCTATGGGGAAGATCATGTGACCAGGCAGTCACTATTTACAATTGGTGCTAGAGAGAGGGAGGGCAGGGCTCAAAAAGGAGTGCCAGAACCTGTTTCAGAAGAGGAAGGGGATGTAACTTTGTAAATGGTTGCAATAGAAACAAAAAATGCTTGTTACATTATAATACATTAAAAATGTCATTCAAAGTTGTTTTAAAAAAAAAATGCTACAAGTATTATCTCATAGTACAGATTTAAAAATACACACACACACACACACACACACACCATCCAAATGGCGGCGTTAAAATGTCCTGCGTCACGCCGGCCAACGGGAAGCCGTGACCTCATCCCTGGCGGCTTCCTGTTAGCCAGCGTGACCCGGACATTTAAACTCCACTGAGCTACCCACACCCTCAACGGAGGTAAGTAGCTGGGAAATGAGTGGGGTTCAGCACCGGGGACCCCCCTTCTCCAATCCTGTGTCAAAACAAAAAAAAATGTTTTGAAATCGCGCAGTGCTGCACGTCTCGCAGCTTTCATCCTATTAAATCCACGGGACTCGTGGCAGAGATTATGAACTGTGATTGGATTATCCACACGGCGTATTGCTGACAATTCTACAAAAGCGGTGAATACTCTTTGAGAATGTCTGAAAAGCGCCTGCCTCTTCACGACTGATATGTTGCCATGGATTGGGGGTATTAATGCAGGATAATGCACTCTCCTGCTTCTGTGTGTATTCTCTGCTCGTCCAGCTACTGTACTTAGCGAGGGCTTTGTAGATGGCAATTAGTACATGCAGGTGCAGGGACAAGAAAAGAAACGCTTCTAAAAAGTGACCTTGCCAGAGATAAAGATTCTATTCAGAATCGGCGCACGGCCTCCTGGGATCCGATTTGTTGTACGACAGGATTGAAGTGATGAATAAAAGAGACTACATTGCAACAACAACAAAAAAAGACTTCAAATATTATTTCGCCATTTATGGTTTTTTTTTTTTTTTTTTTTTTTTGTTTCCTTCAAAAATATCAAATCATTTTGTGTTTGTGCAATATACAATAATAAACAATTTTCCACTTTTTGCACCGCTACAAATTGTAGTTGGGGAGGGGGAAAAAGTGCAGCGCTTAAAGGACACTTAAACAAGGGGGTGTTTGGGGGGGGGGAGTGAGCATAGGGAATATGAGATCTGTATAGATCAGGGGTACTCACTGATTGAGCCACCTGTGTTGAAGCTGCGACTGATTGAGGTCTCTGTGCTGAAGCAGGGACTGATTGAGCCACCTGTGTTGAAGCTGCGACTGAGGTCTCTGTGCTGAAGCAGGGACTGATTGAGGCACCTGTGCTGAAGCAGGGACTAACTCAGGCACCTGTGCTGAAACAGGGACTGATTGAGTGAAACAGGGACTGATAGAGTTACCTGTGCTGAAGGTGGGATATCCTGAAAACCTGACCTGTTGGGGTGGGGGCTTGAGGACTGGCGTTAAGCCCCCCCTGGTGTCGAGTATACAGAGACATTTAAAAAAAGAAATTAATCAAATTAGACCATGCGTATTATTCCACAATTAAATGTTATCTCATGGCCATTAGAAGATGTATTTATTGCCAATTTGCCATCCACAGCCATACACAGCGCTTCATAGTATAAAAGTAACATTAGAAAAAGAAGTCCCTGCCCCGAAGAGCTTACAATCTAACTGGTAACTACGAAGAACGTACAGGCAGTAGGAGGGTGTGTACTATTTTACTTACACAGACACAGATATAAATCTACGTACAGGCATAAGTTTACTTGCACGAATAATAATATACTGAGAATGAGACCGAAACCTTAATTATCCGAAATTCAGCTTAAGGAACTGCCGAAACCTTTAGTTATCCGAAATCCCGCTTAAGGAACTGCCGAAACCTTTAATTATCCGAAATTCCGCTTAAGGAACTACAGAAACCTTTAATTATCCGAAATTCCGCTAAAGGAACTACCGAAACCTTAATTATCCGAACTCCCGCTAAAGGAACTACAGAAACCTTTAATTATCCGAAATTCCGCTTAAGGAACTGCCGAAACCTTAATTATCCGAACTCCCGCTAAAGGAACTACAGAAACCTTTAATTATCCGAAATTCCGCTTAAGGAACTACCGACACCTTTAATTATCCGAACTCCGCTTAAGGAACTGCCAAATCCTTAATTATCCGAAATTCCGCTTAAGGAACTGCCGAAACCTTAATTATCCGAACTCCCGCTAAAGGAACTGCCAAATCCTTAATTATCCGAACTCCCGCTAAAGGAACTGCCAAATCCTTAATTATCCGAAATTCCGCTTAAGGAACTGCCAAAACCTTTATCCGAACTCCCGCTTAAGGAACTGCCGAAACCTTAATTATCCGAACTCCCGCTAAAGGAACTACAGAAACCTTTAATTATCCGAAATTCCGCTAAAAGAACTGCCGAAACCTTTAATTATCCGAACTCCCGCGTAAGGAACTGCCGAAACCTTTAATTATCCGAACTCCCGCGTAAGGAACTGCCGAAACCTTTAATTATCCGAACTCCCGCGTAAGGAACCTACTGATCTTTCCCCAAATGTTCTACTAAATTTTTTTTGGTAAACTCATTTTTTTACCCCCAAGAAATCGTGAAAGTTAAATCTCCCAAGCGACAAACGTAATCCACGTTTTTTTTCTTCTTCTTTTTCTCCCCCAATATGTGTTCCGTTGGCTGGAGAGAGAAAAAATTCTCTACTCGCCGTGAACTTACACAAGAAAAGGAATAAATGCTAATCAATGTCACTTGTTCAGAAAAGCATTTGTGATGGATCCAATAGAAAGAGGTCGGATAACTTTTGGGGGGGTTGCGGGGGGGGGGAAATTTTTAATGCAATCTTGCATGTGAAAGCAATGAAAAGCCCCTTTTTTTTTTTTCCCCCCTTAGAATCAGGGGCCATGTGTCTCCAATGTTGTCATTTTTTTCTCCGTAACCATGACAGTGTTACAGGGAGATTATAATTTTCCCATGGGTGTTGCATAGGAAAGTGAGCCGATGAATGTTATCTGAAAGGCCTAAAAGAAATTCAGCGCCGCTGTGCGTGTTTCCGCCACAGCTTTCTCTCTTTATCACGGCAGCGTGAGTCTGGGTAACGCGTCCCTGACTGATCGCTGGCGCTGACTTTTATCCATTTTTAGCAGTAACCAGAATAAAAGCTGTTTAGCCTAGAGCAGGAGTGGCCAACGCCGGTCCCCAGGAGCTACCTACAGGTCAGGTTTGCAGGATATCCCTGCTTCAGCACAGGTGGTCCAGACTTTGACTGATATCCTGAAAACCTGGCTAGCTCTCGAGGACTGGAGTTTGCTGACCCCTGGCCTAGAGGTTTTTATCGTTCGGGTTACGCAGAGTGAGAGCTGCAGGAACCATACCGTGTGGGTGGGAGCAGCGCCGGACTCACGCCTAAGCGCACCAAGCTTCAGTTTAGAGCAGGGGGTGGGTGATTTATTTGGGGTGGAGGGCCATTTGGCAAGCTTTGGTAAGCTTCGCGTCACAGCTCCCACCATGTTGAAATGCTGGGGGTCTGCAGCACGTCATGATTTCAACATGGGGTGCTGTGAACCCCCCAGGATTTGAACATGGGGGTGCTATGACCCCCCACCCGTAGGATGTCAATATGGAGGCGCTGGGGGTGGCTGCCAATACCCAGCCCCCATATATGCAGCACATAGCAATTGTAGGTCCAATGAGTCAATGGGGGGGGGGGGTTATTCCCTCAACAGCAATAGTGCCGATCAGGGCGTTTCTGTACCACAGTGCCCCGATCAGCAGCATGGCAGTGTAATGAATAATCCCTCAGGTGAAACGTCGGGACGTACAGTAAGCACGGGGCGAGAAAGTGACTTGCCCTATATAACAAGGATCACAATGCAGTGTTATGCCCGCCTCCTCTGCAGCGCACTCATGGTCCCCAGGCAGGGAATGGGGTGATGGGCTGTTTAATACGATGTATAACTAGCATACACTAAACAGTGTATACTACTCCTAACTTCTGCACATTCATTTCAAGGGCCCGTCCCCCCGCAGGTCTATTTTGGTTCATTTTGAACAGATTTGTGCGCAGCTGGAGCAATCGCCCCGCCATGTGACACCCCCACCCTCAAACCTTAATGCAGCAGGGGTGCCCAACTCCAGTCCTCAAGACACTTCAAGAGTTCAGGTTTTAAGGATATCCCTGCTTCAGCACAGGTGGCTCAATCAGTGGCTCAGTCGAAGACACCTGTGCTGAAGCCGGGAGACACTGATAGAGCCACCTGTGCTGAAGCAGGGCTGTCCTGAGAACCTGGCTGGGGGGTGGGAGGGTCTTGAGGAATGGAGTTGAGCTCCCCCGCCTTAATGGGATCAGCTGTCTTGATGGACCATACTCCAACCCGATGTACACTCCGTCCCACAGTGAGCAGCCACTTCACCTTTTTGTTTCAACATTGTCACTCATTCCCGCTAGATTGTAAGCTCTCGGGATCAGGACCCTCATTGCCTCTTTGTATCTATTTCCAGATGTCTGTCCTTATTTGTATGTAACGTAATGATCAAATCTCTGCACTCCCATTGGAATCCCTTCTCGCTTTGTGACATTAGACCTCAAATAACCCTAAGAAGATGACGTAATCATGTTTTTGCTGATGTGATCCTTTGCAGTCTGCATGGGAAACAGCACTGTGCTGCCTGGTGAGCGGAGAAAGTGAGTCGCCATGCAAATACTCTATCCTGCCAAATGCGGTCTGTAGGCTTTGGGCCTTTTCAAATTACAATTACAATTTAAAACGAGCTATTTTAACTTATTTTCCAAGCTTGATATCTTGGTTTAAAATAGAGCTCACTTTCAAAAATAGATTTACAAAAAGAGGAGGTACTGGATCAAAATCCTAAATGCAATAATGAGACTCAATAGGGAAGTGGGGTGAAGGTCCCCGCAATCTTCAAATATAATGTAGTGTGAGGTGGGGTTCTAGGATGTATCCCAAACAATAAGGCCTGGTCCCCGCTGGCTACTGCAACGCTTGCTGTGGCGGACGCTGCAGGGACGAGAGCCCTCCCCTCAATGGCGCTGGGCCCGCTGCGAGGGGGGGCCGCAGCGCTGTGGCGAGAGTTGCTCCTGCTCTCAATAGAATTCAGAGCGGGACTCGCTACGGAGCGCTAAGCCACGCCCCCTCGGCGGTTCAGCCAATGAGGGCGACCGTGCCGGGTGACGTCATGACCGCGCCCCCGTCACACCCCCGCCCCGCCCCCCCCCCCCCGGTCTTTTGGTCTGCAGCTCCCTGCAGACCGGGGAATCGGCTGCACGCGCCGCCAGTCTCGCGGGCGCGCGTGCAGCGGAGGTACTGGGGCCTCAGCCTGAGGCAGATAATCCCTGAAGGCAGAAGTGAGCGAGTGTTAAACCTCATTGGAGATGCCCTTAGACAGGTCTTGAATGAAGACTTAGGCTAGGTCCCCGCTGCAGCCGGCGACGCGCCTCGCTTCCTGGCTCACTGCGCACTGTGACGCGTCAGCCAGCAGGGGCTACAACAGGATTGCGTCACGTGGTGCGCCAGGGAGCCAATCCGCGGGACCCTAGCCTCTGCCTCCGCCTCCTTCCCCCTTTCTTTTAATTAAGTGCTGCTCCTCCATCTCGTATCTGGCAGCTGGGGGGTGGGGTATTAATTTTCAGCCCCTGTTCGGGGCTGGTAGGCTCACAAGGGCAGCTCGTTTGTGCGCGTTTTTGTATTTACCTACAGCAATCGCGCACATTACCCCGCTCCCCGTCATGGCCGTGCCCACGCAGCCCGTTTTAGCTGCGCCCCCCTCCCGCGCGCCTAAACAAACTCCCTACAGACCGCAGATCGCGGTGAAGTGCCGCGCATGCGCCACCAGGACGCCGGCACGTGCAGCGGGACCTTCGCCGTATACTCACAACCTCCTACCTTGATTCTTATCAGACACCCCCTCACTTGAGTACAACGCGTGCCTACGAATACCACCGTTTGAAATATACGTAAACAGTGTTGCTGCAAAAAACTGCTCGAACTTTGGCAATTGTCATATTTTTTGTGGGGTTTTTTTTTAATGGTATTTTGTATATTTTCACATTAATAGTTAGCGGGAGACCTCACTAAATGAATGATCTCGTGTTTGAAAAGATATGATTTTTTACTGAAGCTTTTCTCACATTCAGAGCAGTTACAGGGCTTCGCCCCACGCCATCTCCAGTGATGGCGTGCCAGCGGCTTGTACCAATCCAGGCGTACCCCAACGAAAAAACCAGCGCACAGCCAAAGGGAGCCAGGGTCAAAAGTAATGAGAAAAATCTATTTAAGCAAACATTGTACAGGCATACCCCGCATTAACATACGCAATGGGACCGGAGCATGTATGTAAAGCGAAAATGTACTTAAAGTGAAGCACTCCCTTTTTCCCACTTATCGATGCATGTACTGTACGGCAATCGTCCTATACGTGCATAACTGATGTAAATAAGGCATGTGTAACAGGCTCTATAGTCTCCCCGCTTGTGCACAGCTTCAGTACAGGTATGGAGCTGGTATTGCTGTTCAGGACGTGCTGACAGGCGCATGCGTGAGCTGCCGTTTGCCTATTGGGCGACATGTACTTACTCGCGAGTGTACTTAAAGTGAGTGTCCTTAAAGCGGGGTATGCCTGTATTGTATTGTTTGTCTTTATTTATATAGCGCCATTAATGTACATAGCGCGTCACAGTAGTAATACGCGTGGTAATCAAATAAATAACAGATAATATAAATAACAGGTCATGGGAAGAAACGCTTTAGACATAAAAGTAACATTAAGGAAGAGGAGTCCCTGCCCCGAGGAGCTTACAGTCTAATCATCTAAACATCTGAAAAGGAGGTATAACGCTCTCCTACGCGTTCCGTACCAGCTAGTACTTTATCAAGGATGAAGTTGTTGTGCCTCCTTTTTTCATGTTTGACCCTGTCTCCCCTTTGGCTGTTTTACTTTCAAATTAGATCATATTCGGGGCGACTGCATTTTTAACCAAAGAATATGGATTCCAATTCATAAAACCTCCATTTTACGTCACATAAAAATACCACTAGTGGGATATTTGCACGTCTGAGACAGCTCTACTACACTCTCTTTCCCCATTATCTCTTAGCATGCAGTGCTTCCACTGCAGCCAGGGATTCTGGGTAATGACACGCAAATGGGCACTCACAGTGAGCCACTCTTTTTTTTTGCATGTCATTACCCAGAATCCCTTGCTGCAGTGGGAGTGCTGTTTGCGAAGAGATACAGGGGGAAAGACGGGGTTGCAGACCTGTCTGAGACTTGCAAATGCACCACAAGTGGTATTTTTATTTACTGTGCACTGTACGGTGGAGAGTTTCTGTCACTTTTTGTTTACAAGAGAACCTGTGGTGCATTTGTCATTGATAGCATTAATGTGTTAGGTTGGGAATTTGGTTAGTCACAGCATGCGGGAGTTTGCTTTCCATGGTGAGGTAGGAGCTTGCCCCAACCTTTGGATGATACATGCCCATTGGCCCCAGCAGTCAGTGGGTGGCATGATACGGTTATACGGTGTTAGTTATGGTAATGTTTGCGGCATGTTTAATAAACGCTGGGGCCATTTTGCATCCAAACTGGTGTCCGAGTATTATTGGAATTCGGTAAATGGAGCCATGTTTATCAATAGATAGCAAATCCCTCATTTTTTCTAGGGCTTTTCATAGAACAATATCTTACTTGTTTCTAATACCATTGCTGGGTGGCTGTTCCATGCATCCACCACTCCCTTCCTGATTCTACCTCCTATTTACTGCACCTTGTTCAGGTATGAAATATTCCCAGCATTCCCCAGGTTCTCGTTGGCTCCCAGCCACACTCGGCGTCAGAGGCTGCGTGGGGTTTTTAGACTAAAGTCTGCAAAGGGTCAGAAAGAAAAAAAAATTGGGGCGAAAATACCCTGTTCCCAAGTCTCACTTGAGAACTAAAACCGTTTTTATAGTTGAAATGATTGATTGTTTATTGTCCAAAGTTGTTCTCTTATCAATAGCTTCAGGAAGCCGCATTAGCACGTTTGAGATAACAGCCCCATCCAGATGTCCATTTCAAAGGAAAAGCAACTGCTTATTAAAAGAAACTTCTTATATGCTCCGCAGGCTTCAAAGACACAGCCACCTCTATGGCAAGTTCTGCAGTTGTTAGGCATTCTCTGGTATTCGCCCATAAAATTGCATTCAAAGTAAAATATAGGGGACTATGTATGAAGTCAAACGTGGAGCAATTCTAGGGCAAAACTAGTGCATCAAAGAAAAAGAACCTATTGATTTCAATGGGACTTTTTTCTTTGATCCATATGGATATTTCGTCTACGTTTGCCTTGCTTTGCCCAGTGATGGTAGGCAGTGAAGTAGTGGCTCAGTGATTAAAGACACTGACTGTCAACAACCTGGTTCAATTCCCGGGGTCGGCTCCTTGTGACCTTGGGCAAGTCGCTTAATCTCCCTGTCCCCTGCATTGGCAGCTATGCTGGAAAAATTAGTAGGGGCATTTTGCCTAGCCTTTTTTGGGGCCATGCACATTCGCGAAATAGAGAGCACCTCAAAAGACAGTGGGGGTTGGGGGGAGGGGGTTGCAAAGAGCGGATGTAGAGTGGGAAGCCGGTTTGGGACCAGGAGGTCAAACGGACAAGGCGGGAGTAGGCGAATGGGCTCACCTGGGGGAGATTGGGGGGCAGCATGATCTCTCTGGTAATGCAAGTGGGGGGAGTACTGACAGTGTAGGGCCCAAGGGGGGTGCCCGTTCCCTTTTGATACATGGAGACGGGACCGTGGTGAACCATCTTCAGTTTGTACGGGTTCTGAAGAAATGTGCGGAGATGGCGGGTGTTGGAGACTTGATAATCGTCCCACTCTTTCAGGATTGGGGTGTCATCTGAAGCCGCTACATTGGGCCTAAGGGTGGCAGCTATTAAAGAGTTGTGCCGGTGGTCATTGGGACGTTTTTAAGGGTTATGTTGGACCCTGTGTAAATTGTTCAGATTTAAGTGATTAACTGAACCGCGCACGTGAACGGCAAAGATGAACAAATTTGTCTCGTCACGCATCGGTCACCTCGCCGCTCACGGGCACCCATGCACTATTCACATTGGCCTCCATTGGTTCGGAACCAGCATGGACGCAGACTTACACAAGCACCCTATGTAGCAACACAGAGTGTCGCTTTGGTGAATGTTTTCATAGAACATGTTGCAACGGACTCGTGAACGCGTCTTCATTCACTTCACTCTCACGTGTTCATAGAGTGGTTAAACTGCAGACAAGGATTCTGGGTAACGTCATGCACATGAGCACACTTCTCGAGTGATGACACACAATAGAGGGCGTCTCTTTTTAGCTCCCTCTCCATTTTAAAGGCTGATTTCTCCCTGGAGCTGAATTACCCGGCGTAGTCGAGGTTAAGGGAATGATACCGCCATCATCCTTTGGGACCAGTCTGAGCTTGGTTACTGCATTGTGAAGCTGGTCGTGGTAGCAAGCCAGAGACATGTAAAAGCGCATCGCACAGCAGATACTAAAGAAATTTATAGACTATGGGGACATAGTATATGGTACAGCACCCCCAACACACCTTGGCAAACTAGACACCTTACACAACTCAATGTAACACATCACTGCGAAATGCTCCAAGAACTAGATTGGCCATCTCTTGACTCCGGATGCAAAGTACATTTTTCCTGTCTTGCCTTCAAGTAGATGTTGGGCAAGCTACCCGCCTATCTGAACAAGCTCCTCACCCCTACCACCAGGGTTGCCACCTCTCCGGGTTTGACCCGGAGACTCCGTGACGTCACGTAGTGTCCGTTTGCCATGGCAACGCGGCGTCGTACGCCACGAAGCCATCTTCACTGCAGGATGCCGGGAGACGCCGCCCCACCACACCAAGTAAGGGATTGTTTTTTTTTCCCTCCGGGTTGGCCTTCAGTAGAAGGTGGCAACTCTGCCTACCACACGCAGCACTTATCACCTGAGATCTGACTCCAAAAGACTGTTCATTGTCTCACGGTTCAACAAAGTATCCGGCCGTTCCTCCTTCTCTTACCGTGCACCCCACAACTGGAACAGTCTACCAGGGACTCTCAAAACTGCCTCCAGTATAAATTCTTTCAAGAATGCAGCTGTCACATTTTAATCTGGTCTGTAACTGTTACATACGCCCATAATCATGTCATCTCTAACCGACCATGAAATATCTGTATATTTAATGTATAACCTCTATTCATTTAATGTAGCCATGTATTGTCATCATAACTTTATGCCCAGGACATATGTGAAAACGAGAGGTAACTCTCAATGTATTACTTCCTGGTAACACATTTTATAAATAAATAAAAATAAAACAAGTGTCAAACCCTTCAACGTACATGGTGTTAAAATCTCTCCCGGCACTTATTCTTATAAAGCATATCGCTGACTTTTGAGCACAATACAAGAAATACAAACAACAGATTGAATTAATCAGAGACCTTCTCCCTGCCTTCTTTTGGTATGTTATCTTTATTTCTATTTGTTGGGGTTTTTTGCCCAACAAATTGATTTTTTTTCATTTTTTTTTTCATCGTACAATTACACACAACAATCAGAAAATGTAATCCTAACTCCAAGAAAATCCATTTTGCAGAATACAAGACGAAGGTTTACCTTTTAAACCTATCGTTCAATACTGAAAACATTATTCTTTACCCTTCAAAGGACTTTCAAAAAGGATTAAAAAGAGAAAATACATGAATGTGTTCAACATCCAGCACCAAAGGAGTTAACATAGCAAGCTTTTTTTGTAATAAAATTAATGAACTGAAATACTACAATACACAGTATGAAAAACACTACGGGTATCTTAGTAGTATATGGGGTCAGTTTCCATCTTTCCTATCAACTCTCCCATGAAAGTTCCTTGGATTGATTTTACCATTATCTTACCATAGAAATCCCCATCCCTTTGGCAAAATACAGCTATAAGTAAACAAAGGCCAATGGTTTTATTTCATGGATATTTTAAATAGAAACATAGCAAAGCAGTATTGCAAGCCCAGTAATAGTCTTGTAATTATAGCCTTTACTCTTTGTTGTTTTTTTGTTTTGTTTTTTAATTGCAACCTCGCAAGCTTCTGAAATTCTAATTATCTCCCTCTGTCAATGGCGTACTGATATTTGATTGACAGGCGCACAATAGGGCTTGTTTTAACCAGCGGTTCATACTGCCCTCCATAATATACCAGCCATCCTCTTGACTCTTGTCTTTTTGTTTTCTCCCTTATTATTGGGTCACCTAATTTTCCTTTCATATTTTAGACTGGTCTTTAAATGTAAAATAAATAAATATTTATATATCCACACATGGATATATATTGAGGCTTATTCAATAAATGTGTGTGATAAAGTCACAGCCACCAGGGATCTCCAGTTTACTTAGATGGGACTTAATATATTTAATAAGTTCCAAGGAGTATAACATTGGCATATGTCTGTTTGGATCCTTTTAGTTCTGTGTTATAGGTAGTCCTCATTATCTAACGTTTCACTTTACAACGCATGGCATATCCAACGCTTTACAATGCAACCCTATGGGCCGTTTTTCGACGCTGGAATGCATTATCCAACACTCACCGCCACTGATTAACATGGGACTCACTTTACAACGGTTTCACTATCCAACGCTACTTCCAGAACAGATTCCGTTGGATAACCGAGGACCGCCTGTATTTGACATCCATTTTACTTACAGTATATAAAAAAGGTCTCTTTGCAGTAGGGGCAGTTACAACGTGGGATTCATTGCCCGTAGAGGCTGTGATGGCAGATACAATAGATATATTTTTTTAAAAGGTTGGACTTCTTTTTAGAAAGGAAAGGTATACAGGGATATATCAAATAAGTAAACATGGGAAGGATGCTGATCCAGGGAGTAATCTGATTGCCAATATTTGGAGTCAGGAAGGAATTTATTTTTCCCCCTTATGAGATATCATTAGATGATGTGTCACTCGGGGATTTGGTCTGCCTTCCTGAGAATCAATACATTGGGAATAGAAATATTGGATGAACTTTTGTCTTTTTTTTTTTTCCAACCTTGTCTACTATGCACTATATAAAACTATGCATTTGATCCTCTGCATGTTTATGAAAGTTGAAGAGGTCCATGATCAAGGAACGTTGTATTTTTATGGAGCATGGGGTCAGGCAGGATATGTGTCAATGGTTGCAGATTATGTCCAAGTATTAAAGCGGCAATCCAAGCTGGTGATTACATAAGCGAGCATTTGCTTATAAGCAGTGGTCGACAAATCACCAAAAAATCTACTCGCCACACAAAAAAATCTACTCGCCACCTAGTACCAAACGTGTGCTGCTTGGGCCAATAGGAGCTCGCCACGATGTTAAATCCACTCGCCCGGGGCGAGCAAATGTATAGGTTTGTCGAACACTGCTTATAAGGGATCCAAGTAAAACTGGATTTCAGGCAAAAGGTGACACATTGTGTGCCCATTTGCATGTCATTTCGCAGAATCCCTTTCTGCAGTGGGGGTACTGTATGCTAGGTGATAATGGTGAAAAGCAGGGTTGCAGACCTGTCTAAGACATGTGAATGTGCTCACAAGTGATATTCTTTATTGGCTATATATACTTTTGATTTATATCTTTAGCTGAGTGTGGGATTATTTGACAGTGGGGAGGGAAGGCTTAGGGAAGTACTTCTGGGACCAGGGGGAATGGGCCAGATGAAGAGGTCACCACTCGAAACGTCGCCCCCCTAGTTTGCTTTCCTTTTTCCATTATTGTGATTTTTTCCTTTTTGTTTCATGTTTTTTCCCCTTCTCCTTCTTTCCCCTCCACCCCCTTTTATTTTTGCTCTATGGTGATATTTATTCTTGCATTGGCGTATTGGCTATTGTTGCTATATTTTCAGTTTATTATTAGTGTCATTAAATTATTCATATTCCCTACACTGGTATTCGCTTATATCTGTAGCTGTGAGACAGAGAGTGCTGGTACTATCTTTTGGTTTGTTAGTACTTCTGAAGGGAATTAGGGTCCCTTCCTGTTCCATGCACCCTGCAACCTTGCTGAGTCATTGTGTCAGAGTGCTGACTATCACCCCCCCTTTCTACCTGAAATGAATGGAGTTCCGCTCAGGAGACCCCCTGCTTCAATCCTATATACAGCTGAACCCCGTTATAACGTGGTGCTCGGGGTCCACATAATGAGGCCCCGTTATAACCGGGATCGCGAAATGGCTGACGCGATCAGGAAGAGGGGTTCTGTGAGGAGTTATCCAGCATCTGCAGCTCTCTCATCTGCAGCAGCTAGAGAATTGCACTAGCATATGAAAGATCATGGGTTCAATTCCCGCATGGTGTAGGGGGGAAGGGAGGTGTATATATGTGTCTCCGCGTGTATCCGTTAGCAATAAAGCATTGAATGTTTAAAAAAAAAAAACCTTGGAGATGTTCTTAAATCGATAAAGCGCCCTGTGCGTGAAACATGTCAGAGGATTTTAAGGATGTCTGTCCTTATGCTTTTTTAGCCAATAATTTTTTTCAGATTAACCATCTTGTCCTATTCTGCTTTGGTGTGACTGTGCTTCGGCTCCCAAATGGACACATTTTCATGTTTTTAAATCGGGAGCCACGCACAGACCGCGTTATAAGCGATCCGCATTGTAGCGGACCGCGCTATAACAGGGTTGAGCTATATTAAAAAAAAAACAAAAAAAAAAACAGTAATACAAAAAAAAAGCATGAATTGCTCCTTAAAGCCGCTTTGACTCAACTTTGCGTCATTGAGTGATTTGTGGAGTGCTAATAGGAACAGTTAGTGTAGGAGCTGGTCGTTTCAATAACATAATGGGATATATCAAGGTTTTCATCCACAACTCCCTCTGTTCTTCGCCTTCCTTTCACTTGGCATCAATGAAATCCTCCGGGGCTAATTGGCATTGGGTTTTGTCTGGGACCAAGAGCCCAGTAACACACATGGAACAAACAGAAGTTACACACATTTGAAAAGTGCAAGTTGATGCAATCTATTTATAATTGCACAGCATGAAGCAGCGCTTGGTGATATATACTGATCCATACTTCCCCTAGCATCAGATTTTACTATCAGATTGTCTACTAACCGCTTTCAAATTGCTATTCAGAGCTGCGTATCACAATTACGCTTCCTTTTATATAGCGGGGAATGTCATCTCGGAATAATGTTCTATAATTTCATATCAACAATAATTGAAATCCAGAATTCCAAGTAGGTCAAGCAATCTCACAATTTCATTTAGGGTTTTCATTATGTTCCTTGTGAAAGGAAAATACGGGTTTATTCGGACAGCTTAAGTAATTCTGAAGCAAAAAAACTGTGCATTGTAATGTCCACAAAAGGATTCTGTTTTCATCCATTAGGCATTTCAATTACGTCTCGATGTTTTCACTAGAAGGAACAGATGAGAGGAGCATAGAACGAAGAAGGGGAAAAAAAAAACCTATAATATATTATCTGTTGTTGTCCTATATTCTTATTGACAAAAAATACAAATGGATTTCAAATATAGATAAGGGTGAAAATTATGGTGGAATTACTGATGCTTCAACGGATTGTCTTACCTGTTTTATTCTAAAAAGGCAATTTTTTTTGGGGGGGGGGGCCTAATATGAAACTCGGTTTTACAAATATCTTATACTAATTACTTTATCTCTGGATCACATCATTCATTATGAGGTTAGCAGTAATTTAGTAGTCATTTATTTTTGGTGAATTATTGACACACATTGTAAAAATATGTCCGCCACTCTTATTTGAGTAATAAAGAAAAAAATTCATCGCGCTGAGCCCTGATCACTGCAGTGTTGGAATTGCTGCTGCTATGTTATATATTTAACGCATTAGGGAGCATTATAAAGCAGCAGTAAAGGTTTCATTTTTATTTATTTTATTATTACAGGTTTGAAGCAGGGGGTCTCCGGGGGTGAACCATATTAATTTCAGCTCCGGGCACCCCCTGCTTCCAGAGATACTAACCTCCGTAGTGGTGCCGATATGATATCTATGCAGGCAGGGAACTGTGTGCCTAACATAATGGAGGCATTTAAATGTCCCTCATCGAGCGGGCCAATAGGAAACTGATGTCATCCCTTTCGGCTTGCTATTGGCCAGCGTAACCTGGACACTTAAGCTCCGCATACCCACGGAGGTAAGTATCTCTGGAAGCAGGGGGTCCCCGAAGCTGAAATGAATGGGGTTCAGCCCTGGAGACCCCCTGTATTTAAACCCTGCATTGCTGCTTTAACCTGTACTCATGTATCCTTTTATTTATATAGCGCCCACAGTTTACACAGCGCTTTACAAAATGACAACACAAGGTAAATAAATTGCAAACAATGAGAAGCACAGCAGGTTAATGTCAACATGAGGCAAAGAGAGGCCCTTGGCTGAAGAGCTTACACTTAGGACTAGCCGCGGTTTGTGGCTTAGGTTTCGTGCTTACATTTTCAGAGTATCTACCACATCTTATATTCTGAATCCATCATAACACTAACTCTCAACACCCGCTCCATGTTGTCCCCAGTTGTAGAATGTTCTAGACACAGGGGTGCGCAAACTTTGTGCCTTGCGCCACCCTGCCTGCTCTCCCACACTGCTCGCGCCTCCCTTACCTCGTCTGCAGCATCAAATGACGCCGCGGGGTCATGTGACGTCACTGTTCTAGAACAAGAGGTCACGCTCGGCTATGTAAGGAAGTACTTCCTCATGGAAAAGTGTGGTGGATCAGTGGAGTAGACTTCCAACTGAGGTGACAGAGGCTAATAAAGTAAGAGAGTTAAAAAAAAATGCTAAGGCTAGATATAAGGCTATCCTAAATACAGAAAGAAAAGCCAAGAATGAAATGGGGTCTGAAGCTTTCCAGCAACACTGGCAGTCTGGGTGGGGCAAGTGGTTCCAATCTGCCATCAAATTGTATGTTTCTATGTATTTCTTAGTCTTGATTAAAATGTTGAATACCTGTCTCGTTAGTGAGTGTTAATAGGGTGAGAAACGTCACACGTGCATTCGGTACGTGCACGATTGGCATTTCGCGACCGGCAAACGGCAATCGCGCATGCGCATGCGTGGCCAATGGGATTGAATGACCGGGACAGAGCCCTAAAAGACGGGACTGTCCTGGCTAAACGAGGATATCTGGCCACCCTAGTTATTAACCCCCCCCCCCCCGTTGTACACCCCACTGGCAACATAGGAGTTAATCTTTGAATGTGTATGGTCATAGACATGGTGACTCCAGGGCCTATGTGATCACTGCAGTCACTGACACCCACGTCAAGAACAGGAAAGGAAATCCTGGTGTCAAGCTGTGAACAAAATGGCGGCTTTACAATAGTTGGGTAGTCCACTCCCAACTTGCCCCATCTGGATCCAACCTGTGACATTTGTACCGCTCTGTATACACGTTCACATCTAAGAACGCTCACGTGGCTTCGTTGAATGGTATCACCGATCGATCAACACTTCTGCAGGACAAAGGCGGCTATTCGTTGCACGCTGAGCGTCGCACTGCGATTTCTACCAGCATTTCCAAAGCAACGTTTATATACGGTATTCACGCTTATCATTTTTTCGGCATCAATGTCCAAGTTCTAACACACTAAACACATCATTCACTTTTACCCTACCACTTGTGCATACATCCTTAACAGGACCCGTAGCACTTAACTAGTGTCTGAGGTGTGACAATGCTGCCTTATATAGGGGCTTTTCCCATGTCTGCCACACACACAATAAGTTATGGTGAGTATACAAAAGTGACAAAAACCCTGCACCGTACAGTATACAGCAAATAAAAACACCACTTATGAGCACATTTATGTCTGATAGGTCAGCAACCCTGCCCATTTGATATCTCTTGGCAAACAATGCTTCCACTGCAACCAGGGATTCTGGGTAATGGCATGCAAATGAGCACACAGTGTGTCAATAGCTGCCTATTTTTCTATTCCTCATTGACTTAAATGCTTAATTACGCCCGAAAACAGCCTGATCAGGCACTTTAGCAGATATAGACTATAAGCCCTACATGTCTTTATTAAATATACTGTTTTTCCAACACCACTGCCAATGAGTTATAGATTGACTGTAACAATTCTTCTATTCCCGAAAGTGTCTTCTAGCTATCATTAGATTTTACTTACTTCTCCTATAGCCATAATAAAAAAAAATGTATTTGATCTTTAAATTGCTGGTGAAATAACTTCAAAGCTGGAGTTTGAAGTTATGGGAAAACATCAAATTCTTTTGCTCATGCAACTTTAGAAGAATCTTTTTTTTGGGGAGGGGGGGGTGATTTTATTAAGGTTCTGAGTGGGACAGAGATTAACTCTGCAGGTTTTATTGCTGTCTTCTGTGGATTGATGTTTTATGTTTTTAGATGACGGGGGAGAGAGATCGTGTGTTTGAGAAATATAAGTCACTAGTGCATTCCATTTCAATGAATTAACTGCTCTGCTCCCTGGAGACAAAAATGGGACATTTTAGCAAAATGTTTCAAAGGGTTTCCTGCCTGTGTGTGATACATGCGCAACATGAACACTTCAAGTTACAGTTTCATGTAAAGTAAACTGACAGGAGTAGCGGAGAAGGAGCTGGTTCAATTCCCGGTGTTGGCTCCTTGTGACCTTGAGCAAGTCACTTTATCTCCCTGTGCCTCAGGCACCAAAAGCATAGATTGTAAGCTCCACGGGGCATTGGGGGACTGTAAAAAAAATCCTTCGTGCTGCTATTCTGTCATTGTAAAGCCCTTTGAGTCCCACCAATCCCATCTTTTATTTTTGCAAACTTTTTTAAAAAAAATTTTAAACTTGCTTCGAGCCCTGATACTCACCGCTAAAGTTACTGTCACTGATACTCACCGGTAAAGTTATACCAGTGTTGCTGTTGGTCTTTTTAATGGCCGACAAATAGGGGAGCTGCAAATGACAACATTGCATTACAAAAATAACAAGCGGGAGTGCTGGAAAACGTGAAAAATCCTATGTTTTTTCTTAAATAAATAAATCAGTCCTGTATTACAGGGGTGCGCAAAGTTGACCCTGCTCCCCCCGCCTGCTCTCCCTGCTCCCCTCGCCTGCTCACCCTGCTCCCCCCGCCTGCTCTCCCTGCTCCCCCCTCGGCTCACATCTTTTGTGCTTTCCACTTTCGGGGGTACGTATCGCGGGAAGCAGTGGGTCCCCGGATCTGAGATTAACATTGTTTTCGCTCCGGAGACTTCGTGCTTACTGATGAAGGAGCCCTGAGATGGCTCAGACGTTGGATACATTTGGATATGGATTAAATACCTGTATAATGGATTTAGTCTACCTGTGTAGGGATGTGTCTCCTTCTCTGGTCATTTGATTTTGGTGAAGTATCTTTTTTATACTATCTATGACGCGTGCACTTTCCAATTGTGAGCTAATTGTTTTGTATATATGGTGTGCTTTGTCACCCCCTTTTTTTAAATATTTAAATCCCTTTATCCCTGCTCTGAAGAGCTCACAATCTAATTGGTGGGGAGAACGTACAAAGACAGTAGGAGGGCATTCAGGTAAGTGCGTCTGCAGGGGGCCAAGCTTTATGAATCAGGCGTATAGTATTAGTCACGGTGCTACTCATATGCTTCTTTAAGCAAGTGTGTCTTAAGGTGGGTCTTGAAGGTGGATAGAGAGAGTGCTAGTCGGGTATTGAGGGGAAGGGCATTCCAGAGGCGTGGGGCAGTCAGTGAGCAAGGTTTAAGGCGGGAGAGGGCTTTAGATACAAAGGGGGTAGAGAGAAGATATGCTTGAGCTGAACGCAAGAGCCGGGATGGTGTATAGCGAGAAATTAGGGCTGAGATGTAAGGAGGGGCAGAAGAGTGTAAAGCTTTAAAAGTGAAGAGGAGAATTGAGTGTGTGATATGGGATTTGATAGGAAGCCAGGAGAGGGATTTCAGCAGGGGAGACGCTGAGACAGATTTAGGAAAGAGTAGAGTGATTCTGGCAGCAGCGTTTAGGATAGATTGTAGGGGCGACAGGTGAGAGGCAGGAAGGCCGGACAGCAGGAGGTTACACTAATCGAGACGTCCTATCTATCTATCATAGATTAAACCACACCTTTAATATCACCATGGCAAACACCACATTTGTTGGGTTTTAGGAGGCAACTACATCATCCGTGAATATAAGCCCTCCCAATGCAAAAAGACATCCTAACGTCTCCCACTGAAATCAGCCTCTCCGAACTAGCCAACAGCCGGCCAGACAATGCCCAGAGAAATAATGCCCACAATCTCACTTCTGGTTTCATGCTTCCACTGTAAACATTTCCTGCCAGCCATAAACACCAATGCAACGGAACAATTTATAGCCCGAGAAGGGAAAACGATAAAGGGCTTAGTGTTAATATAAACAGACTGAATACTGAATACTTCGCACAGATATTTCCTGGGGGGGGGGGGGGGGAGGAGAGGCCTAAACAGTCGTTTGTACTATTCCCTGGCTCTAAGGGCAGTTAATGTTTGCAGAAGACGGATAATGTTTTGTTATGTAATTTTTCCAAGCCGGGGGAAATCGAGTTGTCCTTTTTAAAGAGCAATATACAGCAAAGTCATTGTGTAACAGACTGAATGAGCAAAATACTGGGGGTGGGGGGGGGGGGAGGAAAAAGATATATAACCAGCACTTTCATAAATGTGCAGTTTGTCACTTTGGTAACACAGGCTGTGTGTTATAAATCCACTTCCTTTGTATACCCTTATGAGTGCCTTTGTATTGACAGAAGCCATTTGTTCATTTACGATGTGATAATAAAAACCTTCAGTTCTAGTGGATGTTTTGCTTAAGCCCCTCTTGACTTCGGGGGCGACAAATGTTTTTGTGCTACTACCGGTATGAAAGATTAGGACTTGTCCTGCCGTGCTGTAATGACATATATATATTTTTTTGCCAGCATGCTTTGTGGTGGAATGCTTAACACTATAGGCATGGCCAACTCCAGTCCTCAAGTTCCGCCAACAGGCCAGGTTTTCAGGATATCCCTGCTTCAGCACAGGTGGCTCAATCAGTAGCTCAGTTGTTGACTGGCCAACTCCAGTCCTGAAGGGCCACCAACAGGTCCATTTTTTTTAAAGGATATCCCCGCTTCAGCACAGGTGAATTATTCAAAGACTGGGCCACTGATTGAGCCACCTGTGCTGAAGCAGGGACATCCTGAAAACCTGTCCTGTTGGTGGCTCTTGAGGAGTGGCGTTGGCCACCCCTGCTAGAGGCCAAAAAAATAGTCAATTGAAGGTGTTATTTTTAGATAGCACACTCTCATTGTACGGTTTATTATTAACATCATCATTTATTTACGAAGCGGTCAAATACAGTACAAAGTCTATAATTTAATAGGACATTCAAAACAGGACGGGATCGCTGAGCAGTTGTAGTAATAAGTAGTTTCAAAGTTTATTTATTTATAAAATGTTTTACCAGGAAGTAATACAGTGAGAGGTACTTCTCGTTTTCACGTATGTCCTGGGCACACTACAAAGAAAAAAAAACACAAAGGGAGCCCAGAGCTACATCCAATATGACAAAAATACACAGTGAAATACATATATATCTATATCTCTTGAAAAAAGGGTCATTTAGTTTAACCCTTTGGCCAAAGCATTTTAAGCCTGCGAGCCTCTTCAAGGCATGACCAGATATTGCAGGTCCTAACACTAACTGATTAAAAAGCTCGCCCCTCCCCACTTTCCAAATGTATAGGTCTTTTCATGCAGCTGCTTGTGACAGATCCAATGCAGATCATTCTTCCTGTAATTATACCGGTAAATAAGAATTTTAATCAGTTAGTGTTAGGACCTGCAATATCTGGTCATGCCTTGAAGTGGCTCGCAGGCTTATAATGCTTTGGCCAAAGGGTTAAACTAAAATACCCCTTTTTTCAATATATATTTATATATATCTTGAAAAAAAGGGTAATTTATATGTATATTATATGTATTTCACTGTGTATTTATGTTATATTGGATGTAGCTATGGGCTCCCTTTGTTTGTTTGTTTTTTTTGTACTCTTAATTTTGCTGTCTGATGCACAGGTAGATAAAGCAATTAAATAAAATTGCCCCAATGACTGAATGTCGGGGAATTGCTTGTGGACTCTGACGCGAGCTTCTCTGGCAGCAAATTGGTTAATCTGTTTCTTTGTTTTTTTTGGGGGGGGGGGGTTTAAACAGACCCATCTGACCAGCTTTGTCATAATTATATCAGTAAAAGGCATGTTTACTTCTCTGCGAGGTGATAATTGCTACCATTTTCTCAGAGTCATTAGGTGGGGGCATTTTACCATTAGCATAATCATTTATTACCAAACAGTAAGGAGATGTTTGCCTGAAGGATAAAATAGTTTGTTCATGGGGAAACAATTTACAGAATAGTCGTCACATTCCTTCCCCCTTTTATCTTCTCTGCCTGACTACTAGAAATCTGTCTTATAAACAGCAGAACATGAATTCCGGCTTTTCCGCTTCTCTCTGTAACTGATTCACACGTTCTATAAACATCTGTAGGGATACCCTTTTTCTTGTTTGCATGCTCGCTCTTATAGCTGATGCACTTATGTGTTTATAAGTTGCTGCATTCCTATCTGGGCTCAATAATTCACTCGGTGGCAATGTCACTGTCTTTGCAGTGGGTGAAACTCCACTGTCCGCTCTTCTTGACACCTACAGCAAGTGAGTTTATCGCCGCATAATTAGATTGTGAGCTTTTGGGGGCAGGCAGGTGTGCATGCAATAAAATTGTCCTGACGACATTCAACACTATATGAACTTGGTTCGATTCCCAGTGTCAGCTCCTTGTGACCTTGGGCAAGTCACCGTATCTCCCTGTGCCTCAAGCACCACAAACATCGATTGTAAGCTCCATGGGGCAGGGACTGTGTGCCTGCAAAATTTCTCTGTAAAGCGCTACATAAAACTAGCAGCGCTATACAAAGAACATGCTATTATTACTATTATTATTATTACAATGCATCTGATCTTCCTTAACTAAAAAATGTGCAACACTGATATAGGAAAATAATATCAGATCATTTATTTTACATTGTTTATTAAATCTGTGCCGCAAAATACAATTTTGTATAAATACCACTCACCCTTTTACATCTTGATCTTATATTTCCGGAGACAGACCTTTGTAGGTGGTGCTGGTGTCTGTTCGGCTAGCAGGGATAATAATAGCACGTTCTTGTATAGCGCTGCTAGTTTTACGCAGCCCTGTACAGAGACATTTTGCAGGCACAGGTCCCTGCCCCGTGGAGCTTACAATCTATATTTTTGGTGCCTGATATTACAGGGAGATAAAGTGACTTGCCCAAGGTCACAAGGAGCCGACACCGGGAATTGAACCAGGTTCCCCTGCTTCAAACTCAGTACCAGGCAGTGTCTTTACTCACTGAGCCACGTAATGGCGAAGTTTCAAAACTCCTGCGGGCCAATAGGAAGCTGTGACATCATCCGGTGCGGCTTCGTATTGGCCCACGTGACGCGGGAGATCTTTGCGGAGATACCGGCGCCCCCTCAGAGGTCTCTGTCTCGGGAAGCAGGGGGTTCCCGGGAGCTGAAGGAGCTGAAATGAAAGGGGTTCAGCTCAGGAGCGCCCCCCCCCCTGCTTCAATCTTATGTAAAAAACAATAAGAGAATACAAAACGGCTTGGATTGATCCTTTAAATCCTTTGCAAACATTCCTCCCCACTTTTATAGAAAGCAGGCGCGCAATAAGGTTTTTAGTACGTATGATGTGAAGTATATGCAAAGGCTGTTACTGAAATACAAAGGCTTATCAATTGGGTGCCATCTCTCTGACAAAATAAAGCTGGTGGCTTATTCTCAGATGTGGGACTAATTCATTGTCTGTCCTTCACATATCGAGCTCGGCTGTTCGCTTGTGCAGGTAGGCAGTTATTGTGGTTTCCCTAATTATAGGAAACGAGAAACTCGATCACAGCGGCTAGGAGCGGCTCTGCAGAACGAAGTTACGTTTTATCGTACTCTATGGGCAGAGAACCAGATTTGACTACACAAGATGATAATTAGCAGGCAGGGGGCAGAGAATATTTATCAAAGTGCAAAAACTTGGTGTGTAAAGAGGTGCAAAGCAGCCCCAGTTTTATAAAAAGATATAAAAATCCAATTGGAAGCGATGGTGTTTTTTTTTTTCTATTTAACTCTTCCATTGCCAGTGAGACCTGCAACACCTAAGAATACCCCAGGTGTTCTTGTCCAGGAGACTTATACACATTTGATCCAAGACTTGTGATGTTTATGTGTATATACGTGTGTGTCAATGATACCTACAGCAAACCGTGCTTCCACTGCAGCAAAGAATTCTGGGTAATGACATGCAAATAGCAACTCACATGGGGTAGAAACTTAGAGGTCCGTTAAAGGGTTTATCGTGACATTACACCCATTTAACTTGTCGATAATCTAACTCTCTGTGTGATACAAGCAACGCCCTCACACTGCCCCCTGCCGGTTCCGCTCCAGTGTGCTTTGCACATGTGACTGATATGGACATAAGAGCGGTCAGTAGTAAAGGCTGTGGATGAGGTGGCGCTGAGCGAGAGGAGCCTTTGAGGGCAGCGGGCATGACGCGTGTGAGTCCCATCTGCACAAGCCTTCAGACTCGATCAAGAGTGACCCGGGGGCCGGTCAGAGTGCTGTTGAGAGCGAGCCGAGAGTTGCCAGTGTGAAAGCAATACGTTGTGGTGAGAGGCCAAGCGGATCCACACCGGTAAACTGCACGGAGCATCGAACGCGGTCAGAGGGGACTAGGGTTGCCAGGTGTCCAGTATTGAACCGGACTGTCCGGTATGTGGGCACTTTGGCCAGTAAATAATTAGAGGTAATACTGGACATGTATCTGTATACCAGTATTACCTCTCTGGACATAGTGAGCTGACTGGCTTGGGGGGGGCCACAGGATTTCCCCGAGCAGGGAGAGAGCAGGGCTGTTGCTAGGGGGCTGGGCAGCTCCCTCCATCTTCATTGGATGCATTACCCAGCAGCAGCCAATCAGGAGGTGTCAGGAGCATATGGGTGGGACCAAGGAGAGGAGGAAACAGCATGGAGAGGTGAGAGGGGTGTGTGTGTCTTGAGAGAGCGTCTCACCTTTCACGATTGTGTCCAGTATGTTTGGAGAAGACTCCTGGCAACCTTAGCCATACAAAAAAAAAAATATATATATATATATATATAGGGAACCATGTTAAAAATGGTTATTGAGGCAAAAAGTGACACTGTGTGCTCATTTGCATGTCATTTCCCAGAATCCCTTGCTGCAGTGGAAGTGCTGTGTGCTGGGTGATAATGGGGAAAGGCGGGGTTGCAGACCTGCCTAAGACATGCAGATGAGCATACAGCTATATTTGTGTGTGCTATAATATGAGCATACAGCTATATTGGCGCGTTTCGTCACCAATCGGCGACTTTCTCAAAGATCAGCCCTTTGAGAAAGTCGCCGATTGGTGACAAAACGCGTCAGGGATACTGAGGAGCGCGATTACGTCACGAAGACGCTGCGCACGCGCACGAGGCCATACCAAGCGCGGGAAGAATACAGCGGCCATTCGGAGTGGAGAGCTGAATTTGAGCAGCATACAGACGGTGTAACGGCGTCCTTATCCGGTTGGCGGTGATCTTGATCAGCTATCTGGAAGTGATTTCGCCCAGCGGTACCGGATGGTGGTGATATAATTCACAAACTGCCTTTTAAAACTTTTTATCCTGTGAGTGTGATTCCACCCCCCCCCCCTCCATCCCTTCCCTAATTTTATAATAAATTACGCAGTGTTATGCTATGGGGCGTGCGCTCTCTCTCTTTTTCTGTTTGTTGATATCCGTGGAGGTGGTTTATCCCTTGTGAGAGCAGCAGAAGATCCTGTGCACATATCCTATACCTCCTATTATGGACTGATTATTGAAGGACTGGTTGGATTTATATTATAACTTTATACATATTTTTTTAGCACTTTTTGCACACTTTTTATTTTTTATTTTTCACTCACATTAATGTAATATTCCATGGTGTTGTTTGAAGTATATTTGTTTAATATGCTTAGTATCTAACAGTTCTATTGCACATGTTTATCTTGATTTTTAAACACATTTAGGAATCTTACACATTTACTATATATAAGATATTAGCACTACAGTTCATTAATATACATAGCAATTTAGTATTATTTTTGGCGCCACAATTTTTGTTTTTATATCTTATACTATATTAGTGAAAGCACTGTATGCCTGCCTGCCTGCCTGCCTGCCTGCCTGGATGTCCGGTGTCCCTAGGGAAATCTCATTGGTCCCTTGGGCCGCCCCCACACACCTCTCATTGGCCTGATGCGGAGTGACGGGCCAAGGGACACACAGGGACACAAACACACACACACAGGGACACACACAGGGACACACACAGGGACACACACAGGGACACACACAGGGACACACACACAGGGACACACACACAGGGACACACACACACACACAGGGACACACACACACACACAGAGTAGGGGGGGGTTGTACATTAGCAGCATGTATAACCCGTGGGGTGGGGCTCACATACCCGCCGGTCCCGGAGCCTCCGCCTCTTCCTCCCCGAACATCAGCCTCCACACCCGCGCGCACCACCTCCTCTCCCTGTGTCTCCCTGTTTCCCGCGCTTTCAGCCCCCCCCCCGGCGCCGCTACAGTCAGCGGGGGAGCGAGTGCCTGGGACACAGCGGGGGAGCGGCCACAACACGCTGCCTCCCGCCTCAGATCCACGTGGGAGCTTCCGGACGGGTGAGTGAGCGGCCTTCACCTCCCCTCACCCCCCTTCACCTCCCTTTACCCACCCCTCACCCCCCTTCACCTCCCCTCACCCACCCCTCACCCCCCTTCACCTCCCCTCCACCCCCTCCCCCCCCGGCGCCGCTACAGTAAGCGGGGGAGCTAGCGCCCGGGACACAGCGGGGGAGCGGCCACAACAAGCTGCCTCCCGCCTCAGATCCACGTGGGAGCTGCCGGACGGCTGAGGAAGCTGCCGGACGGGTGAGTGAGCGGCCGGACGGATGAGGGAGCGGCCTTCACCTCCCCACACCCCCCTTCACCTCCCCTCACCCACCCCTCACCTCCCTCCACCCCCCTTCACCTCCCCTCCACCCCCCCTTCACCCCCCTCCACCTCCCCTTCACCTCCCCTCCACACCCCCCCTTCACCTCTCCACCCCACCCCTTCACCTCCCCTCCACCCCCCCCTTCACCTCCCCTCCCCCTCCCCTTCACCTCCCCTCCACCCCCCCTTCACCTCCCTTCACCTCCCCTCCACCCCCCCTTCACCTCCCCTCCACCCCCCACCTCCTTCACCTCCCCTCCACCTCCCCCCCTTCGCACCACCTCCCCCCACTTCCCACCACCTCTCCCCCATTCCCACCACCTCCCCCCTTCCCACCACCTCCCCCCCTTCCCACCACCTCCCTCCCCCTTCCCACCACCTCCCTCCCACCCCCCCTTCCAACCACCTCCCCCCCACCCACCCCCTTCCCACCACCTCCCCCCCTCCTCCCCACCACCTCCCCCCTCCTCCCCCCTTCCCACCACCTCCCCCCCCTTCCCACCACCTCCCCGCCCCTTCCCACCACCCCCCCCTTCCCACCACCTCCCCCCCTTCCCCCCTCCTCCCCACCACCTTCCCCCCTCCTCCCCCCCTTTCCCCCTCCTCCCTCCCTCCTCCCCCCCCTCCTCCCCCCCTTCCCCCCTCCCTTCCCCCGTCCTCCCCTTCCCACCACCTCCCCCCTCAACCCCCCCTTCCCACCACCTCCCCCCTCCACCCCCCCTTCCCTTCACCTCCCCTCCACCCCCCCCTTCACCTCCCCTCCCCCCTCCCCTTCACCTCCCCTCCACCTCCCCTCCACCCCCCCTTCACCTCCACTCCACCCCCCTTCACCTCCCCTCCACCTCCCACCTTTGCACCACCTCCACCCACTTCCCACCACCTCTCCCCCCTTCCCACCACCTCCCCCCCCTTCCCACCACCTCCCCCCCTTCCCACCACCTCCCCCCCACACCCCCCCTTCCCACCACCTCCCCCCCACCCACCCCCTTCCCACCACCTCCCCCCCTCCTCCCCACAACCTCCCCCCTTCCCACCACCTCCCCCCCCCTTCCCACCACCTCCCCCCCACACCCCCCTTCCCACCACCCCCCTTCCCACCACCTCCCCCCCACCCACCCCCTTCCCACCACCTCCCCCCCTTCCCCCCCTCCTCCCCACAACCTCCCCCCTCCTCCCCCTTCCCACCACCTCCCCCCCTTCCCCCCTCCTCCCCACCACCTTCCCCCCTTCCCCCTCCTCCCCACCACCTTCCCCCCTCCTCCCCCCCTTCCCCCCTCCTCCCCCCCTCCTCCCCCCTTCCCCCCTCCTCCCCCCCTCCCCACCACCTCCCCCCTTCCCACCACCTCCCCCCTCCACCCACCCTTCCCACCACCTCCACATGTAGACATACACACACACGTATACACTCACACACGTATACACACACGTATACACACACACGTATACATACACATAATGTATACACACACACACATGTATACACACACACGTGTATACACGCACACACACGTGTATACACACACACGTGTATACACACACACGTGTATACACACGTGTATACACACACATGTATACACACACACACACACGTGTATACACACACGTGTATACACACACATGTGTATACACACACGTGTATACACACACAAACATGTTGTATACACACAATATATACATACACAAATGTATACATACACACATGTATACATACACACACATGTATACACACACACATGTATACACACACACGTACACATATATACACACACACACACACACACACATACAATGTATACACACAAACATGTATACACACACACACTATCCCCAGCACACCCGTATCCCATGCCCCCCCAGCACACTGGCATTCTCGGCTCCCCGCCATTCCCAGCCTCCATCAACACCATCAGCACCCACACATCGCCACCTTTGCACCTCCCCCATCGGCACGCCCACATCCGCACCCCCACATCAGCACCAAACCCTCCCAAATCAGCACCCCGATACAATCACCATCAGTACAGCCACAGCAGCACTACCACCGCACATGGGCCGCGTGGACCACTCCCCACCCAAATGCCACACCCACACCACAAACATCCCGGGCAACGCCGGGGCTCTCAGCTAGTATATATATATATACAGTGGTTGAAAAATCACCAAAAAATCTACTCGCCACACAAAAAAATCTACTCACCACCTAGTACCAAACGTGTGCTGCTTGGGCCAATATTTACTCGCCCGGGGGTTAAATCCACTCGCCCGGGGCGAGCCAGAAAATAGCCGTGTTAGTCCAGTTCAGATAGTGCAGAATAAATGAGTTCTTCAGTATTCGGTGATACATTTTTAATTGGACTAACAATTTATATCATAGGACAAGCTTTCGAGAGTTATCCTCTCTTCTTCAGATCAAGCAATAATGGGTCATAGAAATGTCTGAAACACATCAAGAGATACATCTGATAATGTGTCATTAAGTATATGTAATAAGCTATTCCATGGTTTTAGTGATTAAGTGAATGTAGGGTAGGTTTATCTGACCAAATGTGGCTATGACTGTGTAAGTATGGGTGTACAATAATGTGTCTACGTATTATACCAATAATTACCAAGGAGACAGAAGTTGTGAACCAAACTTCTATTCCCACACAGTTACGAACAATAAATTCAGAAATAATTAACAGGGAAAATAACGTCAGAACTACAGTATGTACAAGAAATTATTTCCTCCTCTCACACCGCGGTTACAGCAAAGCCCGGGCTACTGAAGTGCATGGCAAGCAAACCTATTCAAAAGACAGCTATGAATAGGGTTAAAGGTGAGTTAATCAACATATGAATGTCCAGGGACATATTGAAAAGACAAAGAGAAACTGTGCCTCTCTGTCCTCACACTCACACCTGAAAAATGAGCCTTTCCCAACTTCAGATGCATACAGTGAAATCTGATCGCATAAATAAACATAGCAACCTTGGCTGACTAATCTTTCCTAACCCCTTATCATCAACACTGGTTCCCCAACCCCCCCTGCCCCCCCTGCCCTGTTCCCTTGTCAGTTACGGGAATACACCAGTCAGTGTGGACTTCTGGGAAGGAATTCCTGTGAATTAAATGGTTTTATGAGCTCTTTCAGTACTAGTGACCACTACAAGATGCTCACGTGGTCTGTAGGGGAATTATGCCCCAGCCTGTTCTTTCGCAGTACACAGATGTCATTAAAGAAGCTAAATCAGGGCTCTTTTGTAGCAAAACTGGTGCGGAGGAAGGCATTTTCCTCTTGTGCTTCTTTGCAACAATGTATTAATATACTTGCTCCACGTTTTGCAATTTGGGGATAGGAGGAGCTGCCCGGGCTAATTATTTTTTTAGAAATGGTTTACCTACTGATGAGTAACATATACTGTGCACTCTGCTAGAAAATATTTGTTTCCACAGTTACACACAGTGTCGTTACCCAGAATCCCTGGCTGCAAGTGGAAGCTAAGGCTGGGGCCATGGTACCGCAGACTGTGCGAGCGAACAGACTGCCTTAAGGCAATGTTCGCGTCCATGCGGCGGGAGGGGGCGCGTGTCGCGCAAAGAAATCAGTAGAAACTGATTTCTTGGCGCGACAGGCCGGTCAGGTGAGCTGTTCGCCCAATGAGGGCGAACCAGCTCCGTGAAGCCATAGGTACACCCCCAGAGCACGCCCCCAGAGCACGCCCCGTCGACCATGCCCAGGGAAAGCACCCGCTTTCTCACAGCCTCCGAGCGGGGGCGAAGGCGCCATGGCTCGGGCCCTAGAGATACTTGTATTTATAAAAATGTGTTACCAGGAAGTAATACAGTGAGAGTTACCTCTCGATTTCAAGTATGTCCCGGGCACAGAGTTATAACAATACATGGTTACATTAAATGAACAGAGGTTATACATGGAATTCACAGGCATCTCATGGACAGATAGAGATAATATGATCATGGCCGTATGCAACAGTTACAGACCAGGTTAAAATTGCGTTAGAATAGACAGGACAGGCCTGCAATTTGTTAATGGGTTTCAGCTCCGGAGACCCCCTAAATGTAATACAAAAAAAAAATGTTTCAAAAAATTGCGCAGTGCTACATATTTTGCTGCTTTAAGTCACTAACGCGGCTCTGTGGATCTACCGCATACAGCGCGCTAATGACGCATTCTGTGACCTGACCGATCTGCTTATTCTTGAGTTTTGCAGCCTGATGTTATTGTGGTGTTTTCTACGTGTGTGTGTGTGTGTGTGTGTGTTTGTGTATCTTCTGAATTTCCTTTCTTATTGTCTGATTTTGCTGCACTTATTGTATTATTATAATTCCCCGTACTATATACTTTGTGCAGCGCTGAGTACACTTTTGGCGCTATATAAATAAAGACATACAATACAATACAACTTGCATTCAATGTTAATCCAGTTCTGTTTCTCTCAACAACAATAACAAAAAGATTGCAATAGAAAGTAAAGTCAACCCTAAAAAGTTCTTTAAGTACCTTAATAACAAAAAAATGAGAAAAGAAAATATAGGACCCTTTCAGTGTGAGATGGGCAGGCAGATTATTGGAGATAAGGAAAAAGCAGAGGTATTAAACAAATTCTTTGCCTCTGTGTTTACCAGGGAAGAATCAAGTTCAATAGTAGTGCCGCAGGAGGAAGCCACAACCTCCATATTAATGAACAATTGGTTAACTGAGGAAGAAGTTCATAAGCGACTTGAAAAAATTAAAGTAAATAAGGCACCTGGCCCTGATGGCATACATCCAAGAGTTCTCAAGGAGTTAAGCTCAGTAATAGCAAAACCATTATATTTAATATTCAAGGACTCCATTTCCACAGGCTCAGTACCACAAAATTGGAGTAAAGCAGATGTGGTGCCTATATTTAAAAAGGGAGCTAGATCACACCCGGGGAATTACAGACCTGTAAGCCTGACTTCAATAGTAGGGAAACTACTTGAAGGTTTAATACGGGATAATATTCAGGAATACCTAATGGAAAACAAAATTATTAGTAATAGTCAGCATGGATTTATGAAGGATAGATCTTGCCAAACTAACCTTATTTGTTTCTTTGAGGAGGTAAGTAGGAATTTAGACCAGGGTAATGCAGTTGATGTGGTCTACTTAGATTTTGCAAAGGCTTTTGATACGGTTTCACACAAGAGGTGGTGTACAAAATAAAGAAAATTGGACTCAGTAATAATATATGCACCTGGATTGAAAACTGGTTAAAGGACAGATAACAGAGGGTTGTCATAAATGGAACTTTTTCAGGTTGGGCTAAAGTCGTGAGTGGAGTACCTCAAGGATCGGTACTGGGACCCCTGCTTTTTAACTTGTTTATTAATGACCTTGAGGTTGGGATCGAGAGCAAAGTCTCCATCTTTGCTGATGATACTAAATTGTGTAAGGTAACAGAATCAGAGCAGGATGTAATTTCTGTTCAGAAGGACTTGGAGAGACTGGAAACATGGGCAGGTAAATGGCAAATGAGGTTTAATACAGATAAATATAAGGTAATGCATTTGGGATGCAAGAATAAAAAGGCGACTTACAACATTAAATGGAGATATATTGGGGGAATTCTTAGATGGAGAAGGATTTAGGAGTGCTTGTAGACAGCAGGCTTAGCAATAGTGCCCAATGTCATGCAGTAGCTGCAAAGGCAAACAAGATCTTATCTTGCATCAAACGGGCAATGGATGGAAAGGAATGTAAACATAATTATGCCCCTTTACAAAGCATTAGTAAGACCACGCTTTGAATATGGAGTACAATTTTGGGCACCAATCCTAAGAAAATACATTATGGAACTAGAGAGAGTGCAGAGAAGAGCCACCAAATTAATAAAGGGGGTGGGCATTCTAACTTATGAGGAGAGGCTAGATAATTTGGATTTATTTACATTAGAAAAGAGGCGTCTAGGAGGGGATATGATAACTATATACAAATATATTCAGGGACAATACAAGGAGCTTTCAAAAGAACTATTCATCCCACGGGCAGTACAAAGGACTCTGGCCATCCCTTAAGGTTGGAGGAAAGGAAATTTTACCAGCAACAAAGGAAAGGGTTCTTTACAGTAAGGGCAGTTAAAATGTGGAATTCATTACCCATGGAGACTGTGATGGCAGATACAATAGATTTGTTCAAAAAAAGGTTGGACATCTTTTTAGATGGGAAAGGTATACAGGGATATACCAAATAAGTATACATGGGAAGGATGTTGATCCAGGGATTAATCCGATTGCCAATTCTTGGAGTCAGGAAGGAATTCATTTTACCCCTTAATGGGGTTTTTTGTTTGCCTTCCTCTGGATCAATAAGTAAGTATAGATATAGGATAAAGTATCTGTTGTCTAAATTTAGCATAGGTTGAACTTGATGGACGTACGTCTTTTTTCAACCTCATCTACTATGTAACTATGTAACTATGTAACTATGTAAGTAACAGGATTGTAGAAACTAAACTGTGCAGATTTGAGCAGGGTTTGCCACTCAATGGGTTATTTATAATACTGGACAAGAAGCAAAAAAAAGTGACAACAGTGTGAGTCCTCATTTGCATGTCATTACCCAGAATCCCTGACTGCAGTTGAAGCACTGTATGCTAAGAGATTGCAGAGGTTGCAGTACCGCACAATTTTTATTTATTTTTTTCTGTTTTTTAACCGCATCTGGACTTTTGAGTCCGTCCGAACTGATCCATATTTCTGTGACCTCCAGGGATCTTCACAAATAAGTTAAAAAAAATAAAATGTCATTTTTGTTGTTGTCATTTCTGAAAAACATAACCACCAGTCTTGCCAATAAAATGCCACTACGTCGTCTCCCGGTGATGTCACGGCTCTCTACTGGGCGCCAGAGTGAACCGTGACCCCATTTTGTGCCCCCCCACGAATCAAGGACTTGGAGAGACTGGAAACATGGACAGGTAAATGGCAGATGAGGTTTAATACAGATAAATGTAAGGTTATATGCATTTAGGATGCAAGAGTAAACAGGCGACTTGCAAATTAAATGGGGATAAATTGGGGGAATCCTTGATGGAGAAGGATTTAGGAGTGCTTGTAGTCAGCAGGCTTAGGAATAGTGCCCAATGTCATGCAGTAGCTGCAAAGGCAAACAAGATCTTATCTTGCATTAAACAGGCAAAGGATGGAAGGGAAGTAAACATAATTATGCCCCTTTACAAAGCATTAGTAAGACCACACCTTGAATATGGAGTACAATTTTGGGCACCAATCCTAAGAAAAGACATTATAGAACTAGAGAGAGTGCAGAGAAGATCCACCAAATTAATTAAGGGGATGGACATTCTAACTTATGAGGAGAGGCTAGCTAAATTAGATTTATTTACATTAGAAAAGAGGCGTCTAACAAATATATTCGGGGACAGTATAAGGAGCTTTCAGAAGAACTATTCATCCCAAGGGCAGTACAAAGGACTCAGGGTCATCCCTTAAGGTTGGAGGAAAGGAGATTTCCCCAGCAACAAAGGAAAGGGTTCTTTACAGTAAGGGCAGTTACAATGTGGGATTCATTACCCACAGAGACTGTGATGGCAGATACAATAAATTTGTTAAAAAAAAACTTTTTTAGAAAGGAAAGGTATACAAGGATATACCTAATAAGTAAACATGGGAAGGATGTTGATCCAGGGAGTAATCTGATTGCCAATACTTGGAGTCAATTGGGTGATGACACTGGGGTTTTTAGTTTGCCTTCCTCTGGATCAATAAGTATAGATATAGGATAAAGTATCTGTTGTCTAAACTTGATGGACGTACATCTTTTTTCAACCTCATCTACTATGTAACTATGTAACTATGTAACTATGTAACTATGTAACTTGGGGCAGCAAGTTTAAAATAAAAATAAAATAAGAATAAAACGGTGAGCAGCGCAGACGGCTTCCTAAAGAAGCAGTAAGAAAGGGTCGGTGAAACATATTACATACATTTGATAATAGTTATCCCACTTTGCTTCCAAATGTCAAGATCCCATTATACTGCAGCTCCGCATACATCACATAACAAAGGTTCCAAGTCTGAATCTTGATCGTTATCATTATCTGTATGACGCCAACATATGCCGAAGTGCAGTACAATGGGGGGGAGGGAGGACAATAATATTGTATGACAAGAGAGTGCTTATATGTGAAGACAAACTGAGACCGTAGGGAGGAGGCCCTGCCCCCCTTACCCAAGGAGCTTATCACAGATGGTCAATAAAAATTTAATTTTTAAAGGAGCACCCCATTAATTTCAGCTCCGGGGACCCCGTTTCCTGACATACAGACCTCCGAAGGAGTATCTCTGCAAAGTTTAAAGCTCCCCGGTCACATGGGCCAAGAGGAAGCGGAACCTGATGACGTCACAGCCTCCTATTGGCCCGCAAGGAGCTTTGAAACTCCGCCAGTACGTGAACCCTGGCAGCCGAGCTTAGCGGCCTCCGGCACCCCCTACGTAGGTAATTATCTCCGGAAGCAGGGGGTCCTCGGAGCTGAAATTAATGGGGTTCTGCTCCGGAGACCCCCTGCTTCAATCCCATATTTCAAATGTGCATTTCATGAATCTAAATGCAGGATATTGGCAGTAGGACTCTGTTCCTGGTGCTACAGCTAATGCAGGGGTGCTCAACTCTAGTCATAAAGCCCCCCCCCCCCCAACAGGTCAGATAAGTATCTCCGGAAGCAGGGGATCCCAGAGCTGAATTAAATGGGTTTATCTCCGGAGACCCCCTGCTTCAATCCTATGTTTAAAAAAATCCCTCGCTTCGATTGTCGCTTTAAAGGGAGAACAGGATATGGATAACCAAGAACCAATGGTCTTTTTGTAGCGGGAGGAACGAAATACATTACAAAAATGCCAGGAAAATGAACTCTCTACTCTGCTTTAATGAATGCGATTTCTCTTTTGTTTTGACAGAACTGGACAAGCTGCTGAAAGGATCGTTTACATAATCCTCAATCATTCAAACACCATTCTCCCGAGTGCTACAAAATGTCTCCCAGGACCCAGCCATAGTATGTACAGGGCTTATTGCAAGCGTTTAACCTGAATAATGTGGGACACTGCGGGCACAAAGCATTCTGGGTATGTCATGCCCCTCAGTGTGTGTGTGTGTGTGTGTGTGTGTGTGTGTGTGTGTGTGTGTGTGTGTGTATATATATATGTGTATATATATATATGTATATACAGTGTTCGACAATTGTATACATTTACTCGCCCGGGGCGGGTGGATTTAACCCCCGGGCGAGTAACTATTGGCCCAAGCAGCACACGTGTTTTTTTTTTAAATTCCCCCGTTCGCGCTGAAATTTCCCTGCTCGCGCTGAAAAAAAAACAAAAAAAAAACTCCCCTACCTGACTCCTGATTGGCGCGCGCTCCAGGCTTTGTGGGCGCGGCCAGGCTCTATATGAGCCCGCCCCCAACGAGCGGCCATTCTGCCTGGAGCTCTGTTGGAGGGTAAGTACTCTCCATGCTGCGGCCCCTCTGCTCCTTCCCTGCGATCACCCTGGTCCCAATGTGACAACGTGATTGGTGAAAAATCTGGCGCTAATTAAATACTAGTGATCACT
>NC_134497.1:10102186-10170111 GCF_040206685.1 Ascaphus truei
TTAGATAATACTTACTTAAATTTTTTTTTTATTGAACTCTTAATGCCATTGTTAATGAGCTTTAATATACTGATCATCCTTTGATTTCTATAGCAGGCTTTATTTAGCCCACCTCCCCAGCAGTGCAAGATCTTGGCAACAATTTCCTGTTTGTGATCATTTGTTGACAATATTCCCAGCAGTTTGAGATGCAAACGGTAACAATACATAATTACCTTTGTAATAGAAGAATACATTGTAGCTGCTGAGTTACACTGATTCAAGGATTGATTGATACTGAAAGGCAGCCATTTAGTGAACCCAGGGAATCAGGCTTAGCTAATTCTTGTTAATTATAATATTGTTGCTATTTCTAAGGACTGCAATAAAGAGCGAACATTCTGAAACTGAAGTATATTTTTTTGTTAAAGAGGCAGTCCAAGTGTGATATCCCTGCTTCAGCACAGGTGCAAGTGTGATATGGAAAAGACAAAAAAACAAAGCGCACAACGCACATAGTGAAGTACAATAAAAATTTAAGTTTACTTATAAAAATATATATAATCTGCGTACATCAATAGAGTAATATATGAGCAGTTGGTAATTGGGTATACCACACCAGTACACAGCTCCAGAAGGCACTCCTCACTCGATTGTAGGGTGCAGGGGATCTCTCCTCATCTGATGTCAAGCTGGTAGTTGTGGAAGCCGTCTCCCTCTCACTCAAGACGGGGCAGGTCTCAATCTCTGCTGCCGGATAGTCCTGGAACATCGATCCTCATCAGCGTGTAGCAGCCTCCGCTCACATCCGCATCCAAGCACGTTAGTCATGTGTCACTACTCCTCCATGGAGCGCCCGATAGTGACGTCACAGTCCGGTTGCACTCTTCTACGAACCGCCTGCAAGGGCTCACTCAGTGCGGTGTATTGAAGGATACACGCGGCTTCTTGGGAAGATGTAATAGGCACACAGTCTTGCGTGAAACGGGGAAACACTTGCGGAGTGTTAACACCAACAAGAGGGTAATAAAAAACGAGCACTGACACCCTCCAACGCGTTTCGTAACTCGTGGTTACTTCTTCAGGGAACGTATGCAGATGGGGGGGGGGTTTACACATATATATACACCCACTAATTAATCAATTAGATTTCATGGTGTCAAGTTGCTGCTCAAAACATTAAAGGTGCAATGACTAGCTCATTTAAAGATTGTATAAAGATTGTATTAGACATTTTGTTTTTTCATTTGACATCATTGTATTGCAGCTTTTAAATGAGCTAGTCATTGCACCTTTAATGTTTTGAGCAGCAACTTGACACCATGAAATCTAATTGATTAATTAGTGGGTGTATATATGTGTAAACCCCCCCCCCCATCTGCATACGTTCCCTGAAGAAGTAACCACGAGTTACGAAACGCGTTGGAGGGTGTCAGTGCTCGATTTTATTACCTTCTTGTTGGTGTTAACACTCCGCAAGTGTTTCCCCGTTTCACGCAAGACTGTGTGCCTATTACATCTTCCCAAGAAGCCGCGTGTATCCTTCGCTACACCGCACTGAGTGAGCCCTTGCAGGCGGTTCGTAGAAGAGTGCAACCGGACTGTGACGTCACTATCGGGCGCTCCATGGAGGAGTAGTGACACGTGACTAACGTGCTTGGATGCGGATGTGAGCGGAGGCTGCTACACGCTGATGAGGATCGATGTTCCAGGACTATCCGGCAGCAGAGATTGAGACCTGCCCCGTCTTGAGTGAGAGGGAGACGGCTTCCACAACTACCAGCTTGACATCAGATGAGGAGAGATCCCTGCACCCTACAATCGAGTGAGGAGTGCCTTCTGGAGCTGTGTACTGGTGTGGTATACCCAATTACCAACTGCTCATATATTACTCTATTGATGTACGCAGATTATATATATTTTTATAAGTAAACTTAAATTTTTATTGTACTTCACTATGTGCGTTGTGCGCCTTGTTTTTTTGTCTTTTCCATAGCTCTAGGGGTGTTGGGACACCCCAAGAAGGGCTGCAGACGCACCATATGTGACTTTTCCACATTCAAGGTTGAATTTTTCTGATTATATTATCACTGTGCACTGCATATTGTTTATTGTGTTTCACTAATTATTAGCTGCGCACCAATCACTTATTTGTTCAGCAAGTGTGATATCCCTGCTTCAGCACAAGTGGCTAATATCCTGAAAAATTGACCTGGTGGTGGCCCTTGAGGACTGGAGTTGGCCACTGGTGGATTAGCAGGTTTAGAAAACCCCACATTATTTATAAATCACTCTCCTTAGGGGCTTCTTAGGGCCCATATCTCGAGCAAGAAAAAATACGTTAGCAATTCAAAATTGCAGCGATGGGCCCTGAAGAATATTGTATTTGGGAATTCCAAATTACGGTCATATGTAAAAGTCACCCCCCCTCCAACCCCCCCAGAAAAGTATAAACCGACTTTCCGAAGTAGTTTGTGATCAAGGTTAGCGGTCGCGGTCTGTCAGTGTAAAATATATTTATTTGCACCTGTAGTGCAGCGGTCCGCGCTGATCACCATTTTGCTAACATTTAATTTAAGATCTCTTGTTTCCTAAACTGTTTTCACCAGAAAAAGACAAAGTGGACAAGCACAGCCTTCTTAATAAAAAATAGCAAATGTAATATGAACCACAACAGCCCTCTATTCTCACTAACATCTAAGGTACAGCACCGCGCCACCAGGTGACCCTATGCGTTTCGCTGTATTCAGCCTCGTCAGGGAATCCCCTGAGTAAGCTGAGTACAGTGAAACGCGTAGGGTCGCTTGGTGGCGCTATCCAAGGTTAGAGGAGACGTGAGACATACATGACGTAAGACGCACAGAGACAGAATCCGGAAGCGGACGGAGCAGCACACGCAGACGCGAACGCTCAGATCCCAGCTACGTGACGGCTAAAGCAGGACTCCAAGGAGTTATCAGTCTTCCGGACCCACCTTCCCACATCTAATCTGTACAGTGGTGGATATATATTGTGGAGTACAACTAGGGTTGCCAGGTGTCCGGTTTTCATCCGGACAGGCCGGTAATTCTGCTGCCTGTCCGGTATAAAATTGGAGGTAATACCGGACACCTATGTGTCCGGTATTACCATTGTTGTGGCAGTGGCAGCGCGAGGGCTGGCATGGTTAGTGGCGAGGGTGGCGGCAAGCGCTAGTGGCTAGTGCTGAGAGGGCGGGCGGAGGCAGTGAGAGGGAGGGCCTGGACGGTGGCCGGCAGAGCAAGGAGGACTGGTGTGCTGTCCCTGATTGGAGGAGAGGACAGCCAACCAGAGGACAGCGGGGGCGGAGCCCACACCCCAGCGGGCCAGAGACATGTTCTGTGCTGTCTGTGTCCTGCAGGAGGTAAGGTACCATGTGGGGGGAGGTGAGGGGATATTGGATATGGATGGTGGGGGTATATTTTATATGTATTGGGGTGGTAGGAGTAAATCTTATACTATATTAGTGAAAGCACTGTATGCATGCATGCATGCCTGCCTGCCTGCCTGGATGTCCGGTGTCCCTAGGGGAAATCTGATTGGTCCCTTGGCCCGCCCCCGCACACCTCTCATTGGCCTGAGGCGGAGTGACGGGCCAAAGGACACAGGGACACAAACACACACAGGGACACACACAGGGACACACACAGGGACACACACAGGGACACACACAGGGACACACACAGGGACACACACAGGGACACACACAGGGACACACACAGGGACACACACAGGGACACACACACACAGGGACACACACACACACGCAGGGACACACACACACACACAGGGACACACACACACACACACACACAGGGACACACACAGGGACACACACACACACAGGGACACACACACAGGGACACACACACACACACACACACACACACACACACACACACACACACACACACACACACACACAGGGACACACACACACAGGGACACACACACACAGGGACACACACACACACACAGTAGGGGGGGGTGTACATTAGCAGCATGTATAACCCGGGGGGTGGGGCTCACATACCCACCGGTCCCGGAGCCTCCGCCTCTATCTCCCCGAACATCAGCCTCCACCCACACCCGCGCGCACCTCCTCCTCTCCCCGTGTTTCCCGCGCTTTCAGCCCCCCCTCCTCCCCCCGGCGCCGCTACAGTCAGCGGGGAGCGAGTGCCCGGGACACAGCGGGGGAGCAGCCACAACAAGCTGCCTCCCGCCTCAGATCCACGTGGGACCTTCCGGACGGGTGAGTGAGCGCCCTTCACCTCCCCTCACCCCCCTTCACCCAACCCTCACCCCCTTCACCTCCCCTCACCCCCCTTCACCTCCCCTCCACCCCCCCCCCCCGGCGCCGCTACAGTCAGTGGGGGAGCGAGCGCCCGGGACACAGCGGGGGAGCGGCCACAACAAGCTGCCTCCCGCCTCAGATCCACGTGGGAGCTTCCAGACGGCTGAGGGAGCGGCCGGACGGCTGAGGGAGCGGCCGGACGGCTGAGGGAGCGGCCGGACGGGTGAGTGAGCGGCCTTCACCTCCCTCACCCCCCTTCACCTCCCTCACCCACCCCTCACCTCCCCTCCACCCCCCCCTTCACCTCCCCTCCACCCCCCCTTTACCTCCCCACCACCCCCTTCACCTCCCCTCCACCCCCCCTCCACCACCCCCTTCACCTCTCCTCCACCCCCCCCCCCCTTCACCTCCCCTCCACCCCCCGCTTCACCTCCCCTCCACCCCCCCTTCACCTCCCCTCCACCCCCCCCTTCACCTCCCTCCACCCCCCCTTTACCTCCCCTCCACCCCCCACCCCCTTCACCTCCCCTCCACCCCCTTCACCTCCCCTCCACCCCCCCCTTCACCTCCCCTCCACCCTCCCCTCCACCCCCCCTTCACCTCCCCTTCACCTCCCCTCCACCCCCTTACCCTCCACCCCCCCTTCACCTCCCCTCCACCCCCCCTTCACCTCCCCTCCACCCCCTTCACCTCCCCTCCACCCCCCTTCACCTCTCCTCCACCCCCCCCCCTTCACCTCCCCTCCACCTCCACCCCCACCCCCTTCACCTCCCCTCCACCTCCCCCCTTCGCACCACCTCCCCCCCTTCCCACCACCTCCCCCCCTTCCCACCCCCCCCCTTCCCACCACCCCCCCTTCCCACCACCTCCCCCCTTCCCACCACTTCCCCCCTCCTCCCCACCCCCCCTTCCCCCTCCTCCCCCTCCCTCCCCCCTTCCCACCACCTCCCCCCTCCCCCCTTCCCACCACCTTCCCCCCTTCCCCCCACCACCTCCCCCCCCTCCCCACCACCTCCCCCCCTCCCCACCACCTCCCCCCCCTTCCCCCCTCCTCCCCACCACCTCCCCCCCTCCTCCCCCCCTTCCCCCCACCACCTCCCCCCTCCCCCCCCTTCCCCCCCCTTCCCCCTCCCCCCCTTCCCCCTTCCTCCCCACCACCCCCCACCCCCTTCCCACCACCTCCCCCCTCCTCCCCACCACCTTCCCCCCTCCTCCCCCCCCACCTTCCCCCCTCCTCCCCCCCTTCCTCCCCACCACCTCCCCCCCTTCCTCCCCACCACCTCCCACCACCTCCCCCCTCCAACCCCCCTTCCCACCACCTCCACCCCCCCTTCCCACCACCTCCACCCCCCCTTCCCACCACCTCCCCTCCCTTCCTTCCCCCCCCTCCCTCCCCCTTCCCCTCCCCCCCCCTTCCCCTCCTCCCCCCCTTCCCCTCCCCCCCTTCCCCCGTCCTCACCTCCTCCCCCCCCCCTTCCCACCTCCTCCCCCCCCCCTTCCCACCTCCTCCCCCCCCATTCCCACCTCCTCCCCCCCCCATCCCACCTCATTGGTCCCTTGGCCCGCCCCCGCACACCTCTCATTGGCCTGCCCCCGCACACCTCTCATTGGCCTGAGGCGGAGTGACGGGCCAAAGGACACACAGGGACACACACACACACACACGTAGACACACACACGTAGACACACACACGTAGACACACACACACACACACACGTATACACACACACGTACACACACGTACACAAACACACACACGTAGACACACACACGTAGACACACACACACACACACGTAGACACACACACACGTAGACACACACACACACGTACACACACACACACACACACGTACACACACGTACACACACACATGTATACGTAGACACACACACACACATGTACACGTGCACACACACATGTACACGTAGACACGTACACACACACATGTACACGTATACTCACACACATGTACACGTACACACACACATGGAGACATACACTCACACACGTATACACACACAGGTATACATACACATAATGTATACACACACACATGTATACACACACACATGTATACACACACATGTATACACACACACACATGTATACACACACACGTATACACACACACGTATACACACACACATGTATACACACACATGTGTATACACACACATACACACACATTTATACATACACACACATGTATACACACATGTGTATACACACACATGTATACACACACACGCATGTGTATACACACACACATGTGTATACACACGTGTGTGTATACACACGTGTATACACACACAAACATGTTGTATACACACAATATATACATACACACAATGTATACATACACACATGTATACATACACACACATGTATACACACACACATGTATACACACACATGTACACATACACACACACACACACACATACAATGTATACACACAAACATGTATACACACACACACTATCCCCAGCACCACCACATCAGCACACCGGTATCCCATGCCCCCCCAGCACACTGGCATTCTCGGCTCCCCAACATTCTCAGCCCCCATCAGCACCCACACATCGCCACCTTTGCACCTCCCCCATCGGCACACCCACATCCGCACCCCCACATCAGCACCAAACCCTCCCAAATCAGCACACCGATACAATCACCATCAGTACAGCCACAGCAGCACTACCACCGCACATGGGCCGTGTGGACCACTCCCCACCCAAATGCCACACCCACACCACAAACATCCCGGGCAACGCCGGGGCTCTCAGCTAGTGTTATATATATGGGGGTGGTGGGGTATATTTTATATGTATTGGGGTGGTGATGGTATATTTAATGTGGGGGTATATTTAATATATATGGGGTGGTGGGGGTATATTTAATATATATGGGGTGGTGGGGGTATATTTAATATATATGGGGTGGTGGGGGTATATTTAATATATGGGGGTGGTGGGGGTATATTTAATATATATGGGGGGTGTATTTAATATATATAGGGGTGGTATGGGTATATTTAATATATATGGGGGTGGTAGGGGTATATTTAATATATATGGGGTGGTAGGGGTATATTTTATATGTATTGGGTGGTAGGGGTATATTTTATATGTATTGGGGTGGTGGGGGTATATTTTATATGTATTGGGGAAGTGGGGGAATATTTTATATGTATTGGGGTGGGGGGGTATATTTAATATATATGGGGTGGTGGGGTATATTTAATATATATGGGGTGGTGGGGGTATATTTAATATATGGGGGTGGTGGGGGTATATTTAATATATATGGGGGTGGTAGGGGTATATTTAATATATATGGGGTGGTAGGGGTATATTTAATATACAGTATATGGGGGTGGGAGGGGTATATTTTATATGTATGGGGTAGGTGGGGCTATATTTTATATGTATTCGGGAGCGTGTTTTTTAAAAAAAATATGTATTGGGGAGTCGCAACTTTTACCATTGTGTCCAGTATTTTTGGGCAAGCCATCTGGCAACCCTAATTACAACTCACCTGTCTTCTCCTGACTGAGTGCATTTGTTGTACCTTAGATGTAAGTGATAATAGGGGGCTGTTGTGGCTCATATTACATTTTCTATTTTTTACTAAGAAGGCTGTGCTTGTCCTCTCTTTGCCTTTTTTGGTATATATGGGGGTCCCCTGGTAGGACCCTGAAGAGCCGAGGAACCCGGCCTTCGAGGATCAAGCACTAGACCCTGTTGCATATGAACTTGTACCTGGTACATTATCACTTGAGTAGAACATAAATTCTGTATGATTTTTATTTTTAATTTTAAGCGCCGAGGCTCTGTTTAGGAGACATAAATATTAATTGTTCGGGAGGTTAAAATGGAGCTCTCCTCAGAGCCCAGTGCAGTCTAAAGGTTACCATGGTTTCCTTAGAAGCTAAAGATTTCAACAACAAAACATGATTTTGAATGCTAAAAAAACTTTTTTATTTAATTGTTTTTTTGGGGGGGAGAGCGGGGGCAAGATACCAACATTATAGGAACTAAACTCCTAGAGCAGGAGTGGCCAACTCCAGTCCTCAAGGGCCACCAACAGGTCAGGTTTTAAGGATATCCTTGCTTCAGCGCAGGTCATTGACTGAGCCACCTGTGCTGAACCTGACCTTTTGCTGGCCCTTGAAGACTGGAGTTCGCCACCACTGTCCTAGAGGCTTCTGGGAGGGATTGTGGCTTTAAAATGTTCACCATCAGATGGAAGTGCCCATTCCTTTGGTAGCCAAGGAGATAGATAACCTTAATTTAAGCCATGTTAGGGAACATTAATGATTACACTGATACTGTATTTCGAGAGGGAAAAAAATGCATAACAGAAATGTCCTGATCTTGTTCATGTTGAACCTAATTAAAAATGTGGCTTCTATGGAACAGCTTGGGTATTCAAGCTGGTGTTTCATTTCTATAATAATTAACCACAATTTAATTTTGGGAGGGCAAGAATTAAATGTTAACTGCTGTGTCCCGTGATCAGCACCGAGAGAAAATAACAGTGACCGAGGTTACACATTAAGTGGTGGGAATATGGCACAGCTGAGGGTTTCACAGCTTTTGTGTCCGTTTAATCTTAGCCTGCTAGCTTAACCCCTTACAGAGACAGTAGGAGGGCGTTCTGGTAAGTGCGTCTGCAAGGGGCCAAGGTCGATCTCTGAGGTGTACAGTATCAGCCACGGAGCTACTCATATGCTTCGTTAAAGAGGTGTGTTTTAAGATGGGTCTTAAAGGTGGATAGAGAGGGTGCTAGTCGGGTATTGAGGGGAAGGGCATTCCAGAGGCGTGGGGCAGTCAGTGAGAAAGGTTTAAGGCGGGAGAGGGCTTTAGATACAAAAGGGGGTAGAGGGAAGACATCCTTGAGCAGAGCGCATGAGTCGGGATGGTGCATAGCGAGAGCTGAGATGTAAGGAGGGGCAGTGTATAGCCATAAAAGACAGAAGAATTTTGTAAGTGATATAGGGTTTAATAGGTTGCCAGTAGAGAGATTTCAGCAGGAGAGGCACTGAGATTTAGGAGATTTAGGCGTAAAGTGATTCTGGCAGCAGCGTTCAGGACAGATTGTAGGGGGGGACAGGTGAGAGGCAGGAAGGCCAGGCAGCAGAAGGTTACAATAGTCAAGACGGGAGAGAATGAGGGCCTGTGTTAGCGTTTTAGGAGTAGAACAGCAGAAGAAAGGGTTTATCTTTGCATTTTTACGGAGGAAAAAAACTACAGGTTTTAGCCAAATTGTTAATGTGAGAGGAGAATGTGAGGGAGGAGTTAAATGTGACCCCTAGGCAGCGTGCTTGGGCTACTGGGTCTATGATAGTCCTGCTAACAGTAATGCAGAAGGAGGTAGTAGGGCCAGGTTTGGGAGGAAATATGAGGAGCTCCCTCTTAGACATGTTAAGTTTAAGTCGGCGGAGGGCCATCCAGGGTGATATCGCAGAGAGACATTCAGAAACTTTGGTCTGTACAGCAGGTGTAAGGTCGGGGGTTGAGAGGTAAATGTGTGCGTCATCAGCATAGAGGTGATATTTCAACCCAAGAGATGTGATTAGGTCACCTAGAGAGAGTGTGTACAGAGAAAAGAGAAGAGGTCCCAGGACAGAGCCCTGGGGTACCCCCACAGAGAGATCGAGAGAGGAGGAGGAGGAGGTGTTAGCAGAAGAGACACTGAAAGTACGATGGGAGAGGTAAGAGGAGATCCAGGATAGAGCTTTGTTACGGACACCGAGAGTATGGAGAATGTGATGGAGTAGAGGGTGGTCCACAGTATCAAAGGCTGCAGAGAGGTCGAGTAATGTAATGACCTTTGTCTTTGGCAGCATGAAGGTCATTAGTGAGGGCTGTTTCGGGGGAGTGAACAGTGCGGATGCCAGATTGTAGAGCGTCTAGGAGAGAATAGGGGCATACCGTGCTTTCATTGCAACAAAGGACTCCGAGTAATGAAGCTGTGGCGGACGCTGCAGGGACAAGAACCGCCACAAAATGGGGCCGCGCCCGCTGCGAGAGGGGGCCGCCGCACTGCGCCAACAGAAACTCCTGCTCTCAAGAAAATTGAGATAAGGACTCGCGACGCAGCGCTAGGCCACGCCCCCCAGCGGTTCAACCAATGAGGGCGAACCTGCTGGGGGACGTCACGGCCGTGCCCCCGTCACACCCCCCCCCTGTCTTTCCCCCTGCAGCTCACTGCAGACCAGGGAATTTGGCTGCACGCGGAGGCAGCCGCGCAGGCAGCGGGGGCGTAGCCTAAAGCATGGGCGGCTTACGTGGCCAAGTAGGCAGCCCTCCAAAAAACAGGTTTTTTTTTAAAAAGCCATCGCAAAAAGCTCAAAATAGCTTTTTAGCTGAAAGTTTGATCGAAATTGACAAGTCAAAGTGAAATCTTGAACAAAATGTTCGTATTTTGCCGGAGTAGATTATTCCCTTAACATGGAAGTCCTTCCTCCTCTTCCTGGACCATATTTCAGACGGGGGGGGGATGGTTACTTGGTAAACGCCTTACAAATGTTTATTTTTTATTTTTAAAAATGGCTAAAAAAAACGCTAATTTTGTCAGGTTTTGAGCGCTTAGGCGAAAAGGTTTGCACGTGTTCAATGGTAATAAAGGTGATTGCACCGTCAGTTACAATGCATCCACTGCCTCCCAATGGGGAAGCTTCATTGAACTACACTATTTTGGCAGAAAATTTTCGAGCCATCGTCAAAACTCACTCATTTGAACAACTAAGCCAAGAAGAAAGAACAATATAAAAAAAAGGGAACATAGAAACACCGAAACACAGAATTTCCCATCAAATGAGAGCCTCTTGGCCCACCGAGATGGACCATTTTCCTACCTGTTATATAACCTCGGACTCTACTTAATCCATGACTTCTTCTCATATTGAGGACAGTGATGTGACTATCCAGGGCCGTGTAGCAGTTTTGCGGGGCTCGGTTCATTGGGGTTTTGGTGCGTGTGTGGGGGGGGAGGGGTTACCTTCTCGGGGCGGCATCTCCTCCTCCTACGTCATGGCGTCATATGTCACATTGTCATGCCATGTGACGTCGTGGAAGCCATGACAACACAAAGCTGCAGGAGGAGACGCCGCTCCAGGGAAAATAAGAGATGGTTACAGAGGTGCCTCCTCCCTCCCCCCCCACTCCTCCCCCAGCGCACTCTCCTTGGCAATCGGTTTAATTGTTTTGGGGAAGGGCGCGGGGCCTTTGTAACCGCAAGGTTTGGTGCAGTGGTGCAGCCATCAAGCCGGCCCGGTGGCTATCCCAATTTGCTTAATTTCCCCGTAATCGTCTTTACTAAATCTGTTGGGGGGCTATTCCTTGAATTCGCCATCCTGTCCACGTGCCACCATGCTGTCCACTTGCCACCATCCTGTCCACGTGCCACCATCCTGTCCACGTGCTTCCTGAATCTCAGTCCCTCCAGCCTCAGAGAATGGCCTTTTCTTCTAGCACGTCTCTTTCTCTGGAATGTTCCTTGTTGAAACCCACATAACGCAGCAATCCTGCTTTCGTTTTTTCTCTTAGAGTTATAGAATTGAAGAAGGGAGTTTCCAGACCTGAACCCCCTTAATTTCAGCTCCAGGGACCCCCTGCTTCCTGAGATACTTGCCTCCGTAGGGGGTGCCGGTATCTCTCCAGGTAGCAGCTCCGACGGGGCTTGGTGGGGCTATGGAAATAGCGGCTTTTGGATGTCCCAAGGGCCAATCGGAAGCTGTGACGTCATCCCTTGCGGCTTCCTATTGGCCCGCGTGATGAGGACATTTCAACCTGCAGAGAGATACCGGCACCCCTTACGGAGGTGAGTATCTCAGAAAGCAGGGGGTCCCTGAAGCTGAAATTAATGGGGTTCAGCTCCGGAGACCCCCTGCTTCAAAAGTATAACTCTTTAAAAAATATTTTAAAAACCAGGGTTGCTGCTTTAATGTTTTGGAAAGTTTCAGCCATCTCTCTAAGGCCGCATCCATAGCAGGGGAAGCCGCGCTGAGTTGCGCGGACGCTCCACGATGAGCCCCTGCATCCTCAGTGAGGATGTCTTTAGAGGGGGCTCCCGCGAGCGTCCGCAGGCGTGCTGAGGCGCTGGGATTTTCAGCCGACACCAGAGCCTGTTTCTCAGCGTGCTGTCGGCGGAAAACACCCAATCAGCGCAAAATCGTGTCGACGCCGTGACGTTGACGCTTCGCGGGCTATTGGCCTAGCGACGTCACTGCCCCGCCCCCCCCCCCGATCGCGCAAGCTGGCTCGCCTGCCAGTCCATGGAATCGCTCCTGACCGAGCAGGCGAGCCTCAGCGTCAGCGCAGAGGAGCGCGGCTCCCCCTCTATGGACTCGGCCTTAGCTGTACATATTCAGGCCCCTTCGTCTTTAGAACAGAGGATTGGACAGACTTGGACTCATGTTTTGAGAGAAATCACTGAAGACCGACTTGTGACTTATGGCGTTAGGTCGATTTCCTTGCTGCTAATTTTATGTGTTACTTTATAGCTTGTAGACACGCATAGTCAGCTTTCTAATTAAAGCAAATAATGAGAGTGGATTCTGAGTTGCTCTGTTTTCTTTGTGCATATGGAGATAATTAGGTTTTGCTGCTTTATTTTCTAAATACATCAGCGTGAGAATACACTATTGATTAGGTATTTGGTATACTTTGTCACCTGGTATACGTGCTCATTTTTATGCTCATTTTTATGCCAAAATTCCAGGGAAATCCAAATCCCAGCTTTTAAGAGATCCAAAAAAGGTCAGATTTTTTTCTGCATCTGCTTATTTTGCACATATGGGTTTTTTTTTTAGACCTGATCATCTTCATTTTCTTTTAAACATCATGACATCGAATTTTTTTTGCGATAAATACAGAAAGAGATATGTAGTAAAAATTACCTTTTATTACCAGTACAAAAAAAAAATTGGTGAAGATTTTCGTTGAGTTCCTACATCTGTAGTTTACAGCAGGGAGACGCCAAAAGCGGTTCCAAAGTTTTATTACGCTGTGCTACCCCTGCCCGAAAATACTCGTACCGGGAACCCCTAATTAATCTTACTGACTCATCAGACTATCGCCATCACACGTGACAGGCAGTATGGTGTCCCAAGCTCATGGGGGGAACACGCTTACTAATGCCACACGCTTACTAATGCCCCAAACTGGCCCTCTATGTGTGCAGGCAGCATGGGGGATAAAGCTGTCACTCACTGCGGGAGTTTCTAAAGTCACGCCCCACAATGCCTTGCTGCTGCAAAGCATTGTGGGGAGTGACTTTGGAAGCTCCTGCTGTTAGTGACAGCTATACCACCCATGCCAAGGTGCAGTCTGGGGCCTTACTAAGCGCCCTGCCCCCACACGGGCTCAGGAACTCGCTATACTGCCTGGGATCCACCATTACATTATTTTTGGGGGCGAACCCCTTGGAGACGCCTCACGAACCCCCTGTTGGGAATCACTAGCTTAAGAGATCCAGATTAAAGTGGATAAGAAGCAAAAACTGGTGCACTATGGTGCCCAGCGGCGGATTTCCAAATTTGCTGCCCCCATGGCACTTGCCTGTGTCCTCCTGCTCCTTTGGAGACCCGGCGTCAAATGACGCAGCGACGTCCCCAACGTGACGTCGTACGGTGGCATGTTGCCATGGAAACGCAACGGCGCCTTCTCGTTGCCATGGCAACGTGAAGCCATGTCACGTCACGGTGGGGGCGTCCGCAGCGTCATTTGGCGCCTGGTCTCCAAAGGAGCAGGAGGGGGACAGCAGAAAGGAGGCGGCTGGCACAGGCAAGAAGCTTCCCATTGGGTCCGATAGGCCACACAGCGCGGTAAAATTATATGGGGGCGGAAATTTTTGCCTCCCCAAAATTTTGCCGCCTTAGGCCCGGGCCTAATGTGAAATCTGACATTGATGGTGCCTATATATTAACAGGATCTTTGAAATGTATTTTTGTGTCAAAATTGGAATCCTAAAAAGTAGAACAAACCTTCTTAATCTGCGCGGTATGCCTGAGGTTAAACTGCGCGGTATGCCTGAGGTTAAACTGCGCGGTATGCCTGGAGGTTAATCTGTGCGGTATGCCTGGAGGTTAAACTGCGCGGTATGCCTGGAGGTTAAACTGCGCGGTATGCCTGAGGTTAAACTGCGCGGTATGCCTGGAGGTTAATCTGCGCGGTATGCCTGAGGTTAAACTGCGCGGTATGCCTGGAGGTTAATCTGCGCGGTATGCCTGAGGTTAAACTGCGCAGTATGCCTGAGGTTAAACTGCGCGGTATGCCTGAGGTTAAACTGCGCGGTATGCCTGAGGTTAAACTGCGCGGTATCCCTGAAGGTTAAACTGCGCGGTATCCCTGAAGGTTAAACTGCGCGGTATGCCTGGAGGTTAATCTGTGCGGTATGCCTGGAGGTTAAACTGCGCGGTATGCCTGAGGTTAAACTGCGCGGTATGCCTGGAGGTTATTCTGCGCGGTATGCCTGGAGGTTAATCTACGCGGTATGCCTGAGGTTAATCTGCGCGGTATGCCTGGAGGTTAATCTGCGCGGTATGCCTGGAGGTTAATCTGCGCGGTATGCCTGGAGGTTAATCTGCGCGGTATGCCTGAGGTTAATCTGCGCGATATGCCTGGAGGTTAATCTGCGCGGTATGCCTGGAGGTTAATCTGCGCGGTATGCCTGGAGGTTAATCTGCGCGGTATGCCTGGAGGTTAATCTGCGCGGTATAGATGTGTAGAACGCAAGTGCGTCAGAAAAACAAGTCCTTTGATATTTGAACATCTGCAGTTGAACAACTCCCAATAAGCTGTATAATGCAATAAAGTTCCCCTAATAGGGTTAGATGGACTAGTACTTAATGCCACAGGCACCAATAAATAATAGTACAACCAATGTCCCATATAGTGAGAATAAAAGGGTATGGCAACCCACAAATATTACTCACTTTTGAATTCCAGGATCCAGGGAAGTATTCCACAGCAGGGATTAGTAGCGTGCAGTCCACCAGTGTGAGGAGCAGGAACAGGTAGAATAAAGGCAGTGCACTGCCTAGAAAAACAGGAGGAGGCTCACGGAAGCAAAAGCAAATATTTATTTCATAAAAAGATTGGACAAAGGTCCCCCCTAACCACAGCAAGTATCCACCTACGCGTTTCGGGCTCTATGCCCTTTCTCAAGGTGCATAGAGCCCGAAACGCGTAGGTAGATACTTGCTGTGGCTAGGGGGGGACCTTTGTCTAATTTTTTTATGAAATAAATATTTGCTTTTGCTTCCGTGAGCCTCCTCCTGTTTTTCTAGGCAGTGCACTGCCTTTTTTTCTACCTAATCTGCGCGGTATGCCTGAAGGTTAAACTGCGCGGTATGCCTGAAGGTCTTCGTGACTTCTTACATACGACGCATAGTTCGTTGTATGAAATGACACACGTAACGTGCTCTGTAATGTTGCATACTGGATTGATTAACCATTTTGGGGGGAGAAAGGGGTACAAGAGCAGCAATCCTGGGGTACACTTAGTAACCATTTTTTTGTGGGAAAGGGGTACAAAAAAGAAAAACAGGGTATTGGGTAGGGGGTGGTAAGGATTTGGGACACAGTTTACGTCCATCATTAATGATAGTCAGCTACAGTATCACAGTTGCAGCTTTTAATTCACAAATACATGCATTTTATTGAAATGTGCTAATCTATTGACCTTCTGAGAGAGCGGCTGTAAATGTGTTATCATATTGTCATGACATATATGACTGTTCGGGAATGTGGGTATAAATTTCCTATGACTCCCAGGTGGCAGTGAATGTATACATTGTATCTTGTAAAAGTGCTGTGATCTTTTCTGTATGCATTATCGTCCACGTTTTATTTTAGACAGAGGGAAGCTCTTTGAGCGACTGTTTCCAGGGGGCCGCCATCCTACATCTTGTGGCCGTAAAAATCGATGTGTCATAACGTTTCGCTTGGAATTTAGCTTTCAACAAAAAAAATGTTTTAATGGTATTGGTAAATATCAAATATTAGTTGAATATATTTATAATAGTGTGAAAATTATTAAACGTATTTGACGTTGGTGCTGGATAAAAAATATATAATTGATACGTAGGGTAAAATTAGAAGTGCTTTATGTTGCTAACAATATAAACAGACTTGGATTTATTCAACCACTTTTTTAGCGCACAGATACAATTATTTTAAGATGTACAGCTGAAGTTATCTGCCTCCCATTTGCGCTAATATATATATATATATATATATATATATATATATATATATATATATATGTATATATATGTATATATATATATATATATATATATATATATTAATTTTGACACTTAAGGTGCATATTGATTACAAGTTGAGTTGAAGGTTCAAGTGTTACTATATTAAAAATAAAAAGGAAATAATGCAAATCAAATATTGTATGGAACATAGAGATACCTGTATAAGAATCTGCTACACATGTTAAAAATAAACTGTATGTACAAGTGTGCAGAATTTCCAATAAAAATATTGTACAAAAAAAAAAGTGCATATTGAAATAAAAGGTTTGTAAATAGGCGCACGTGAATTTAACGCCAAATATTCAATTTGTGACGCCTACAACATAGACCCCTGAAAGTGCTCATTTTCGTGTCACTTACCCAGAATCCCTTGCTGCTGGGGAAGCACTGTGTGCTGGATGACTATGGGCTAAGGCAGGATTTGGGGTCCCGCCTGAGACGTGAACGTGCTCATAACTGTTCTTTATCATTCCATGTTCGGCAAACGTTCGAATTTTCTAAGATCGTCTTCACATCAATCTTACGTATTTTATGCATTTGTGGATACTCTTTATACTAAAGATTCAGATTTTTAGGTTTTAACTGAAAAAAACACCACTGATTGTTCAACTTAAACTTTCCGTTAAAGCATTGCGTTTTAATTACAGGATTGAAGCCGGGGGTCTCCGGAGCTGAACAGGTCCGGAGATCCCCTGCTTCCAGAGATACTTACTTCCGTAGCAGTGCAGGTATCTCTGCAGTCAGAGCTACTGTGTGCCTAACATAATGGCGGCTTTACATGTCCCGCGGGCCAATAGGAAGATGTAACATCACCAGCTGCAGCTTCTTATCGGCCAGCGTGACTGGGACATTTAAAGTGCACAGATACTGGCGCCCCCTACGGAGGTAAATGTCTCCGGAAGCAGGGGGTCCCCTGGCCTGAAATGAATGGGGTTCAGCTCCAAGGACCCCCTGCTTCAAGCTTCCACCTCCTCCTTCCACCTCCTGTAGCAGCGCGGTCACTGGTTAGAAGACAAAGGCGTCACAAGGAAGGTACGACTAAACTAAAACCAAGGGCGCCCATAAACGCCAAATTCAAATGCGTCTCAAGTCGTTGTCGTGGGTAACGCTGATAAACGTGTTAGATAATAGTGACATGAAAATAAATTACTGTGCCATATATCTTCAGCCGCAAGACGCGAATTAGCGGCCGTACGGACACAAACAATTATTCCCTCAATTTCCAAAGTTAAAAATAAAGCCTGGCAGATTTGCTACATGGAAAAAATGGTTAGTCTTAATAACGAAACCTACACAGATTTTCAGAAGGTGTGGTTACCTTGGATTCTGAGTGAAAATCAACAAGAAATTAATACCCACTTAATTTTGTTGTAACAAAAAAAAAGGGGGAAAAAAAAAAAAGGATATTTATATTAACTGTGTGATAGAATATTTTATGAAATCTTGTTAGGTAAAATTGTAAATGAATGTGAACTTTCTCCCATCTCTATCTTCTGTACCCTTCCCCCCCTCCCCCCCCCCCCCCCCATTTTTTATTTTCTTCATTCCTCCCCTCTCCCTAAAAATTTTTAATAAAAATTAAGTTTAAAAAAAAAAAAGATAATAGTGACTGTGTTTTTTTTTAGTTCCACTCTTAATGCCATTTTTAATTAGTTTTAATATACAGAGCATCCTTTGATGTCTATATCCGTTTTTTAGCCCACCTCCCCAGCAGTGCAAGATATTTGCAACACTTTCCTGTTTGTGATCATTTGTTGTCAATGTTCCCAGAAGTTTGAGTTGCAAATTGTAAAAAATAGTCAATGTTACCTGAGTAATATCAGGATACATTGTAGCTGCTGAGTTACACTCACTGACGGATTGATTGAAACTGAAAGGCGGCCATTATGTTAGGCACACGATCAGAATTTTTACAGATTTAGGACAGGAGCACCAAACGATTGCCAGGTAAGAATGTAGAATTATCCATTGTCACCCGCTTTACATATACAAATAAGAAAAAGAGAAACAAAAAAAAGGCAGAATGTAGTATTGCTGCTTTAACAGCCGATGCTGGTCACACACATTTATGGGGATATGAGTGAAAAACGTATTTCTCAGCCCCCACTCTGGGTCGCCTCAGCCCCCCCACTCCGGGTCGCCTCAGCCGCGCCTGATTTTAGGAATAATCAATTAATTACCAAGCACACGTTTGCACTTTTCTTAGGCCAGGTCCCCGCTGGCTACTGCAGCGCCCGCTGTGGAGGATGCTGCAGGGACAAGAGCCGCCCCACAATGGGGCAAGGCCCGCTGCGAGGGGGGGGGCCGCCACCCGCGCTGCTGCGAGGGGGGGGGCCGCCACCGCACTTAATGAAAGTGATGTACTGTAGTTTTTTTTTGTCCTGGATACATAAAAAAGTGGAGCTGTGATCAGGAGTCGTGATGGAGTGTTAGGCCACGCCACCCCCCGGCGGTTCAGCCAATGAGGGCGAACCTGCCGGGTGACGTCACAGCCGCGCCCCCATCAGGCCCCCCCCTTCTTTTTCCCTGCAGCTCTCGGCAGACCGGGGGACTCGGCTGCACGCGCCGCCAGCCTCGCAGACGCGCGTGCAGCGCAGGCAGCGGGGTACGCAGCCTTATATGTGACTGTGGAATTAGCTGGTTATCTGCAAACCCCGGCCTGGCTGAGACCGCCCCAGTGAAGCATCTTAGTTTTATTTTTTTGGAGGCGGTTAATGCCAAACCCGTAATTTCTGAAACGACAACACGTAGTGTAATTAACGAGAGTAACACGAAGACGCGTCGTGCATTATGTGAGGATTAATCTTCCCCCCCATATATATATATATTATTTTTTTTGCATGTCAAATCAAGTGACACTTACTGTTTGCTCTGTCAAACAAAGCACCGCTACCCTGCTAAGCTTGAACAGATATGCAAATGGATTTAGTGCAGCTGAGAAATGAATTACACCCGCTCGCAGCTTCTCCAAACATATTGGAAGATAAATGTGCGGCTCAAGGAACAGATGTTATGACAGTAATTCTTCTAAACACACTGTACCATATATTAAACACAGCACCCGCTGACCTTATCGCAGAAATGTGCCGTACCAGAAAATTAAAAATTTGTTTTGGGGAGGGGGGGGGGGGGGGGGGGGGGTTTGCAGCTAAATTGTAGGCCGGCGGGAAGCTTGCACCCTTTTGCTCACAGGCGGTGGCTGTAACTGGCAGTCTTAGGGTTAATGTTTGAACTAGGAAAGGTTAATAGTGTAATAATATTATAAAATAACCTAAATTAGCTTCAGCTACCACACTTATTCTTTGGTTCTTGTGAGTTGTTAAATGGTCGTATTTAGCTCTAAATAATAATAATAAAAAAAAAAATATATATATATATATCTATAATAAATATGATGTGCAATTGAACATTGTCCAGTTGTAAACTCTGGGCGACTCGTAAAATGGTTATTTGAAAGGCAAACTTACATGAGAACGGTTACTTTTCCTTTGTGTGGCCATAATGAGGTTATTTATAGTAGACGGAGGGGACTTTGTAGGGAAGATTAAAGGTTTTCATAATAAAAGAAAGCAAAGACTCAGGAACTGGGTGCTTCCAACAGCAATGACTCTCAAGACCGGATTAATCACCCAAGCAACCATTAAAACTTCAAGAAGATTGCTTGTAAACCTCCAAGCATGGCTATAAAGCATATTCCTCGCTGTACAGCAGCACATATGTTGGGGCTCAGCAGTTTTGAAACGAAGGGCCATTCACAATTTAACCCTACTGTCTTTCTGTCTTTAATAAACCATGGGGCAATCAGCCAACAACCCACTATCTAATTGATGTCCATTTTGAAATGTTACGGCTGCAATCGCGCCCCTGCAGAAGCTGTAACATTCATAATGTTAGCGTTTTCTATGTCCTGCTCTTTCCGGAAAAATAAAGTTTGTTTAGTGTTAAAAAAAAAAAACAAAAAAAAAAACATGCTTCTGAGGTTACCATGGTAACCTTCAGCATGCAATGAGCGATGGAGGGAGCTTCATTTTAACCTCCCGGGCAACTATTGTTTCAAATGCTTATCTCTTTTTAAACGAAGCGTCAGAATTTAATAAACAAAAAGAAATACACCACTTTGGAAAGGGCAAGACTATAACTATGAAGTAATTTTTTTTTAAAGAAAACGCAAAAAATTGAATAGCGATTAGCGCAGACTGCGGCTTTAAAGTCAAAGAAATGGATTCTTACAGTAGATACAAAGGGAGACCACATGTATGGACTTTACACAACACTATACAGGGTGTCACATCGTATTTACATTGCTACGCTGCATGCTGTTGATTATATACACACTTTATAGCGATGTCTGCCCCATGTTGGAGAAGCGTTATAGCACCAATCCTATATTCACACTGTAGCTTCATGTAAAGCGTGTGACAATGTATAATGCTACGCTCTTTCCTAAGCTGCTAATCACTTGGTGCTCCTGTTACAAATCTTTCAACGCCCTGATTGTGTGACTAACATAATGGCTGCTTCACTCAGGGAAACTCAGCAGCTACAATGTATCCTTAGGCCAGGTCCCCGCTGCAGTGCCCACTATGGACAAGAGCCGCCCCTCAAGGGGGCCGGGCCCACTACACGGGGTGACCGCCGCGCTGCGCGGCCAGTGTTTCCTGGCCAGGAAAATTGAGCTCAATACTGGCGACGAGCGCGGTTGCCATGCACCCCGGCGGTTCAGCCAATGAGGGCAAACCTGCCGGGTGATGTCATGGCTGCGCCCCCCGCCACGCCCTCCCGTCTTTCCCCCTGCAGCTCACTGCAGACCGGGGGTTCAGAGCTGCACGCGCCGCCAGCCTGGCAAGCGTGCGTGCAGCGCAGAGAGCGGGGCCGTAGCCTTATATTACTAAGGTAACATTATCTATTGTTACCGCTTGCAGCTCAAACGGCTGGGAACATCAGCAACCAACAATCACAAGCAGGAAAGTTTTGCAAAGATCTTGCAACTTTTGGGGAAGTGGGCTAAATCCTGCTATAGAAATCAAAGGATGCTTTACCACTCATTAAAAATTGCATTAAGAGTTGAATAATATATATTTTTAAATGCAGTATTATCTAATACTACAGAACTGATTTATTTAAAAAAAAAACATACATTTTTGCATGTTTTTCTGCTTTAAACTCTATTCAAATGAATGGGACAAAAACCTTCACCAGCATGGGGAAACAGTTTATTGCATGAGGGTTTGATAGACATTTTAGATTTATTATCCCTAAAAGTCATGACACCCCCCCAAAAAAAATCATAGTTAGAGCCCCCCCTAACACCCATTAATTATAGTCTCTTAATTTGGTTCTTAACTTCGGTTCTGAAGGAACTTCTCACTATGGTTGTAGGGACTTACAGCACGAAATGGGTTATATATTGTATCTAGGACTTTTGGGAGTGTATAATAGTATGTGTCAAAGGCATCAAGTGGTTCTGTGTCATTGCAGACAATGAGATCAAAGGTCAATTTGCCTGATGTCACATAACTCCAACTGCCTTTTATTTGATGCACTTCCTAATCCACACTTAATCTGTTATATGGCTTTCACGATATAACAGGATATCAGCATATTTCAAGTAACAATTGTTGCATAGGAAGCTGGTAGAAGGTGAGGGTGCCCAAGTAATTACTTCCTGCAGCAGGGGTAGAATACCAGATGTATAAAATGTATCAAACAGCGAAATCTACATTGTTACCATCAATGGTGGAACGTATGAAGCGGCCTCACATTGTGCTTTTACAAGTGCCGATACCAAGGTAAGCTCTCCTATGCTAAATTTCCCATCGCAGAAAACACAGCAGGACCAACTCGCATCCTTTTACCGTCTTTCTATTATTTCGGCTATAGCTGCGTAAGAAAACGGGAACCCAGGACCCATCCAATGATACAAATTATATAGTACATTACTATATGTTTTTTTCCCAATATTTTTCCTTCATAAGTAAGGGTCATTTCGTTCTATTCTTGGAGCAAAGCAATATAGGCATACCCCACATTACCATACGCAATGGGTCCAGAGCATGTATGTAAAGCGAAAATGTACTTAAAGTGAAGCGCTACCTTTTTCCCACTTATCGATGCTTCGGTACAGGTAGGGAGCCGGTATTGCTGTTCAGGACGTGCCGACAGGCGCATGCGCGAGCTGCCGTTTGCCTATTGGGCGAGGGGAACCAGCGCGTCACTACTACGGCGGTCTGCAGGGCAGAGTAAGTGTCCGTACTCGCGAAGCGAGGGTACGGACACAGGGGTATGGGGCTATTGAAAATATGTCCTTACTCGCGAGTGTACTTAAAAGTGAGCGTCTTGAAACCGGGGTATGCCTGTATGTAAGACACAGTATCAGATAGGTGGTGTAGCACCTGCAGAGATGATTTTGGCCAAAGGATTGAACTTAATGACCTCTAACTTATGAAGATAAAAATATAGAAAAAAACATAACGTACTAACTAATTAGCCATAGTGGACGTGTATTGGGGCGTCTTTGTTTATCGTCGTTTACTAGCGCACTTTCCCACTGGTATCCCGATTGACACAAACAAATATACAAGTGTGTGTCTGGGTTTTGATCTTGCTAAGATTGTGTATGGTTACCATTGTGTGCCTTCAACCCACTTCAATGCCAGTGGAGTTAAACACGGACTCCTCCTTACTAATGTCTGGGTAACACACCCAATAAAGTAGAGATCTCTGTAAGCTCCCTGTAACTGTTGGCTGGTCAGAGTTTCGGGGTGGCTGCATACACCCCGCGTGAACTCAAGGGACCCCAACCCTGTGGTCAAACCGGACTTAATCATCCCCACAGCATCTAATCAGGCCCTTCCTGATTTTACTATTCATGGCTATTAATATGTTATCTGGCTTCCAATAGTTAATGAACTATTGCGTTGTTTAGAGGACGGTACGCGCTTAATTACTGACAGGCCTTTTGTTATCTGACGATTCTTCGTGATCTGTCCTTTTGCGTTTCTGGACCTTTAACCCTGCTCTTATCCTACGGTTGTTACGGTTCACTGCAATTGTGCTATTACTGTACACGTAAAACATACGATTCATTTATACACAGCGCTAAGGTTCACTTCAGTTGCGAAGAACGGCGCAGTGGGGCAGAATTATCAAGCCCCGGTAAATGTTTAGTGCGCCCGATACATCCCATTCAAGTCAATGGGAGTTATCGCCGAATTGTCTGCGTTTCGTGAATCTGCCGAACTCCAGTAAAAACGGCATTGGGCGCAGCTGTGAAAATAAAAAGTGCTTTGTTGCACCAACATGGCGCCATTTCCCCCCGCTTGCATTGGAAAGGGGCAATCCAAGGGCTGCTTTTTGTTGTTGTTTTTAAATGTCAGCTCTGGGGAACCCCTGCTAGCAGAGATACTTGCCTCCATAGGTAAGGTCACGCAGGCCAATAGGAAGCCGAACCGAATTATGTCACTGCTTCCTATTGGCTCGCAGGATTCGGGAGCTTCAAAAGCTGCCATTACATGAACCCCAGCCAGAGCTGCTACCGGCACCCTCTACGGAGGTAATTATCTCGGGAAGCACGGGGTACCCGGAGCTGAAATTAATGGGGTTCAGCTCCGGAGACCCCCTGCTTCCCACCTTTAAACGCTGTGCTTGGATTGCCTCTTTAAGGAAGAAGGTTCGGCCTTCGGGCAAAGCGGTTGCCTTGGACCCGCGCCTTTGGGGGGCCCACGGTCCCTCCTTCTGTCGGCACCGGTCCGCTCTGACAGGAGAGGGGAGAGGTGCAGGAACGCACCGCTGCTCACCCCAAGGTAGGTGTGTGTGTAGCTAGGGGAGGTGCGTGTGTGTAGCTAGGGGAGGTGCGTGTGTGTAGCTGGGGGAGGTGCGTGTGTGTAGCTGGGGGAGATGCGTGTGTGTAGCTGGGGGAGGTGCGTGTGTGTAGCTGGGGGAAGTGCGTGTGTGTAGCTGGGGGAGGTGCGTGTGTAGCTGGGGGAGGTGCGTGTGTGTAGCTGGGGGAGGTGCGTGTGTGTAGCTGGGGGAGGTGCGTGTGTGTAGCTGGGGGAGGTGCATGTGTAGCTGGGGGAGGTGCGTGTGTAGCTGGGGGAGGTGCGTGTGTGTAGTTGGGGGAGGTGCATGTGTAGCTGGGGGAGGTGCGTGTGTAGCTGGGGAGGCGTGTGTGTAGCTGGGGGAGGTGCATGTGTGTAGCTGGGGGAGGTGCGTGTGTGTAGCTAGGGGAGGTGTGTGTGTAGCTAGGGGAGGTGCGTGTGTGTAGCTGGGGAAGGTGCGTGTGTGTAGCTGGGGGAGGTGCATGTGTGTAGCTGGGGGAGGTGCGTGTGGGTAGGTGGGGGAGGTGCATGTGTGTAGCTGGGGGAGGTGCGTGTGTGTAGCTGGGGGAGGTGCGTGTGTGTAGCTGGGGGAGGTGCGTGTGTAGCTGGGGGAAGTGCGTGTGTAGCTGGGGAGGCATGTGTGTAGCTGGGGGAGGTGCGTGTGTGTAGCTGGGGGAGGTGCATGTGTGTAGCTGGGGGAGGTGCGTGTGGGTAGGTGGGGGAGGTGCATTTGTGTAGCTGGGGAGGTGTGTGTGTGTAGCTGGGGGAGGTGCGTGTGTGTAGCTGGGGGAGGTGCGTGTGTGTAGCTGGGGGAGGTGCGTGTGTGTAGCTGGGGGAGGTGTGTGTGTAGCTGGGGGAGGTGCGTGTGTGTAGCTGGGGGAGGTGCGTGTGTGTAGCTGGGGGAGGTGCGTGTGTGTAGCTGGGGGAGGTGCGTGTGTAGCTGGGGGAAGTGCGTGTGTAGCTGGGGAGGCATGTGTGTAGCTGGGGGAGGTGCGTGTGTGTAGCTGGGGGAGGTGCATGTGTGTAGCTGGGGGAGGTGCGTGTGGGTAGGTGGGGGAGGTGCATTTGTGTAGCTGGGGGAGGTGTGTGTGTGTAGCTGGGGGAGGTGCGTGTGTGTAGCTGGGGGAGGTGCGTGTGTGTAGCTGGGGGAGGTGCGTGTGTGTAGCTGGGGGAGGTGTGTGTGTAGCTGGGGGAGGTGCGTGTGTGTAGCTGGGGGAGGTGCGTGTGTTTAGCTAGGGGAGGTGTGTGTAGCTAGGGGAGGTGCGTGTGTGTAGCTGGGGAAGGTGCGTGTGTGTAGCTGGGGGAGGTGCATGTGTGTAGCTGGGGGAGGTGCGTGTGTGTAGCTGGGGGAGGTGCGTGTGTGTAGCTGGGGGAGGTGCGTGTGTGTAGCTGGGGGAGGTGCGTGTGTGTAGCTGGGGGAGGTGCATGTGTAGCTGGTGGAGGTGCGTGTGTGTAGCTGGGGGAGGTGTGTGTCTAGCTGGGGGAGGTGCGTGTGTAGCTGGGGAGGCATGTGTGTAGCTGGGGAGGTGTGTGTGTGTAGCTGGGGGAGGTGCGTGTGTGTGTAGCTGAGGGGAGGTTGCGTGTGTTTAGCTGGGGTGGTGCGTGTGTGTAGCTGGGGGGAGGTGCGTGTGTGTAGCTGGGGGGAGGTGCGTGTGTGTAGCTTGGGGAGGTGCGTGTGTGTAGCTGGGGGAGGTGCGTGTGTGTAGCTGGGGGAGGTGCATGTGTGTAGCTGGGGGAGGTGCATGTGTGTAGCTGGGGGAAGGTGCGTGTGTGTAGCTGGGGGAGGTGCGTGTGTGGAGCTGGGGGAGGTGCATGTGTGTAGCTGGGGGAGGTGCGTGTGTGTAGCTGGGGGAGGTGCGTGTGTGTAGCTGGGGGAGGTGCGTGTGTGTAGCTGGGGGAGGTGCGTGTGTGTGTAGCTGGGGGGAGGTGCGTGTGTGTAGCTGGGGGTAGGTGCGTGTGGGTAGCTGGGGGAGGTGCATGTGTGTAGCTGGGGGAGGTGCGTGTGTGTAGCTGGGGAGGTGCGTGTGTGTAGCTGGGGGAGGTGCGTGTGTGTAGCTGGGGGAGGTGCGTGTGTGTAGCTGGGGGAGGCGTGTGTGTAGCTGGGGAGGTGTGTGTGTAGTTGGGGGAGGTGCATGTGTGTAGCTGGGGGAGGTGTGTGTAGCTGGGGGAGGTGCATGTGTGTGTAGCTGGGGGAGGTGCGTGTGTGTAGCCGGGGGGGGTGCATGTGTGTAGCTGGGGGGAGGTGCGTTTGTGTGTAGCTGGGGGGAGGTGCGTGTGTGTAACTGGGGGAGGTGCATGTGTGTAGCTGGGGGGAGGTGTGTGTGTAGCTGGGGGGAGGTGTGTGTGTGTAGCTGGGGGGAGGTGCGTGTGTGTGTTGCTGGGGGAGGTGCGTGTGTGTAGCTGGGGGGAGGTGCGTGTGTGTAGCTGGGGGGAGGTGCGTGTGTGTGTAGCTGGGGGGAGGTGCGTGTGTGTGTAGCTGGGGGGAGGTGCGTGTGTGTAGCTGGGGGTAGGTGCGTGTGGGTAGCTGGGGGAGGTGCATGTGTGTAGCTGGGGGAGGTCCATGTGTGTAGCTGGGGGGAGGTGCGTGTGTGTAGCTGGGGGAGGTGCGTGTGTGCACACGCAGGCAAGCGGTCTAAGACCTTGTTCAGGGTGCCAGAGGCAGGAGTTGGAGGGAGGGCGGGCGGGCGGCAGTCTGCTGGGCGATGTGTGTTCATCCTCCCAGCAGACTTTTTCAGGAGTTGAGGAGGCGGGAGGGGGCGGGGCTACAGACGGCAGGATAGGGATCCAAGTTGCAGTCATGAAATCATTCTCAAGAATGATTTCATTGGCTGCCGAGATCCCAGTGACGCTGCTGCAGCTTCAAAAAACGACTTGGTTTGTTTATTGAAACTGTAGCCAGCGTCAACTCCGTACTTCTGAGACAGGGCAGCTGCTACCCTGACAACCAGTATTCAGTTTGAATACATTGTGTCCCACGGCAGCTCGCACGGCAGCACGCCCTCCCTCCGAAGCCAGCACCCTGAACGAGGCCTTACCTTATGCAGAGTGGCCTTCCTTCTGCAGCGGCGCATTGCCATGACCACGCAACGTCTCGTTACACCGTGACATCATGACGCTGCAGGAGGAGGGGGGTGCATGCTGCCTTGGACCGCCCCACAGGTAGTGAGCCTTTCCAGGACACCTTTATTACTGAAGGTGTTCTTTTCCTAGGGTCAAAATCAACCCATTAACAAGTTGGCGGAGGTGCGCAGAAAGAACTGCTGACTTGCAAAACACACCTATACCGGCGTATTTTAAAATAATATTAATTGGTGACTTTGCAAACACGGTCGCTACGTTGCACCTTTAAACCTAACCTGCAGCCGTATTTAACTGTATATCTGACCTTTTTCCCACAAAGGGCCTTACAGTTCCTAACTGGATTTACAGTCGTGATTTCCCCTGGAAGCAAATCCCAAAGGCTGATTTCTCTTTGTGTTGAGAAAATGCATTTCTTGTGAGCATCTAGTTCAACAATTCTGCTGGGGTGTCCTATTGTTCATATGGCTGAATTAAAACTATGTAAATGTATATTGAGCAGTGGGAGATTAGCAAGGTTTAGTCATTTTGGACAAGGGGGGGGGGGGAAATGCCTTGTTTCTTATGGTGCTTTTTGCGTAGAAGAAATTGGAGATTTCCTCATAGATCAACAGGGTATTGTTTAGCTTGGGGCCTCTCAACTCCAAGGAAAAAAACAAAAACAGGTCAAGTTTTCAGGATATCCCTGCTTCAGCACAGGTGGCTCAATCAGCCCCTGCTTCAGCACAGGTGGCTCAGCCTTCAACTGAGCCCCTGATTGAGCCACCTGTGCGGAAGCAGGGATATCCTTAAAATCCGAGCTGTGGGGCGCGTCTTGAGGACAGGTGTTGAGAAGCTCTGGTTTAGCTGAATCGGAAATTCTCCTCATGTTCCAACAAACATAGGATGGTCCCGTAACATAGATAAAGTAAGGTGGGCGATACCTTTAACACGGGGTCCCCCACTCCAGTCCTCAAGACCCATCCCAACAGGTCAGGCAGGTTTTCAGGATATCCCTGCTTCAGCACAGGTGGTTCAATCAGTGGATCAGTCAAACGAGACTGCTTCAGCACAGGTGGCTCAATCAGTGGCTCAGTGGAAGACAGAGCCCCTGATTGAGCCACCTGTGCGGAAACAAGGTTAGCCTGAAAACCTAGACCTGTTGAGGACGGCAGCTGGCCACCTCTGCTTTAACAGCTAACTCGTGGTTAAAAAGAAGCACGCAAGCTTTCAGCACCACAAAGATCGCTTGATAATAAAAAAAAGTACCTTACTTTGTCTATCCTATTGTTTCTGTAACCCCCCCCCCCCCTCCCCAACAAACCATTAATAACAGAAGATAAAGATGCAAGTTTCAGCAGTTGTACGTTGACGCTGAATATATGTACAATGGACACAGCTTCATTTAACAGTCCCTACGTCTCTCCCGATATCAAGGAAACATCTTCTAACAAGCCAGCCGCAGTGAGAGCCGCAGTGAGAGCTGCGTTTCCAGCGCACGACATCGTTTTATATTCTATACAAGGGCTATTGTGAATAAACATGAGACGGCCTCTCAGGCCAGTATTTTATTTGCATTTGGTAAAAACAACCTTAATGAGTTGTTAAGCCCCCCCCCCCCCCCCCTGTGTTGATGCTGTATGCGAGGCTTGTAAAGTGTTGAAATGCCAAAGAACCATTTTTGTTTTCATTCTTACTGCAATGCATTTTGTTTTTAATGCTGGTCTTCACAAAGGAAGATAGGTTGATAGATATACATAGATTAAGTTCCTATTGTAGGAGCAATGCAGATCTTTTTTGTTGTTGTTACCCTGTTAATTCCAGCTCTGGGGGTCCCCCCTGCTTTCGGAGACACTTAGGGGAGTGCCGGTAGCCCCTTCGGCTGAGATAGCTGGGCTTTAAAGTTTAAAGTTCTCGGGCTAAACATGATGACATCACGGCTTCCTATTGGCCAGCAGTGTGCAAGGCGCTTTGAACAGCGGCCACAACGTGATCCCTGGCAGCCGAGCAGAGAAGCAACCAGCACCTACTCTGGCGGTATCTCCGGAAGCAAGGGGACCCCGTAGATGAAATTAATAGGGTTCAGCTCCAGAGACCCCCTGCTTCAATCCAAGGTTTTAAATAAATTAGCTCGGATTTCCGCTTTAAGATACATGTATTTTTTTAATTTTTTTTTAGAGAATATTATCGTCCTCCATCCCACATTGTACTGCGCTGGGGAACGTGTTGGAGCCATACCAAAAAAAAAATCATAATCATTTCTAAGGATAGAATTACATTTACCTACCAAATGTCCCATTGCATTATTTTGTACGTTATGATCTTGATTTAATTCTTTGATGTAAAATAAACAATTCCACAGCGTACTCAAGGTGACATTGGGTTAGTTTCCTGCCCCCTGTTTGATGTCACCGTGTGTTGAGCACGAGCTAACTGTCACTGCCCGTCTCCGGACTCAGCCTCTGGTAGGGAACTGTGATTGTGACGCGCTTTGCGTCCCATTGGGAGAAAAACCTTAAAGGAGCTGGTTAAAAAAACGGTTGGGTCCAAAACTTCGCCCATTTTTGTGATTTTGCATACTGGTGGATTAAAATTTGAACTTTTATTAATATCTTGAGGAGTCCCGTTAATATATATATATACAGTGTTCGACAAACCTATACATTTGCTCGCCCCGGGCGAGTGGATTTAACATCGTGGCGAGCTCCTATTGGCCCAAGCAGCACACGTGTGGTACTAGGTGGCGAGTAGATTTTTTGGTGATTTGTCGACCACTATATATATATAGTGTTTTCCATTATCTGCTGAAAAAGGAATGGAGGAAGCATAGGGAAACAGCACGTAAGGATGAAACAAGGAATATTTTATGTAGACTTTACGGTTGACATTTAATTTGCATAAATATATAGTTGCTGTGATATTTTTAGCACTTTCTACGAGAGCTGTTTGACAACAAAGCTTCCGAGTGAATAATTCTCAGCGCTGTGAAAACTCTGAAAGGAACGTGAACGAGGGGCAGCAGTGTACTTTGTGCCGTACAATGCGGCTATTCTACGCCTAGTGCATTCGTTGAATGGAAACGCGGAGTCCAGCGCCGCGTCTCCAAGGCAACCCAGGAGACCTGGATCATTATTTAGGCTGGAGTTCTTCAATGCGGAGAGGTGGTTTCGTGGCGGGAGAAAGAGAATGACACGTTCTGGGCAACCACAGCGATGGCGGAAAGCGAACAAAGATTGCTCTGCGATTAACAAGAGAAGTGCAAGAAAAGACGGAGGGATGGCGTCCATTCACATGTGCTTTCCAACTGTAAATATCCCTAACGAGGATTATAGGAATAGGACGTAGGGAAGTTATACAAAGGGTAGCGCTTAATCCACCCCTGTTCAATGTAAGGAAGATTGCGGGGTCCTGGTCTCGCGTGACGCATGTTAAATTAGCAATGATGTGTGTGTAATCTTGTGAAACCCAGTGACTTGGAACGGCGCTATGACAGCAGTGATAGTGATCAAAAATAATATAAATATAAAAGTTTGGTGAATCTGAAAAATTCTCAACCTTCCAGGGAATATGCACTGATTCCATTACAACAGTTAGGATCCAGGGCAGGAAGGGAGCGATGTCATCAGGAACACCCAGAAAAAAACACATAAATAATCATAGTGTAGTACATATTATAAGTGTGGATCAAACTAGAAAAACTTGGCTCTTGTGGATGACCTACTTACAAAAAGTAAGATAAAAGACAGCAGGTTTGTATAAAGATGAGTCTTTAGGCACCTCAGCTTGAGACCGCAGAACACAACAGTAACTACTGGTAGCAGGCTGGATGATGTATTCATGGAGGCTTCAACTCCCAGTCAGGCATATGCAATCATACAGAGATGGAAGGAACACACAATACAAATACAAAGAATGTCCCCGGCGCAAAGTGTGGTGATGATGATTACAGTACTATATCAAAAGACAGTCCTGGTTGAAAAGTCAGTCCTGATGGTAGAAAGTTTCATCAACAATGTGAGGTACATTTTCCTCTGGGCGTAGTCCCTTATGATGTCTGCAAATACAGATAGAGAAAAAACACCATTGCGCAGTATACAGACGGACGCACGGAGGAGGGGGGGGGGGGAATGCCCATACATAAATTATGACAATACATATGCCCACTGCTCTCCACCCCCCCCCCCACTCCCCTTTCCCCCCCCACTCCCCTTTCCCCCCCCCCCACTCCCCATTCCCCCCCACTCCCCTTTCCCCCCCCCACTCCCCTTTCCCCCCCCCACTCCCCTTTCCCCCCCCACTCCCCTTTCCCCCCCCACTCCCCTTTCCCCCCTCCACTCCCCTTTCCCACTCCCTTTCCCCCCCCCCCACTTCCCTTTCCCCCCCCACTCCCCTTTCCCCCCCCAACTCCCCTTTCCCCCCCCACTCCCCTTTCCCCCCCCCACTCCCCTTTCCCCCCCCACTCCCCTTTCCCCCCCCACTCCCCTTTCCCCTCCCACTCTCCTTTCCCCCCCCACTCCCCTTTCCCCCCCACTCCCCTTTCCCCCCCCACTCCCCTTTCCCCCCCCACTCCCCCTTCCCCCCCCCACTCCCCTTTCCCCCCCACTCCCCTTTCCCCCCCCCCACTCCCCTTTCCCCCCCCACTCCCCTTTCCCCCCCCCCACTCCCCTTTCCCCCCCCTCTTTCCCCCCCGCTCCCCTTTCCCCCCCCGCTCCCCTTTCTCCCCCCCCGCTCCCCTTTCTCCCCCCCCCGCTCCCCTTTCTCCCCCCCCCGCTCCCCTTTCTCCCCCCCCCGCTCCCCTTTCTCCCCCCCCCGCTCCCCTTTCTCCCCCCCCCGCTCCCCTTTCTCCCCCCCCCGCTCCCCTTTCTCCCCCCACCCCGCTCCCCTTTCTCCCCCCCCCGCCCCGCTCCCCTTTCTCCCCCCCCCCGCTCCCCTTTCTCCCCCCCCCCCGAAACCTTTACAACAAATACTCACCTATTGTTCCACGATTTATAAATAATACTACCTATTACGCATTTACATCCCGGGCAACGCCGGGTCTCTCAGCTAGTGGTTAATAAATATTAGTCACATTTGCATCTGCAAACCTGGGGACCAATAGTCCATTTGAAATTATTGTATTTATTTTGCAACCCGGTGCTTTTACCAAAAAAGACAATGGTGTATATATATATATATCGGGTAAACTATATTTTTGGTTTTTCCTTCAGGCGCAAAAAGATGCACATTTGTTTCCAGTTCCCACTCTAGTCAGTCCAGCTATTTAATTTGGTTAAAATCAGTGCAGTTTTGAACGGTTGAGTCGGCCATCTTGATTCAAAATGGCGTCCATTTGTATCCAAACATAGACAAAACCCTGCTCCTGGATCTCAGGATCCATCATGCGAGATCTGGTTACGATATCTTAAGAGGCGTCCAAATGCCTAGCGAACAGACAAACAGCTTTCCAATATATATATATATATATATATTTGTGTATTTATATTCGTGTATTTATAAATCCGAGGCAGATGAACTCTGGCTGTAAATGGGTTAAAAAAAACAACCTGAAAGCAATCTCCAGTTTTTGAGAGTTTCTGGGCCTTAAAATGGCACATCCAACATCTAAAGAGAAAAACACTTTGTTAATTGCTGTCTAGACAGTTTATTGCTGCAATAAGAACAAAACACAGAATACTGAGGTTTGAGGTATGAAACAATCAGACTAAACAATAGTTTTACTGCATTTACAAAAGGCTTGATTTATTTGAATCCAGCTTGGGGGATCATAAACACCCATCACAGTATCTGCTGTTGTGATATCATCCCCCCTTCATATCTTACCCCCCCTCCCTGCCATTTCTGGCTTAACCCTTTCACTAGCCAGCAATGAGGTGCTGGCTTCTCTGGCAGCGATGGGGATAATTTGCCTTCCACTCACATTGTACCAATGTATTGTAATGTTGTAATTCTATTGTTTTCACACTCCATTGTACTACGCTGCATTATATTTGTGGGGAAAACAGGAGCAAATCTGTCCAGGCATTTGGACTGTAGTGTGTCTCAATCATTACCAAGAGTTATATTAAAGCTGCAGACCAGCAGTAGCCTAAATGCCTGCTTTTTTTTTTTTTTTAACAAATCCGTTCTGTACAATGAGAAAATACTTGTAGCATTTTTTTGAAAAAACAACTCTGAATGGCATATTTAATGTAACAATTACTTATCATTGTGTGGATGCATATATTAAAGGGAAACCAAATGAAATAAAAACGGCAGCTTGGATTGCTGCTTTAAGGTATAATTCTGGGGAAGGAGCTTTGGTTAGAAGACTGGTTTTGGAAATAACGAAGCAGTGAGTAGATGTGAGCACAAATGCCCCCTGGGGACCGAAACGTCGGGAAACGTCGGGCATTTGTGTGCATTTTGGACCCAATAAACCACTTTTATGAGATAAACCCTTGTGCTGTGACGGTGTATGCGCTGCCTACCCCCTGAATCCAGAGATACCTCCATAGATGGTGCCGGTATCTCTGTAGACAGGGAACTTGTGTGCCTAACATAATGGCGGCTTTAATGTCATGCAGGCCAATAGGAAGCCTTGACTTCATCCGATGCGGCTTCCTATTGGCCAGTGTGACCGGACATTTAAACTGCATAGAGATATCGGCGCCCCCTACGGAGGTAAGTATCTCTGGAAGCAGGGGGTCCCCTGAGCTGAAATTAGCACAATTCAGCTCCGGAGACCCCCCCGGCTTCAATCCTGTAATAACATATTAGTTTTTAAAATGTAAACCCAATGTTCTGTAGCTTTAATTGGCTAATTTACGGAATTCACTAAAACCGTTAGATTCGCTTCTAAATCTACCGTTAGATTTCTAAATCTACGACCACTTTTACGACAATATCAGCCCTTTGAGGCTCTGAGAATACATTTCACGAGGACGCGAAATTGGGGTTAAAATCACTAAAAGTGTAGTGACTTGATTTCAGCCAGTTCCACACAACTCTAGTGGTTTCCATTCATTGTTTCACCTTCTCACATTCTGTAGAACCACCAAGCAAGAACAAGTTGAGTTTCCAAAGACAAATTTGCTGACATTGAATGCCGGCTCTGCATGTCCCTGGCTCCGACGCACCTGAATAAATTACTTAATTCAACAGGCCTAGGGAAATGTTTGTTTGTTTATAAGGAATTTGAAAGCTATCCCTTTGCATGGCCACACACAAAATGTGAATCCTTAGCATATGAAGTGTATGTTAGAGACTGAAACAGGCTTGGTTAACACACGTGAGGCGTGCTGATCTTTTGAGTGGAGGTTGGATGAATTCTTTTCATCAAAATTAAATTTGGCGCAAAAACAGAATTATGTCCCATTTTGGAACACTAGCAAATTTGTTGGCGTTACAGAAAAGTCGCCACTATTGAAAAAAGCTATTTTTTTTTTTTAGTATTTAAAAAATGAAGAATATTGGAAGATTTTCACTGGACACAAAAAAATGATAAAATATTCGATTAATTTGAATTAAAAAAAATATATATATATATTAGAAAATGAAATCATATTTAAAAAAAAAATGTTTTTCGGAAATTCAAAAAATACTGTGAATTGAATTTCGATATATTCAACCATATCTGCTCTTGCTTTTTTTCTGTATTTGTATAACCTTCAACATTATTACATGTGCCTGCTACCTACTTGTAAAAAGGTCTTACATAATTTGCAGTTACTGATTTTCATTGGCTGATGATAAATGATTAAAGAATTGGAAATGTATTCAAAACAATTTTGATAGTATATCAAACTGATACAGGAATATCATACTATACTGTATGTTATGTCTTTATTTATATAGCGCCATACATGTACATAGTGCTTCACAGCAGTAATACACGTGACATGATAATATAACATATGATTAGGGTGACCATATTTTCCCGGGACAAATTTCGCGCATGTGTGAACGGCAAATAACCATCACGCATGCGAGATGGGCGCTAGGTGGACACAAATGCGTGATGGGCGCTAGCTGGCCACGCATGCGCGATGGGCGGTTGCAGGCACAGACGGGACATTTTCTAAAACCTGGGATATTTTCTGAAGTTCAGGACACCGGGGGCAAACATTACAAAAGCGGACTGTCCCGGCATCCTACACATAATGGGAATAAGAGCTTCAGACACAAGTAGCATTAGGAAAGGAGTCCCTGCACCGAAGAGCTTACAATCGAAGTAAACTTTTGCATGAGATCGTGAACATGCAGAATTTGCCCTTCTTTACCCGCGGCTGAGTCAGAGCTCGCGAACGAATTCATCGGCATCATATTGGGTGCCAGACAATTTCATTTAATATGCCACATGGCAAATTCTCAAATGAATACAGGCATACCCGCTTTAAGTACACTCACTTTAAGTACACTCGCGAGTAAGTACATATCGCCCCAATAGGCAAATGGCAGCTCGCGCATGCGCCTGTCATCCCTTCCTGAACAGCAATACCGGCTCCCTACCTGTACCGGAAGCTGTGCGCAAGCGGGAGACTATAGAGCCCTGTTACAAATGTGTTATTTACATCAGTTATGCACGTATATAACGATTGCAGTACAGTAAATGCATCGATAAGTGGGGAAAGGTAGTGCTTCATTTAAGTACATTTTCGCTTTACATACATGCTCCGGTCCATTGCGTACGTTAATGCGGGGTTTGCCTGTAGATTTGCTTCTAGCTGAGATTATAATCCGCTCTCTATCTGGCGATACTTTCACTGACAGCTGACTCATTTGGGGACATTATTGACACTTTTTTGAGGTTCAGCGACATGTCTGGCAGGAAATCACATTTTTCTTTTTGGTGGGGGGGGAAGGATAATTTGTTGCGAATGTATTTAAGACTGTTCGCACATCTGTAAGCAAAAAGATCGACATTAGATGTATCTCAAGAAACAATGCAAATCTATAATAAAACCGGTTAATATATGTAGGGTGTAATATTTAGCCACAAGCGATGATAAATGTGCTGTAATTCTGATCAAGAAAATCTCGGCTCTTTCTTCACTGTTGAATGCCCCCAAATTAGTCAGTTTTGAGACACAAACAATTCATATATAGTCACAGTTCTGTGTTTTACTATTAATAGAAACTCTCAGAAACACCTCCAGTAATTTCAAGACTTCAGCCTCTCACTTTTGACTCTTTGTCTGTATCTGTTACACGCGCCCATAATCGCATATTATCTCTAACTGTCCTGAAATGTCTTTAAATTGAACGTATAACCTCTGTTCATTTAATGTAACCACATATTTGACATCAATAACTCTGTGCCCAGGGCATACGTGAAAACGAGAGGCAACTCTCAATGTATTACTTTCCTGGTAAAACATTTATAAAAAAATAATTAAAATTCAGTGTACCTTTAGAAAGACATGAAAATGCAAAGTAGTAATTAATAGTGGGGGTGGTTTTTTCCCTGCTTAAAATGAAGCCATTACACCTGTTGAAGAGAGAACATTATTTCCTAAGAAATATCCCAAGAAATGTAGAAATTATAAAAAAAAAAGTGAATAATCTCTTTACAGAGCTTTAAAAAAGGTATGGGGGGGGGGGGGGGGGGTGTGTGTGTGTGTGTGTGTGTGTGTGTGTGTGTGTGTGTGTGTGTGTGTGTGTGTGTGTGTGTGTGTGTGTGTGTGTGTGTGTGGTGTGTGTGTGTGTGTGTGTGTGTGTGTATACACACATATACACACACACATATATCAGGGATCGCTTCTTTAATAACATCAATCAAATAACCACACGGGGGGGGGGGGGTTTGATCGGCTTCTTTAAATGGAATTTTAAGTGACCATCTCCTCAATTTGGAAACATTTTGGGCGTTTCCTATCTCTAGCTTGTGATCGGCTGATAACACATTGTAATTTACAAGTAATGAAAAACAAGCAAGGCTGTTGAGAAATGTCAGGTGCCTTTTTAAACTCTCCCATTGTATGGTAAAAAAAAAATATCTCAGGGTTTTGACTGATCTTCATTCCAGAATCCAGAAGCCCTTTGTCCCTCTGTTTGTTCTTGTTTCTCTATACAACAGCATTCATGTGCTCACCTTACAGGGAAAAGTGTCGCTCTGCGTTATAGTAATTGATAGAGTATCTAGCACAGGGCTGGGCTACTTCAGTCCTCAAGGGCCACCAACAGGTCAGGTTTTATGGATAGCCCGGCTTCTGCACAGGTGGCCCAATCAATGTTTCTGCAGGATATTCATGCTTCAGTACTGGTGGTTCAATCAGTGGCTCAGTCTTCGACCTGTGCTGAAGCAGGGATATCTGAAAACCTGACCTGTTGATGACCCTTGAGTTGCCCACCTCCGATCTAACATCCAACTGCTGCTCTTCTTCAGCATGTGGGGGGTTCATTGGCCGAAGGTGAATAAGATCTGCTAAAAGTAACATTAGGAAAAGGAGTCCCTGCCCCGCAGAGCTTACGATCGAAGTGCTCCCCTCCGTTTAAAGGAACGGGAGTGAAATATTCTCCAGCACAGGGAAGTGGCTTCACATATTGAATGTGGCCCTTATACAGTATGTATAGCTTTATTTATATACACGCCATCCATGTACACAACGCGTCACAGCGGTAATACACGGGGCATAATAATATAACACATAACGGGATTAAGCGCTTCAGGCATAAAAGTAACATTAGGAAAAGCAGTCCCTGCCCCGCAGAGCTTACAATCTAATGCAGAAGCCTGTCGGGTTGCGGATATTCAGGTGTATGGTAATAGCATGTGCGTTTATGTCACAGTGCACTGGGCGGTCTCCAGAGGAGAGTCTCCCCTGTACCTGCTTATCATGCTCAGGATATCTGCGTGTCGCTGCGCGTCAAAGATTTCCTATTTTGTCCACTGACATTTATGTCAAAATAAGGAAACGTCTTAATTCAGCTGGGAACAGGCAGATTTATTTTCCCTGTTTCTTATTGAAGCAGCAATATATACGGATCATTTGTAATCTTTTTTTCTTTTATTACAAGATTGAAGCAGGGGGGTCTCTGGGGCTGAACTGTGTGTTCATTTCAGCCCCGGAGACCCCCTGCTTCCAGACATACATACCTCCGTTGGGGGTGCCGGTTTCTCTGCAGGCAGGGAACGTGTGTGCCTAACATAATGGCGGCCTTTAAATGCCCAGCGTCACGTGGGCCAATAGAAAGCCGTGACGTCGCCCGTTGCGGCTTCCTATTGGCCCGCGTGACCAGGACCTCTAAACTTGCCAGGGATACCTGTACGCCCCCCTACAGAGGTAAGTATCTCAGGAAGCAGGGGGTCCCCGAAGCTGAAATCATCGCGGTTCAGTGTCGGAGACCCCCCCCTGCTTGAATCTTATAATTAAAAATAAAGAAAAATGAAAGGAAAAAAAAGTATGAGGGGTGCTCAACTCCAGTCCTCAAGCCCCCCACACCCCACCAACAGGTCAGGTTTTCAGGATATTCCTGCTTCAGCACAGGTGGCTCAATAAATCCCGGCTTCAGCGCAGGTGGCTCTTCGACTGAGCCTCTGATTGAGCCACCTGTGCTGAAGCTGGGATATCCTGAAAACCTGACCTGTTGGGGGTGGAGGGGGGGGGGGTTGAGGACAGCAGGTGAGTACCCCTGAGTTAGAGTAGCAAGCAGAGTAAGTTTACTCCTAATGCACACACATAAACAGAAACAAAATGAAGTAAATACAGTGGGAGCTCAGATCAGGGACACAAGCATGTAAGTGAATAAGTGAACTGATACTTATCTGTAAGCTCCACGGTACGGGCGTGAAAAAACAGGACAAGAAGCTTGGCCCCCTGCAGACGCACTTACCAGAACGCCCTCCTACTGTCTCTGTACGTTCCTCCTACCTACAAATTAGATTGTAAGCTCCTCGGGGCAGGGAGTCCTCTTCCTAAATATCACTTTTATGTCTGAAGCGCTTCTTCCCTTTATGTGTTATTTATATTATTTGTTATTTATATGATTGTCACGTGTATCACTGCTGTGACGCGCTATGTACGTTAATGGCGCAATATAAATAAAGACATACATATATACAACTGTAGTACTTCCCTCAAAAATGAGCCTGGTGGTACCGGCATACAAAAATAAGGGGGGGGGGGGGGGGGTCAGTGGAAGAATACAGGAAAATGATATCAAAGGGGTCTGTCTCCAGTGCTGCATGGAAGCGCCGATAATATACACAGCACTCTACAAAAGAGACAATACAATGCAAGGAATTATATTACAAAAAGTGAAACAATCATAAAATCATACAGTAGTGAAGGTACTCCCTGCCTCGCAGAGCTTACAATCTAAGTGGTATGTTAGTGACGGCAGGTAAGTGCAAGGATCAATAAATAAACACAAGGTTATCAGAAGGACTGGCTTAAATTATTAGGTGTATTTTATGATGCTAATTCTATTTCCAAGAGCGTTTTTATCATGCACTGTATCCTTCCATAGCAGCAGTTAAAGGATCTATTTTAGCGATGGACAAAATCGGGCGTGGGAAATCAAAACCTACCAGAACCTTACAGTCTAAAACCAAATAGCAAAATGAAAACCCAAAAGTTACATACAACCCAAATGAGAACTAGGGTTGCCAAGCGGCTTCTCCAAAACTACTGGACACAATAGTGGAAGGTGTGAAGCGTTTGATAGACACACATACGAGACACACACACGCTCAAGATATACACATGCACGCTCACTTCTCTGCTCCCCACTCCATGCTGTTTTCTCCTCTCCTTGGCCCCACCCTCAGGCTCCTGACACCTTCTCCAGATTGGCTGCATTATCCATCAGCAGCCAAAAAGGATGGAGGAAGCTGCCCAGCCCTTTAGCAACCGCTCTGCTCTCTCCCTGCTCGGGAGAAATCCAGGGGACCCCCAAGCCAGTCAGGTCACTATGTCCAGAGAGGTAATACCAGACACATACATGTCCAGTAGTACCTCTAATTTTTAATTGGACAGATTGTCCAAATACAGGACAGTCCGGTTCAATACTGGACACCTAGCAACCCTAAGAGAACCATGAGCCAAGTGCCTATTGCTAGGTTTTCCTTGCCATATCTTTTTTAATGATTTTACATGGACCAGTTTTTATCACATCATTTTAGTTACCTAATTGATTGTCATTTTTGTATTTAACCATTTCTTAGACCAGCGTGAGGAAGCACAGGAAATATTCTCAGCATCTAGAAAATTTGGCGCCCACAGTAGCTGCTCCTACCCGGCTCGTAATGCCATTCATCACCTGCCACGCCGCCAGCTCCAACCGGAGGTACCCACTCGGGGAACTCAATCCGATGGTAGAGCAACACAAAGCAGTGGATGATGACATCATGGCGGAGTTTGTAGAGTGGCAGACTTGTTGCCCAACCAGTGGAGGGTAGACTATGTTATGCCAATCTCCATATCACCACCTTCTGAGGAGGAACAATAAATAACTGATCTTTTTGACTAATTTGGTTTAAAAAGTGTACACTATACTGACTGGCTGTGCGTCGAGCTGCCACCAGTGTCATCCTGCTTATAGATCCTTCCATGGCGGCATATTGGCACCACCCGCCACCACCCAGTAGAGTTCACCAGCACAGTCATAATCATCACCAGTTCCATGTGCCAACTTGCCAGTGGCATCACTTACATTTGAATTTATTTGTTTACAATTTTGTGTGGACAGTGAGCCCAAACAAGCCATCACTCACCCAGCATGGCGAGCCACAAACATAATATCCGCGTTGGTACAGTGCCCGGCGTGTTCAGTGTAAGTCCTGGTACTTCACCTGCAACCCCAGGGTGGAAAGGATGGCCCAAGGACATACTCCTTTTATTTGGATCTTTGCCCTGTGAAAAACATATTTGTGTACAGAACAGTATTTTGTGCGACTGCTGCCACAGCAGTAGGGTCCAGTGAGAGAAATTGAGTAAGATGTGAGAGATTGACTGAGACTTAGTTATAGCTAAGCTAAGATGCTACTGACTGAGCTTCCACTCGTGTTATCCTGCCCACGGCAGTGTCATCCACCCACCAGTGTCCAGCTCCACTGCCATCACCACCATCATCATTATTGACCATTCTGTGGAGGGCCACACAAGCCATCGCTCATACACCGTTGCCAGCCACACGTTATAAATTGATGCTGTTACAGCGCTTCCTCTGCTTCTCAGGGCATGAACGTAGCTTGATAAAGGAAGTTGACTTTGTTTTTATACTATGAGAGAGAGGACCAATTCAATTTCTCTATCATACCCACAAAACCACGTATATGGGCATCTATCCATCTCTCAATGCTGATCAGTTCCTTGTGTAAGTAAACCGTGCTTCTTTTAGACGTATGGTTAATACAAGCTGATGTCTTGTATATAATGTATAACCCTGTTCACTTAATGTAACTATATATTTGTAACCATGTATTTGTCATCATAACTCTGTGCCCAGGACATACTTGAGAATGAGAGGTAACTCTCAATGTATTACTCCCTGGTAAAAGATTTTATAAATAAATAAATAAATAGTGTGCACTTTCCTCGGCTCAAAGACAGCTCAAACCTAGCATAAAAAGCCCGTTACTGGAGACTATTACTGCATCAATCATTGATTACAGTTAAGGATTCTCTGTAACACCTAAATGAATCATCAAATATTGCAACAACAGTATTACACTGGCCAAAGTGCATCTCTACAGTATGCAGCGTTGCTATTCCATGTTGTTAACCGGCAGCACAAAAAAAAGTCCTTGCAATAGACCACTTCTGTTTGAGATCTTACCATGTATTTTTTGCATGTTGCTAATACACTGTTCGGGTGTAGTAGACTTCTTTAAGGGCTCGTGGGAGAAGTGACATGATGATGAGGAGGAGGAGGAGGATGATGAAGGACACCAACCGTGTGTGTGTGTGTGTGTGTGTCACCATATATGACCTCTGTTGTTTGTCCTCTGTGGGATGATGTAAATGTCCTTCAGTCTCTTTCAATAGATTGCCTCATCATAACAGACATCAGCATTGTGGTTTTAGCACATCAAAAGAAACGTGTATATGGAAGATAAATACTCACAAACCAGAATAGTACAAATGGTGGTGACATCAAATAAGTTATGATATCCTGAAAGATGGTTGCATATTATTCTGTTCCTGAATGAAATCCTTCTGTTTGATCTTTTTGAATAAGAGAAAGTAAACCAGCCCTTCAGCCTTATTAAACTAGAGTGAATGAAATAATCAGTTTGTGGGGTGCATAGGGAAATGGAATCAATAGGCACAGAGTGATCCAGAAGGGGTCGGAAGAATCCCCTATATTTGCACTCATCCGCAGAATATTGTAAAATGAAAAAACAATGAAACTTTATTAATTCAATATAAAATATTTATATTGAATTAATAAAGTTTCATTGCTTTTCATTTTATTCTGACATTAGTTGTCTTAGGTTGTGATCTGATATCTATTTTTCTATAATTCCATTGCATGATGGTTCATTAAAAGGTATTACCATTTATTCTGCAATAGATCTCCCCTTCTCTAGGGCATTTCCGATGATAGATTTACGATTACGCCCCAAAGTACTGAGAAAACGTTATCCTAATATACTGTAGCACACGTCCCCTTTACAATGAAATCTTGGACACAGGGGAATAAAGCCACTTGACCAAGGTTATACAGAAGCCCGAGGCAGGCAAGTATCCACGCTGTTCTGTTATCCGAGAGCTTGAGCTGCAGAACGACAGACGCATGACCTCAGAATACAGTTGGAAAAGTGGTGGGACCCTCCCTAGCACCAGGTCCAGCCTTAAACCATGATTCCCCGAATACATTTAAAAAAAAAAAGAGGAAACTGCCAGCTGGGACGAAAGCTAAGAAAGGAAGTGATGGTGAAAGTAATCCTCGGTTCATTCTCAGCCTCCTGGACAAGAACTCTCACCCCAATAATGTGTGGCCGGAAAGTGACCGGTTCCATTCTTGTAAGCCAGGGTGTGGGCAACTCCAGACCTGAAGGGACCACCCTGCCCAAGGAACCACCAACAGGTCAGGTTTTTTGGATATCCCTGCTTCAGCACAGGTGGCTCAATCTGTCCCTTCATCAACACAGGTGGTCAATCAGCAGCTCAGTCTTTGACTGAGCCGCTGATTGAGCCACCTGTGCTGAAGCAGGGATATCCTGAAAACCTGACCTGTTGGTGGTTCCTTGAGGACCGGAGTTGCACTCTGAGGAATCCAGCCATAAACCCGATTGGCCAAACACGTTTGATCCATTATCGTTCCATTTATTTAAATGTCCTCCGCATTCACTTACATTGGAAGGAGTTTTGTTTAACCCCTTTCATAGCTGCTGGAAGCTGAAGGCCACTTTCGGATGAGTACAATAGTTGAAGAAAAATGCAGAAGTGTACATGTTCGGGGAGCTGGTTGATAAAGAAAGATCCACTTCAAAGACCAGTTCCTTGAAGTAGAGATGGGCACATTTTTTTCGCAGACCCAAGAGAACTTGGCAAATGTCAACCTTTTGTAGTTGGCAACAAAATTTCCTGCGGTCCACAAGTTCGTAGCAAGTTCGCTTAACGTTGAAAAGTCAACGGGCATTGTATTTTGTACCTAATTTTGCTTTTGAAATTCACTCACACTTTATTTTTTTAAGTTTAAAAAGACGCCGGGGCTGCTCCGGGGGAAACGCTGGTTCCAATCATCCGAAAAATTAATGAAAAATAAAAATTTCTTAGGTGGGACCACAGTATTACATGTGGGAATGGGGTGATGGAGCTTCGTTGAACAGGACATTTTTTTTAAATTATTATTGAAGGGTAAACAAGATACAGCGTATATTAAGCATGTTCATTGTTATATGGTGTATTAAGCATCCTTTTCAAATTGTATTGTACATTAACAGTATTTAAAAACACAAAACCAGAAGAAAGAGATTCTGCTTTTGTACACAACGTCATACATAATGAGAAAATTACGTGTCATGGAACAAGAATCACGTCTCTGTTTCACCCCCCCCCCCCCCTCCCTCTTTCCTTTGCAGCTTCTGCCTGTCAGTTCTTATTTTCAGCTGCATGGAATTTGCACACACACACTATGCCTGTGTGATATGTAACAATGTTGCATTTCTTGCCTCTGGGCATGTAATCAGTGAGTTGCTACTGCAGCCTCTGAGATCCTTCTCAGAATGGGCTATTCTGCCCTCCCCCGTTTTGTTCACAGATAGTCTGTCCCAAGACTATTCCTTTTACCCACATTGCTCCTCACTTCCTTTTCCACACTGCAGACAGCGAGTACAGCACGCATCTCTGTTACTCTCCTATGGCAAGGCCATCTCTTTCTACCTGCTTCTAACTACAAATCACTACTACACACCATTCACAAGAACCTGTATTCTGCTGCTTTTTCCAATAAAGTGAAGGAAATATTATAGGACTTGGAGTTATTTGGAAAGGGGGCTGAGTTAATGCTATCGGGAGCCATTCACACATCAATCGTGACCCTGGCTTCAGAATATTACGCTTGACCTCAACCTACGAGTAACGAACTGTGTTTCTTTCTCCAGTTCTGCTAGACTTTGAACATTACCCAGAATCCCTTGCTGCAGTGGAAGCACTGTTTGCTAAGCGATAATGCACCACAAGTGGTATTTTTATTTGCTGTACACTGTATGGTGGATTGTTTTTTGTCAATTCTTTTACCCACCAGAAGTTTTTTCATGTGTGGGTAAACCCACGTACCAGCTTCACGTGGCATAGCCAACAACCAACCTCGCACGGATGAGACCCAAAAGGTTTAAAAAGCTGTCTCTGTGTAGGGCGTAGGCGATGCACTCCCGTAACCGATCGTTTATAGTGCAGGCGCCCGCGGTGGGGCACATGGCGCCGGGCGCGCCTGTCGCCCTACCGATGTGTGCACTCTAGATGTAGGTGATGGGGAGGTGTGACTGTGACGTCACCAGGCTGGTGCAAACCTCATTGGCTGAACCGCTCACGTGACGCGGGCGTCACGCGAAAAAAACAAAATAATTTGTCGGCTCAAAATTCTACATGATGAGGTCTCCAACGTATTTCTGTCACTGCACAGAAGAAAGCATTATGTTATGTATGTTACAGGGCATCTGAAGCTTTCAGACCGTAGTTTAAAAATGTGTTATTTTATATATGCTCACAAGTAATATTTTTATATGCTATACGATGGAGGTTTTTTAGTCACCTTTTCACCCACCGTAACCTAAATAATGTGTGGTGAAGAAGTCTTTATCTAAGTCTTTAATTGGCAAAGCCAGTACAACCAACCTCGCACTGATGAGAAAAACTCTGTCTGTGGGTGGGTTCACTGGCTTTGCATCTCATCCCAGGCTATGTTTAAAAGCTGTGCTTAAAAAAAAAGAAGCAAACATTGGCTTAAGGGTTCCATGTAATAATGGATGTAAGACAAAAGGTGGCACTGTGTGCACATTTGCATGTCATTTCCCAGAATCCCTTGCTCCAATGGAAGCACTGTATGCTAGGTGATAATGGCAAAAAGCAGGGTTGCAGACCTGTCTAAGACATGTGAATGTGCTCACAAGTAATATTTATATACACACACACACACACACACAATATTATAACGCAATACTAACAAATGTTGGCAAGATGCCTGAGAGCTTTGACTTTTACACATTGAATGAGTTGAGAAGATTGAATAAGCTTCTGGTAGAGCAGTGTCATAGGTATCTATATAGAGGTGTGTTCCTCAGGACTCCAGGGCGTACTATTAAAAAACAATTATAGAGAATACACATGAAGGTAAAGAAGGAAGAATAATAACAGACTGAAATACAGAAGGAACCTAAAGCAGCAGATTCGGGGGGGGGGGGGGTTGTACGTATCTTTTGCATAAGTGAACACAACCCCAATCCATCGGACGCACACAGTGTTAAAGTGGTGAACCAATATAGTTTTGACCATGCATATATTATTGCAATGGGCCCTGTTGGTAATGCGGCTGTTTCGGGGCCTTCCTGCCTGTTCAGAAGGCTGAGCACACCCTGAAAAGAATAATTTCTGAGTTACTCATTCTCGGTCTAGACGACAGGCTGATAGCCCAGATTACAGACTCACTGCGGAGTGAAATGAAATACTCAACTATTTATCTATACATCTCTCGCACAGCTTCCCCCAAAGTCTGTCCCTGCTTCTCCAACCTCATAAAGTGCTCAAACTATAGCTATGCAGATTCCGGCTATGAACATGCAAATCGCTCTAAGCTTCAGCACTTACACCCTACAGAGTGTGTGTGTGTGTGTGTGTGTGTGTGTGTGTGTGTGTGTGTGTGTGTGTGTGTGTGTGTGTGTGTGTGTGTGTGTGTGTGTGTGTGTGTGTGTGTGTGTGTGTGTGTGTGTGTGTGTGTGTGTGTGTCGTCTCTGTGGCACTAATGTTCTCCGAATGCAATGTGTTTGCAATGCAAAAGGCCTCTTTGTCCTTTGTTTTTCTGGGCCTCCTATTTTTATCTACTGAGTCAACAAGCTATTTCTACGCAGCTGGTCAATGCTGTGTGAAGACAGAGCTTCAAATCGGATAAATGAATGCAGCAAAGCCAGTGATGGTTTTGTAGGGCAAAAGATGCAAGGGTCCCTAAGCAGAGATTTATGTTATAGTGGGTGAAAAAGGCAACAAAAAACCTCCTCCCTAAGCATATAGCCAATAAAGAATATCACTTGTGAGCACATTCACATGTCTTAGGCTAAGGCCCCGCTCCCAGAGTCAGCGCACCTGCGCTGCTGACAGGCGGTGCGCTGAGATACACAGACCGCGATCTGCGGTCTGTAGGGAGCGGGAGCCGGAGCGGGAGGTGGGCGGGAGGTGGGAGGTTTGATCGGGAGGTGGGCGGTTTGACAGGGAGGGGGGGCGTGGCTTGAGCGGAGGGACCCGCTACTCTCCCCCCCCTCCCTCCACGGACTCGGGCTGGAGCTGGAAGGTAAGTTTAAACACACACACGCAGGCACTCATACACATACACACACACACACACACACAGGCACTTATTCATACACGCGCACACACACACACAGGCAGGCACTCATTCATACACGCGCACACACACACACAGGCAGGCACTCAGGCACTCATACACACACACACGCGCGCACACACAGGCAGGCACTCACGCACTCATACACACACACACGCGCGCACACACAGGCAGGCACTCACGCACTCATACACACACACACACACACACAGACAGAGGCAGGCACTCGGGCACACACATACACACACAGACAGGCACTCACACACTCAGACACATACACACACAGACAGGCACGCACGCACTCAGACACACACACAGAGAAAGGCACTCACCTGCTTTCACTCCACACTCCTCCCCACTCCCCGAAGCCTCTCCTCCTCCCGCAGCCTCCCCTCCCCATTGGCTCACAGCCACACACGTCACGCGTCAAAGCTAGAAAACACCATTCTCTGGTGTCTCCAGCGGCTGACGCGCTACAGCGTGTAGTCAGCTGTGCCGCCAGTGGGGACCGGGACCGGCTCGCGAGGATTCCCCTGCTGGTGGGGAACTCGCGACCCGCCGCCCGCGCCAACGAGCGCAGCGGGACCGAGGCCTTAGACAGGTCTGCACCCCTGCCTTTCAACCATTATCACCTAGCATACAGTGCTTCCACTGCAGCAAGGGATTCTGGGAAATGACATGCAAATGAGCAGACAATGTGTCACCTTTTGCCTGGAATATCCATACACATGGAGCCCATTTAAGCAGATGCATCGCCGTTCACACAGCTTTTAAGCACAGCATGGGACTAGCAAAGCAAGTCAAACCACTCACAGACATGTTTCAACCTTGATGGGTATCATCAGTGTGAGGTTGGTTTATACTTGCTTTTATATGTATGTTCTTCCTACTTACCACTTAGATTGTAAGCTGTTTGGGGCAGGGACTCCTTGTCCTATTGTTTTAAGTCTCATTGTTCCCATGTGCTGAAGCTGGGGTAGCCTTAAAACCGGACCTGTTGGGGTGGTCTTCAGGACTGTAGTTTAGCACCCCTGGTTTAAATCTACCGCGTCACATGGGCCAAAAGGAAGCCGCAGCTGACGACATAGCAGCTTGCTATTGGCCCCAGTAACGCAAGAGATTCAAACGGCCATTTTGTTTCCCCTGGAGAAGATGGCGCTACATTCACAGATATGTATGCCGGGAAACCAGGGAGTCCCCAGAACTGAAATAACCACGTTTAGCTACAGAGACCCCCTACTTCTTCCCTATATAAAATAAAGGGGGGAGGGGGAGTTCAAACCCAAAAAGCGAGAAGGGGTATCCTCTACTTTAAGCAAAAAATGACAATAGGGTTTCTCCTCTATAATTCTTTGGACCCATATGAGTCCATCTCAATGTCTGTGGTCTTATCTGCTATGTACGAAGAAAGCATCAAACTGTTCTCTCTCCACTGTGTGGTCATTACAATACTGGCAAACTCCAGTCCTGAATGGCTACCAACAGGTCAGGTTTTCAGGATATCCCTGCTTCAGCACAGGTGGTGCAGTGGCTAAGTCGTTGACTGAGCAACCTGTGCTGAAGCAGGGATATTCTAAAAAAAAACGGACCTGTTGACGGCCCTGGCGGACAGTAGTTGGCCAGCACAGCTCTACTAGGAACAGGGCTGGCTTTTTATATTCCAGGTAGAAAAAAAAAAAAAAAAGAATAATAATCCTTCAGCTCAAAGTTCAGTCGGCATATCAGCAGTGTAAGTTGGTCTTACAATCGTAAAGCAAAAAGCCCCGCAGAAATCAATATATCATTGCCCACTCAAACACAAACACAGAATGAGGAAAGATAAGTAAATAAAGGAAATTGTATTTTGTTTTTTTTCCCGGTCCATTTTCTGTGTACCGAAGGTGACTTTCAATTTGCTACTTAGTTTTATTTAAAGGTGCTGTAACATATAATACCAAAGCGAGCCTGGAACAGTGATGTTTAAAACAGGGGGTCAGGGGGGGTTTGTGATTGGTGTCTTTAAACCCTCTGGCTGCACAAAGGTTAACAGATAAAAAAATAATCATAGCAGGAGGTTACAACCAGGGGTGCTCAACTCAACGGAAAATTCGATGAAACGTGGGTTTTTAGGGAGCATTCGAAGATTTTCATTCAAACCAAATTTGGCGATAATAACCTTTGACCTTGTGGGACTTCCCAACATACGAGAGAGAAAAATGTGCCCTGGTCCCTGCGTGTCATTTCTCTGGTATGTGATACCTCTCCAGGAACCCGCAGCCAGGGAGCGGGCGTCATGTTCTCTGGAATAGCTCGCGGGTTGGACATTTACATGACGTAGAGAGAGTGACACACCTTTATTTGGAAAGACGTTAGATAGGCCCCCCCCCCCCCCCCTATGTTCTTCTTCGTGGGCAAACCACTTTCCTTTGTACTTCTAGTTGGGATAGCAAAAATGATTTCACTGGTTATTTTTACAGTGTGATACACAGGTGCAGCAATGTGTGATACACAGGTGCAGCAGTGTGTGATACACAGGTGCAGCAGTGTGTGATACACAGGTGCAGCAGTGTGTGATACACAGGTGCAGCAGTGTGTGATACACAGGTGCAGCAGTGTGTGATACACAGGTGCAGCAGTGTGTGATACACAGGTGCAGCAGTGTGTGATACACAGGTGCAGCAGTGTGTGATACACAGGTGCAGTAGTGTGTGATACACAGGTGCAGCAGTGTGTGATACACAGGTGCAGCAGTGTGTGATACACAGGTGCAGCAGTGTGTGATACACAGGTGCAGCAATGTGTGATACACAGGTGCAGCAATGTGTGATACACAGGTGCAGCAATGTGTGATACACAGGTGCAGCAATGCTTAGGGTCAGTGCTGGCCTTTTGCCATTGTACATTCTAAAACAGGGGTAGCCAACTCCAGTCCTCAAGAGCTACCAACAGGTCAGGTTTTCAGGATATCCCTGCTTCAGCACAGGCGGCTCAATCAGTGGACTACTCAGAGTAACACCTTCCTACTATCTCCGGAACTTCTCCCCACTTACCACTTAGAGTGTAAGCTCTTCGGGGCAGGGACTCCTTTTCCTAATGTTACTTTTATGATTGTTCTTCCCACTATGAGTTATATTATTATGTCCAGTGTATTACTGCTGTGACACGCTATGTACACGGATGTTCTATATAAACAAAGATACACATATATATATATATATACATCCATCACTAAAGGAGTTAACAAGTGGGTAAGAGTTATGGCCGCCAACCATTGGCGAAGAAAACTTATTACAACACCATGAAGATCCTATATTTAGTCAATTCATGAAATGGCTTTTCTTTTAAGCATTCAGCTGGTCGTATTGCGTCCGATTGGTCATTGGACTACAGAATGTCCATTTGGCCTTCAGCCCCTTGTTTATTCATAGAGCAGTGGAACCGGTTTTCTGAAGTCACAACATGCATGAAACAGCTGGGCAGCGCGCGCTTACTATCTTTCTCCACCTCTTCTGGAACCCGGATCACGTGTGGGATGTGAGCGAGTCCAGTGGTTTAACTCGTCCCCTTTTGAGAGCACACAGAGTCCTTTTATTTTCTTCAACTTTAATGGGGGAGTCAAAAACAAATATAAAGGGTACTTGCAGGTGGTAATGTGCGGTGAGAGAGGGCTTCTCTATGTGAAGGTGCTCTGTTATGGGGGGGACGGTAAAAAAGGATGGCCTTGCAGGGGTGTAATTGAGGATAGCATTTACTCACTAAGCCAGCTAGTTAGATCTACAGCACATGTTCCTGTGACAAGCAGGAAGGGTCTAAGGACCAAAGTAACTGCTATAAAGGCAGGCGAGTAGGATTGAACCAATCTTCTATGGGGATTGGAAGGCTGTCAGGGCAACCAACTAGAACTGTGTGAAGGGCAAATGTAGCAATAATGTTGCTTTACACATGCAGCTAGCTGCGGGAACAGGGAGAATTACAGGCAGCTGAACGAGGGAGACAGGAATAGTCAAAACTGCAAAGGGAGACAGAAAATGTGTAATCCTGTTCCAGGACTCCACCGAAGGAGATTCCCTGGCTTTGCATAGGCAGCACAGAGAGTGTTTGATGGACAGTACATACAGTATAACCTGAGGATATCTCATTTGCCGTTTATAAGATTAAAAGCTGTGTAATGCGGCCGGCAGAAGTTTATAGGGGGTCCCATGTTAAAATGGACATGAAGCAAAAAGTGACACTGTGTGCTCATTTTTATGTCGTTACCCAGAATCCCTTGCTGCAGTGGAAGCACTGTATGCTAAGAGATAAAGGGGAAAGGCAGCGCTGCAGACCTGTCTGGCACGTGTGAATGTGCTCACAAGTGGTAGTTTTATTTACTGCACGGTGGAGGGTTTTTGTCACTTTTTTACCCACCATAACTATATTAATGCAATGTTAAAAAGGAATTCTTGGTATTGTGGTTTGGTTCCGTTGTGATCTGGGAAGCGTGTGTGATATCGCCCTGCAGGCGGGTGTGAGATATCGCCCTGCAGGCGGGTGTGAGATATTGCCCTGCAGGCGGGTGTGAGATATCGCCCTGCAGGCGGGTGTGTGATATCGCCCTGCAGGCGGGTGTGAGATATTGCCCTGCAGGCGGGTGTGAGATATCGCCCTGCAGGCGGGTGTGTGATATCGCCCTGCAGGCGGGTGTGAGATATCGCCCTGCAGGCGGGTGTGAGATATCGCCCTGCAGGCGGGAGTGAGATATCGCCCTGCAGGCGGGAGTGAGATATTGCCCTGCAGGCGGGTGTGAGATATTGCCCTGCAGGCGGGTGTGAGATATTGCCCTGCAGGCGGGTGTGAGATATCGCCCTGCAGGCGGGAGTGAGATATCGCCCTGCACGCGGGTGTGAGATATTGCCCTGCAGGCGGGAGTGAGATATTGCCCTGCAGGCAGGTGTGAGATATTGCCCTGCAGGCGGGTGTGTGATATCGCCCTGCAGGCGGGTGTGAGATATTGCCCTGCAGGCGGGTGTGTGATATCGCCCTGCAGGCGGGTGTGAGATATCGCCCTGCAGGCAGGTGTGAGATATTGCCCTGCAGGCGGGAGTGAGATATCGCCCTGCAGGCGGGAGTGAGATATCGCCCTGCAGGCGGGTGTGAGATATCGCCCTGAAGGCGGGTGTGAGATATCGCCCTGCAGGCGGGAGTGAGATATCGCCCTGCAGGCGGGAGTGAGATATCGCCCTGCAGGCAGGTGTGAGATATTGCCCTGCAGGCGGGAGTGAGATATCGCCCTGCAGGCGGGAGTGAGATATTGCCCTGCAGGCGGGAGTGAGATATCGCCCTGCAGGCGGGAGTGAGATATCGCCCTGCAGGCGGGTGTGAGATATTGCCCTGCAGGCGGGAGTGAGATATTGCCCTGCAGGCGGGAGTGAGATATCGCCCTGCAGGCGGGTGTGAGATATCGCCCTGCAGGCGGGTGTGAGATATTGCCCTGCAGGCGGGTGTGAGATATCGCCCTGCAGGCAGGTGTGAGATATCGCCCTGCAGGCAGGTGTGAGATATCGCCCTGCAGGCGGGTGTGAGATATCGCCCTGCAGGCGGGTGTGAGATATCGCCCTGCAGGCGGGTGTGAGATATCGCCCTGCAGGCGGGTGTGAGATATTGCCCTGCAGGCGGGAGTGAGATATCGCCCTGCAGGCGGGTGTGAGATATTGCCCTGCAGGCGGGAGTGAGATATCGCCCTGCAGGCGGGTGTGAGATATCGCCCTGCAGGCGGGTGTGTGATATTGCCCTGCAGGCGGGAGTGAGATATTGCCCTGCAGGCAGGTGTGAGATATCGCCCTGCAGGCGGGAGTGAGATATTGCCCTGCAGGCAGGTGTGAGATATCGCCCTGCAGGCGGGAGTGAGATATTGCCCTGCAGGCAGGTGTGAGATATCGCCCTGCAGGCGGGTGTGAGATATTGCCCTGCAGGCAGGTGTGAGATATTGCCCTGCAGGCGGGTGTGAGATATCGCCCTGCAGGCAGGTGTGAGATATTGCCCTGCAGGCGGGAGTGAGATATTGCCCTGCAGGCAGGTGTGAGATATCGCCCTGCAGGTGGGTGTGAGATATTGCCCTGCAGGCAGGTGTGAGATATTGCCCTGCAGGCGGGTGTGAGATATCGCCCTGCAGGCAGGTGTGAGATATTGCCCTGCAGGCGGGAGTGAGATATTGCCCTGCAGGCGGGTGTGAGATATTGCCCTGCAGGCGGGAGTGAGATATCGCCCTGCAGGCGGGAGTGAGATATTGCCCTGCAGGCGGGTGTGAGATATTGCCCTGCAGGCGGGAGTGAGATATTGCCCTGCAGGCGGGTGTGAGATATTGCCCTGCAGGCGGGTGTGAGATATCGCCCTGCAGGCGGGTGTGAGATATCGCCCTGAAGGCGGGTGTGAGATATCGCCCTGCAGGCGGGAGTGAGATATCTCCCTGCAGGCGGGAGTGAGATATTGCCCTGCAGGCGGGTGTGAGATATCGCCCTGCAGGCGGGTGTGAGATATCGCCCTGCAGGCGGGTGTGAGATATCGCCCTGCAGGCGGGAGTGAGATATTGCCCTGCAGGCGGGAGTGAGATATCGCCCTGCAGGCGGGAGTGAGATATTGCCCTGCAGGCGGGAGTGAGATATCGCCCTGCAGGCGGGAGTGAGATATTGCCCTGCAGGCGGGTGTGAGATATTGCCCTGCAGGCGGGTGTGAGATATTGCCCTGCAGGCGGGAGTGAGATATTGCCCTGCAGGCGGGTGTGAGATATCGCCCTGAAGGCGGGTGTGAGATATCGCCCTGCAGGCGGGTGTGAGATATTGCCCTGCAGGCGGGTGTGTGATATCGCCCTGCAGGCGGGTGTGAGATATCGCCCTGCAGGCAGGTGTGAGATATTGCCCTGCAGGCGGGAGTGAGATATCGCCCTGCAGGCGGGAGTGAGATATCGCCCTGCAGGCGGGTGTGAGATATCGCCCTGAAGGCGGGTGTGAGATATCGCCCTGCAGGCGGGAGTGAGATATCGCCCTGCAGGCGGGAGTGAGATATCGCCCTGCAGGCAGGTGTGAGATATTGCCCTGCAGGCGGGAGTGAGATATCGCCCTGCAGGCGGGAGTGAGATATTGCCCTGCAGGCGGGAGTGAGATATCGCCCTGCAGGCGGGAGTGAGATATCGCCCTGCAGGCGGGTGTGAGATATTGCCCTGCAGGCGGGAGTGAGATATTGCCCTGCAGGCGGGAGTGAGATATCGCCCTGCAGGCGGGTGTGAGATATCGCCCTGCAGGCGGGTGTGAGATATTGCCCTGCAGGCGGGTGTGAGATATCGCCCTGCAGGCAGGTGTGAGATATCGCCCTGCAGGCAGGTGTGAGATATCGCCCTGCAGGCGGGTGTGAGATATCGCCCTGCAGGCGGGTGTGAGATATCGCCCTGCAGGCGGGTGTGAGATATCGCCTTGCAGGCGGGTGTGAGATATTGCCCTGCAGGCGGGAGTGAGATATCGCCCTGCAGGCGGGTGTGAGATATTGCCCTGCAGGCGGGAGTGAGATATCGCCCTGCAGGCGGGTGTGAGATATCGCCCTGCAGGCGGGTGTGTGATATTGCCCTGCAGGCGGGAGTGAGATATTGCCCTGCAGGCAGGTGTGAGATATCGCCCTGCAGGCGGGAGTGAGATATTGCCCTGCAGGCAGGTGTGAGATATCGCCCTGCAGGCGGGAGTGAGATATTGCCCTGCAGGCAGGTGTGAGATATCGCCCTGCAGGCGGGTGTGAGATATTGCCCTGCAGGCAGGTGTGAGATATTGCCCTGCAGGCGGGTGTGAGATATCGCCCTGCAGGCAGGTGTGAGATATTGCCCTGCAGGCGGGAGTGAGATATTGCCCTGCAGGCAGGTGTGAGATATCGCCCTGCAGGCGGGTGTGAGATATTGCCCTGCAGGCAGGTGTGAGATATTGCCCTGCAGGCGGGTGTGAGATATCGCCCTGCAGGCAGGTGTGAGATATTGCCCTGCAGGCGGGAGTGAGATATTGCCCTGCAGGCAGGTGTGAGATATTGCCCTGCAGGCGGGAGTGAGATATCGCCCTGCAGGCGGGAGTGAGATATTGCCCTGCAGGCGGGTGTGAGATATTGCCCTGCAGGCGGGAGTGAGATATTGCCCTGCAGGCGGGTGTGAGATATTGCCCTGCAGGCGGGTGTGAGATATCGCCCTGCAGGCGGGTGTGAGATATCGCCCTGAAGGCGGGTGTGAGATATCGCCCTGCAGGCGGGAGTGAGATATCTCCCTGCAGGCGGGAGTGAGATATTGCCCTGCAGGCGGGTGTGAGATATCGCCCTGCAGGCGGGTGTGAGATATCGCCCTGCAGGCGGGTGTGAGATATCGCCCTGCAGGCGGGAGTGAGATATTGCCCTGCAGGCGGGAGTGAGATATCGCCCTGCAGGCGGGAGTGAGATATTGCCCTGCAGGCGGGAGTGAGATATCGCCCTGCAGGCGGGAGTGAGATATTGCCCTGCAGGCGGGTGTGAGATATTGCCCTGCAGGCGGGTGTGAGATATTGCCCTGCAGGCGGGAGTGAGATATTGCCCTGCAGGCGGGTGTGAGATATTGCCCTGCAGGCGGGTGTGAGATATCGCCCTGAAGGCGGGTGTGAGATATCGCCCTGCAGGCGGGTGTGAGATATCGCCCTGCAGGCGGGAGTGAGATATTGCCCTGCAGGCGGGAGTGAGATATCGCCCTGCAGGCGGGAGTGAGATATTGCCCTGCAGGCGGGAGTGAGATATTGCCCTGCAGGCGGGAGTGAGATATCGCCCTGCAGGCGGGTGTGAGATATCGCCCTGCAGGCGGGTGTGAGATATCGCCCTGCAGGCGGGTGTGTGATATCGCCCTGCAGGCGGGTGTGAGATATCGCCCTGCAGGCGGGTGTGAGATATCGCCCTGAAGGCGGGTGTGAGATATCGCCCTGCAGGCGGGAGTGAGATATCGCCCTGCAGGCGGGTGTGAGATATCGCCCTGCAGGCGGGTGTGAGATATCGCCCTGCAGGCGGGAGTGAGATATTGCCCTGCAGGCGGGTGTGAGATATCGCCCTGCAGGCGGGTGTGAGATATCGCCCTGCAGGCGGGTGTGAGATATAGCCCTGCAGGCGGGTGTGAGATATCGCCCTGCAGGCGGGTGTGAGATATCGCACTGCAGGCGGGTGTGAGATATCGCCCTGCAGGCGGGTGTGAGATATCGCCCTGCAGGCGGGTGTGAGATATCGCCCTGCACGCGGGTGTGAGATATTGCCCTGCAGGCGGGTGTGAGATATCGCCCTGCAGGCGGGTGTGTGATATCGCCCTGCAGGCGGGTGTGAGATATCGCCCTGCAGGCGGGTGTGAGATATCGCCCTGAAGGCGGGTGTGATATTGCCCTGCAGGCGGGTGTGAGATATTGCCCTGCAGGCGGGTGTGAGATATTGCCCTGCAGGCGGGTGTGAGATATTGCCCTGCAGGCGGGTGTGAGATATTGCCCTGCAGGTGGGAGTGAGATATCGCCCTGCAGGCGGGAGTGAGATATTGCCCTGCAGGTGGGAGTGAGATATTGCCCTGCAGGCGGGAGTGAGATATCGCCCTGCAGGCGGGTGTGAGATATTGCCCTGCAGGCGGGAGTGAGATATTGCCCTGCAGGCGGGAGTGAGATATCGCCCTGCAGGCGGGAGTGAGATATCGCCCTGCAGGCGGGAGTGAGATATTGCCCTGCAGGCAGGTGTGAGATATTGCCCTGCAGGCGGGTGTGAGATATTGCCCTGCAGGCGGGAGTGAGATATTGCCCTGCAGGCGGGTGTGAGATATTGCCCTGCAGGCGGGTGTGAGATATTGCCCTGCAGGCAGGTGTGAGATATTGCCCTGCAGGCGGGAGTGAGATATTGCCCTGCAGGCAGGTGTGAGATATCGCCCTGCAGGCGGGTGTGAGATATCGCCCTGCAGGCAGGTGTGAGATATTGCCCTGCAGGCGGGAGTGAGATATTGCCCTGCAGGCGGGAGTGAGATATTGCCCTGCAGGCAGGTGTGAGATATCGCCCTGCAGGCAGGTGTGAGATATCGCCCTGCAGGCGGGTGTGTGATATCGCCCTGCAGGCGGGTGTGAGATATCGCCCTGCAGGCGGGAGTGAGATATTGCCCTGCAGGCGGGAGTGAGATATTGCCCTGCAGGCGGGTGTGAGATATCGCCCTGCAGGCAGGTGTGAGATATTGCCCTGCAGGCAGGTGTGAGATATTGCCCTGCAGGCGGGTGTGAGATATCGCCCTGCAGGCGGGTGTGAGATATTGCCCTGCAGGCGGGTGTGAGATATTGCCCTGCAGGCGGGTGTGAGATATCGCCCTGCAGGCAGGTGTGAGATATTGCCCTGCAGGCGGGTGTGAGATATCGCCCTGCAGGCGGGTGTGAGATATTGCCCTGCAGGCAGGTGTGAGATATTGCCCTGCAGGCGGGAGTGAGATATCGCCCTGCAGGCGGGTGTGAGATATTGCCCTGCAGGCGGGTGTGAGATATCGCCCTGCAGGCGGGTGTGAGATATTGCCCTGCAGGCGGGTGTGAGATATTGCCCTGCAGGCGGGTGTGAGATATTGCCCTGCAGGCGGGTGTGAGATATTGCCCTGCAGGCGGGTGTGAGATATTGCCCTGCAGGCGGGTGTGAGATATTGCCCTGCAGGCGGGTGTGAGATATTGCCCTGCAGGCGGGAGTGAGATATCGCCCTGCAGGCGGGAGTGAGATATCGCCCTGCAGGCGGGTGTGAGATATCGCCCTGCAGGCGGGTGTGAGATATTGCCCTGCAGGCGGGTGTGAGATATTGCCCTGCAGGCGGGTGTGAGATATTGCCCTGCAGGCAGGTGTGAGATATTGCCCTGCAGGCGGGTGTGAGATATTGCCCTGCAGGCGGGTGTGAGATATCGCCCTGCAGGCGGGAGTGAGATATTGCCCTGCAGGCGGGTGTGAGATATCGCCCTGCAGGCGGGTGTGAGATATTGCCCTGCAGGCAGGTGTGAGATATCGCCCTGCAGGCGGGTGTGAGATATCGCCCTGCAGGCGGGTGTGAGATATTGCCCTGCAGGCAGGTGTGAGATATCGCCCTGCAAGCGGGTGTGAGATATCGCCCTGCAGGCGGGAGTGAGATATTGCCCTGCAAGCGGGTGTGAGATATCGCCCTGCAGGCGGGAGTGAGATATCGCCTTGCAGGCGGGAGTGAGATATTGCCCTGCAGGCGGGTGTGAGATATTGCCCTGCAGGCAGGTGTGAGATATTGCCCTGCAGGCGGGAGTGAGATATTGCCCTGCAGGCGGGAGTGAGATATTGCCCTGCAGGCGGGAGTGAGATATTGCCCTGCAGGCGCACCTCAGTAAGTGCTGATATATTTCTATGATAAGTGAACACTATAACAGTGACATTCTGTTTGTTCACAGTGCATTTAAAGCTGCAGGCCAAGCAATATCCTACATGTGTTTTTTGTTTTTTTTAAATAAATCAGTTCTGTCCTATGAGAAAATACTTGTAGCATTTTAAGAACAAACAGAAAACAACTCTGAATGACATTTTTAATGTATTATAATGCAACAGACATTTTGTTTTTATAGCAACCATTTACAAAGTCACATCCCCTTCCTCTTCTGAAACAGGCTCTGGCACTCCCCTTTTGAGCCCCGCCGTCTCTAAGGCCACGTCCATAGAGGGGTTGTCAGTGCTGGACCGCGCTGACGCTGAGGCTCGCCTGCTGAAATCTGCGCGATTTCATGCCCATGCAGGCGAACCAGCGGGCGCGATCGGGAGGCGGGGGGAGACTGAGGGAGGCGGGGCAGTGACGTCGCTGGGCCAATCGCCCGCGACGCACCGACGTCAACGTCACGGCGCCGTGACGTTGACGCTGCTTCGCGCTGATTGGATGTTTTCAGCCGACAGCGCGCTGAAAAACAGCTTGGCTGTCGGCTGAAAAATCCAGCGCCTGCGGACGCTCGCGTGAGCCCCCTCTAAAGACATCCTCATGGAGGATGCAGGGGCTCAGCGCGGAGCGTCCGCACGGCTCAGCGTGGCCTCCCCTGCTATAGACTCGGCCTAAGAGTGCACCAATTGTATCTAGTGACTGCCTGGTCACATGATCTTCCCCACGGAACTTTGCATCTCTGGTCCTCTTCTGCTGCACTGACAGCCATTTAGCGAACCCCCGAGCCGAATCTTCACCGATCGATCACAGCAGAACGGATCGATCGTCAGCTTAGCTACTTACTTATCATTGTGTGCATTGTATTGATGCGCATATCAAAGGGAATTTTTTATTTTTTTGAAACGGCAGCTTGGGCTATTAGATTGCAGGAGAACGGGAACCTGGGAGGGACATTCACACTTCAAAAGGTTTATAAAGTAAGAAAAAGGCAATACAGGGAAGCTTATCTACTCTCATACCTGCTGCTAAAACACACATCCGATTGGCTTTCTATTTCATTATTAGGAAACCCTTTCGTTTATCCCAATCACTTTTGAATTTGTTTATTTTATTAGCTGCTGGGGGGGGGGGGGAATCTAATACCCATTAAATGCATTTCAGAACCTTCACCAGTAAATACATTAAATAGCAGTAACGTAGTTCAGTGGAAGGGTCTCGGTTTAAAAATAAATTCCTTGTGACCCCACAAAGCCCATGTATATTTTGTTCTGTCGGTTCAATAAAAAGTCTCAAGTAGGAAACTCAATCTGCCATTAATACAAATTGCCGTTAATTGCTGGTCATTAGCGAGAAGTTAACTTGTGGGTGGTAAAATGAAATCCCACGTTGAATGTGAATAGAATATCTATTCAGATGAATCTTTATGTGAAGTCTTTTTTAACGAGGGGTAAGGATGTGAAGGCAGAGTTTACACATGGGCTTTTAATTTGCTTAAATGCAGTTAGCGCTGCATTATGTGCTGGAGATGAGCGCAGGTCAGCACTAACGAAATCTAAACGTGTTATTGCCATACACCTCAGTGATAACCCCTGGCAAAAGGTACATAAGGACGCATTTTCGACACGTGGGTTCCTTACATGATAACTGAGTAAAAACATATCGAGTCAACCTTTAATCACAGGTGATACAAAGTTTCCTGGGAGAAAACCACAGCACCATTTTTATAATATCTAATATATTACGCACCCCCCCCACACCCCATGCTATTTTCAGCCATAGGGTCTTCCCTGGTTTCCAAGACACTTACCAGTGAAGGTAACAGCGTCTCAGACTGCCCAAGGTGGACAAAATGGCGGCTTGAATCTCCTGCGTCTCACGGGCCGGTGGGAACCCAGTGTAAAAACCAGGAATTGACCTTGGTACCTCTTCCGGTAAGTGTAAGGGAACTGGAAGGGTTACCTGGAGTTGGAAATACTACGGTGCAGCTCGCGGGACCCCCCCCCCCCATCGCTCGAAAAAAAAGGTGGGTGCTTCTTTATTATCCTGTCCTAATTCCTAGAGGAATGGGAGAGAGGGGTAATTGCTACAGGCCTTCCACAGTTGTATTGCTTTTCAGATCATTTAGTCCCTGCAATAAGCTTAGTTGCGAAACCAGTGGCCGGTTGCAGATTACGAGCAATCGATGAGAGGTCTTTAGTAGAGAGGGGCACATTTTGGGGGAGAACTTGGATCGGCCGGTTCCTTTTGGTCCACGGTTTTCAGTGGATCAATGTAAGGAATCGGGGAGCACGTCCCCCTCTGGATATCGACCCCGGCTTGCCTCTGACCTTCTGTACCTCTCCATCCCTGACCACGGCACACGAACAACGACTATCCCACAGGCTCCAACCCCTTGACCACGGCACCTGGCTACCGACTACTCTCATGGCTCCTACCTCTGACCTCGGCAAGTACCAAGACCATTCTACTATCTCCAACCCCGACCAGGCTAACCTTGACTATCCACCCTCCAGACGTGCCTCCGCTGCTGCGGGTGGCGTGTTCTGTACTCTCCCACCTCCCACATCGCCATGGTAACGTGACCCCGCGGGGCGTTATTGGACGCCGGGTTACCAGGAGGACGCGTCGCTGGAAAGGAAGGTAAGTGTATTATAGAGGCCTCGCGCTGTCCCCCCGGCATTTAATTTAAATGTCTGGGAGGAGAGCGCAGGACCTCTATAACTGCCGCGGGCCCCCAGAAAATCTAGCGCCCCCCAGTTTGGGCACCGCTGGTCTTTTGTACATTACCTCTGAAACGTCGTATTGCTCACAAAACATGAGCATAATACTTAATGGACCATTTTCCTGACATCCTCATCCCTAATCCAGAAAATCAGCGTGCTGGTGTTTCGTGGCAATCCAAAATGGCCATTTTATTCTGCAATTTCTTTTCTTTTTTTAAGCATTGGGTTGAAGCCGGGGGGGGGGGGTCTCCGGAGCTGAACCCCATTAATTTCAGCACCGGGGACCCCCCGCTTCCGGAGATACTTACCTCCGTGGTGGGTGCCGGTAGCCGCTCCGCTAGCAGAGATGATGTAATGGCTGCTTTTGAAAGCTCACCGCGCCCTGCCGGCCAATAGGAAGCCATGACATCACCCGGTTTCCTATTGGCCCACAGAGCAGGGATACCGCACTGCCGACGGAGGAGGTCTGTATCTCTGGAAGCAGGGGGTCCCCAGAAGAGAAATCAGTGAGGTTCAGCTCCGGGGACCCCCCTGCCTCAATCCTATGTTAAAAAAATAACAATAAATCGCCTGCTGCGATTACTCCTTGAAGAAATAGAGTTTGAACCTCGTGCGTGCGTCCCTCGTTCAGCCCCGCCGTGTTTCTCCCCGCGTAGCCTGCCTCTCATTACATGTCTCTGCCCGCGGTATTGATCTGCATGTTCTGCAATATCAAAAGTGCACGCTTCAGCGTACTGCCGAGCCCGTCGGACGTGCTTTCCACGGACACAACGCCGACAAAGAGAGAGCAGGTTACATCATGCCCTTGCTGTGCTCGGTTTCTGCCGGAGCGCGGAAACGCCACCTGACCCGCAGGGTGATGGGAGTGGGGACGCCGCGGGCCACAGCTACTCCAGCACCCAGAGGGTTAAAAAATTAATCCGAGCCCTTTTTTTTTTTTTAAATATTTTTTTTTTTTAACATAGGATTGAAGTATGGGGGAACTCCGAACCCCATAAATTTCAGCTTCGGGGACCCCCTGCTTGCGGAGATTCGGACCGCGCCGGTATCTCTCTGCTTTTTAAAGCTCCCGCGTCAGGCGGGCCAGAGGGAAAGCGCGCCGGGTGACGTCACGGCTTCCTATTGGCCCGCAGGACGCGGGAGCTGTGAAAAGCGCCCATTATGCGAACCCTGCTAGCCGAGCGGCGCAGCTACCGGCACCCCCTGCGGAGGTAAGTATCTCCGTAAGCAGGGGGTCCCCAGAGCTGAAATGAATGGGGTTCAGTTCCGGAGACCCCCCTGCTTCAATCCTGTGTTAAAAAGATAAATGTAAAAAGAAAAACGCTTGGACTGCCTCTTAAATATATAATACATGTGATCCCCAATATTTATTGCAGAACATATAGGGGGAATGTATACACAATCGTTTTTGTTTAATGGACTGTATGTCACTATTCATGTTCACGTTTTCTTATTATTCGCATTATATTCTTACATATAATGCGCTAGAAATTGTTTGCGTCTACTTGCCTTTGTCACGTAGGCTCGCACTTTACGGACAATTTTGACACAAGTGGCCCATTACTTGCAATTTTTTTCTACGTGTCATTTGCATAGGTGCGTCACCAGTGATGGCAAAACTCTGCCTCTAACTCCGCCCCTCGCGTCATTTTTCCTTTGTTTAAAAAAAACAAAAAACCCGGGTAGCTGTACAACAGGACGGCCAACTCCAGTCTTCAAGGGCCACCAGCAGATCAGGTTTTCAGGATTATCTCTGCTTCAGCAGAGGGGACTCAATCAGTGGCTCAGTCGAAGATTGTGCTGAAGCAGTGATATCCTTAATACCTCACCTGCTGGTTGCCTTTGTGGACTGCAGTTGGCCAGTTGTTGACTGAGCCACTGATTGAGCCACCTGTGCTGAAGCAGGGATATCCTGAAAACCTGACTTGCTGGTGGCACTTGAGGACTGGAATTGGCCTCCCCTGCTGAACAGCACCCCTGAATCAGTTTTGTACATGACCGCACCACGACGCATCAATGTGTTACTCTTCTGCGCATCGCTTTCACGACAAAACAGCTGACGCCATAAAGAGTTTTCCAGGTAGAGAGCAATGTCAGGAAAGGTTCAGTCTAGTGAATTCATTCCCACATCCTTTCCCCGTTGCTAGCCTGAGGGGCAGGATCCTTCCCATTAAACAAAAAACCATCACAGTTTCTCCCCCTTCATGGACTCTTTGCTAAAGGTTGTGAAACGCTGCTCACGATTGTGTTATCTGCGTTAAACAGCTGAGCGCAGCTAGAGATGACAAATGTACCTGGTGTTCCAGAAATATGTCCATCGCTTCGTTTCCACAGAGCCCCTCTCGCAGCCGACACGGTTGTCGGTAAAACCCCTATGTAACACAAACATATTACTGGCAATGTAACAAACAAGTTCGAAGCTTCCTAATACCTCATACCTTTCTCTCAGGGGAGCCTGGTTCAATTCCCGGGGTCGGCTCCGTGTGACCTTGGGCAAGTCACTTTATCTCCCTGTGCCTCAGGCACCAAAAACATAGATTGTAAGCTCTACGGGGCAGGGACTGTGTCTGTAACAATTGTATGTGCTGCGTACCGCTCTCTATACCAGCGGTGCGCAAACTGTGGGGCGTGACCCCCAGGGGGGGCGCGAGACTGCCGACGGGGGGCGCGGGGTTTACAGAGGCCCCGCGCGCTTCCCGAAGGCACTTAAATTAAGTGCCGGGGGAGCTGCAGGGCCTCTGTAAACCATACTTACCCGTGGCTCCGGCGGCTTCCTCCCGGCGTCGCCATGGCAACGCGGCGTCAAAATGACGCTGCGAGGTCATGTGACGTCACGTTGCTATGGCAACGTGACGTCATTACGCCGGAGCGAGGGTAAGTTGGGGTTGGGGGGGGCGCGGGAGTGAGGGGACAGCCGGCAGGGGGGCGCAGGGAAAAAAGTTTGCGCCCCCCTGCTCTATACTGTAATTGTGACGTGCTTTGAGTCCCAGTGGGAGAAAAGAGCTATATGAAATAAAATAATAATTATTATTATTAATAATAACCCGTTCCTTTCTCCTGTGACGCCAATTCCATGCTCTTGTATTTTTGTTTTGAAGTTGGGGGAAGAAGAAGAAGAAGAAGAAGAAGAAGAAGAAGAAGAAGAAGAAGAAGAAGAAGAAGAAGCCGTGTTTATATAATTTGGGCATAAAGTTACATTATTGGGATTAGCTGTTTATTTTAAGCGTGTTGTAACCCCTTTTCTTCTCTTTTTGTTTTCTGTACCCTTTCCTTATAAACCCATAAATTTCTGTTTGAAAAATACGAAACAAATAGTTAAAAACAATCACGACATACTGTAGAATAAATAGACTACATCTTCTTCTTTTCTTATACTATATTAGTGAAAGCACTGTATGCATGCATGCATGCATGCCTGCCTGCCTGCCTGGATGTCCGGTGTCCCTAGGGGAAATCTGATTGGTCCCTTGGCCCGCCCCCGCACACCTCTCATTGGCCTGAGGCGGAGTGACGGGCCAAAGGACACAGGGACACAAACACACACAGGGACACACACAGGGACACACACAGGGACACACACACACAGGGACACACACACAGGGACACACACACACAGGGACACACACACACAGGGACACACACACACAGGGACACACACACACAGGGACACACACACACAGGGACACACACACAGGGACACACACACACACACACACAGGGACACACACACACACAGGGACACACACACACACACACAGTAGGGGGGGGGTGTACATTAGCAGCATGTATAACCCGGGGGGTGGGGCTCACATACCCACCGGTCCCGGAGCCTCCGCCTCTATCTCCCCGAACATCAGCCTCCACCCACACCCGCGCGCACCTCCTCCTCTCCCCGTGTTTCCCGCGCTTTCAGCCCCCCCCTCCTCCCCCGCGCCGCTACAGTCAGACGGGGGAGCGAGTGCCCGGGACACAGCGGGGGAGCGGCCACAACAAGCTGCCTCCCGCCTCAGATCCACGTGGGACCTTCCGGACGGGTGAGTGAGCGCCCTTCACCTTCCCTCACCCCCCTTCACCAACCCTCACCCCCTTCACCTCCCCTCACCCTCTCCTCACCCCCCTTCACCTCCCCTCCACCCCCCCCCCCGGCGCCGCTACAGTCAGCGGAGGAGCGCGCGCCCGGGACACAGCGGGGGAGCGGCCACAACAAGCTGCTCCCGCCTCAGATCCACGTGGGAGCTTCCGGACGGCTGAGGGAGCGGCCGGACGGCTGAGGGAGCGGCCGGACGGCTGAGGGAGCGGCCGACGGGTGAGTGAGCGGCCTTCACCTCCCCTCACCCCCCTTCACCTCCCCTCACCCACCCCTCACCTCCCCTTCACCTCCCCTTCACCTCCCCTCCACCCCCCCCCTTCACCTCCCCTCCACACCCCCCCCTCCACTCCCCCTTAGCCTCCCCCCACCCCCTTCACCTCCCTCCACCCCCCCTTCACCTCCCCTCCACCCCCCCTTCACCTCCCCTCCACCACCCCCTTCACCTCTCCTCCACCCCCCCCCCCTTCACCTCCCCTCCACCCCCCCTTCACCTCCCCTCCACCCCCCCCTTCACCTCCCCTCCACCCTCCCCCTTCACCTCCCCTCCACCCCCCCTTCACCTCCCCTCCACCCCCTTTACCTCCCCTCCACCCCCTTACCCTCCACCCCCCCCTTCACCTCCATCCACCCCCCCTTCACCTCCCCTCCACCCCCTTCACCTCCCCTCCACCCCCCCTTCACCTCCCCTCCACCCCCTTCACCTCTCCTCCACCCCCCCCTTCACCTCCCTCCACCTCCACCCCCACCCCCTTCACCTCCCTCCACCTCCCCCCTTCGCACCACCTCCCCCCCTTCCCACCACCTCCCCCCCTTCCCACCCCCCCCCTTCCCACCCCCCCCTTCCACCACCTCCCCCCTTCCCACCACTTCCCCCTCCTCCCCACCCCCCCCTTCCCCCCTCCTCCCCCCCCTCCCCCCTTCCCACCACCTCCCCCCCTCCCCCTTCCCACCACCTCCCCCCCCTTCCCCCCCACCACCTCCCCACCACCTCCCCCCCTCCCCACCACCTCCCCCCCCCTTCCCCCCTCCTCCCCACCACCTCCCCCCCTTCCCCCCTCCTCCCCCCCCTTCCCCCCCACCACCTCCCCCCTTCCCCCCTCCCTCCCCCCCCTTCCCCCCCACCACCTCTCCCCTCCCCCCCCTTCCCCCCTCCTCCCCCCCTTCCCCTTCCTCCCCTCCACCCCCCCCTTCACCTCCCCTGAACCCCCCCTTTACTCCCCTCCACCCCCCACCCCCTTCACCTCCCCTCCACCCCCCCTTCACCTCCCCTCCACCCCCCCCTTCACCTCCCCTCCACCCTCCCCCTTCACCTCCCCTCCACCCCCCCCTTCACCTCCCCTCCACCCCTTCACCTCCCCTCCACCCCACCCTTCACCTCCCCTCCACCCCCCCTTCACCTCCCCTCCACCCCCTTCACCTCCCCTCCACCCCCCCTTCACCTCCCCTCCACCCCCTTCACCTCTCCTCCACCCCCCCCCCTTCACCTCCCCTCCACCTCCCCCCTTCGCACCACCTCCCCCCCCTTCCCACCACCTCCCCCCTTCCCACCCCCCCCACACACACAAACATGTTGTATACACACAATATATACATAAACACAATGTATACATACACACATGTATACATACACACACATGTATACACACACACATGTATACACACACATGTACACATACACACACACACACACACATACAATGTATACACACAAACATGTATACACACACACACTATCCCCAGCACCACCACATCAGCACACCGGTATCCCATGCCCCCCCAGCACACTGGCATTCTCGGCTCCCCACCATTCTCAGCCCCCATCAGCACCCACACATCGCCACCTTTGCACCTCCCCCATCGGCACACCCACATCCGCACCCCCACATCAGCACCAAACCCTCCCAAATCAGCACACCGATACAATCACCATCAGTACAGCCACAGCAGCACTACCACCGCACATGGGCCGTGTGGACCACTCCCCACCCAAATGCCACACCCACACCACAACATCCCGGGCAACGCCGGGGCTCTCAGCTAGTATACTATATTAGTGAAAGCACTGTATGCCTGCCTGCCTGCCTGGATGTCCGGTGTCCTAGGGGAAATCTGATTGGTCCCTTGGCCCGCCCCCGCACACCTCTCATTGGCCTGAGGCTGAGTGACGGGCCAAAGGACACACACAGGGACAGACACATGGACACACACAGGGACACACACACACACACACACAGGGACACACACACACACACACAGGGACACACACACACACACACACACAGGGACACACACACACACACAGTAGGG
>NC_134497.1:10175311-10353281 GCF_040206685.1 Ascaphus truei
GGTGACAGTGTGCCCCCCCCCCCCCGGCAGTTCAGCCAATGAGGGCGAACCTGCTGGGTGACGTCATGGCTGCACCGCCCGCAACGCCCCCGTCACCCCCCCCCCTCCCACCGTCTTTCCCCCTGCAGCTCAGTGCAGACCAGGGATCACAGCTGCACGCGCCGCCGGCAAGGCGTGCGTGCCACGCCAACACCGGGGCTGCAGCCTCACCCTCTTACCTGCCCAAGCAAACTCCCTCCCCCCCCCATCTTTTTACAGAACGCGTTGTCCTTATTAGTTTTTGAATCCTGCGACATATTTGTGCCCTAAACTTTAAAGCAGAATGTTATCGCTGGTGCATTTCGGCGCGTTCACATTAATAAATGATAGTTCCCAAGGCTCCGGAGAAAATTGCTCTCACTAATTTTCAGTTTTGTTTTCAGAATTCTCCTCCTGGTAGAATTGAACCATCCCCCCCCCCCAAAAAAAGCATCATTCAATGACTATTTAGTTTGATAAACTGTCACAAGTGTCTAGCTACAATGGGAACTCCTAGCACAGAAGCATTTATAGGACTCGGGGGAGTTTTGGAAACACAAGAAAGTCTTTAGGAGCTGAAACACAGCCAACACTTCTGAATCTTTAATATTTCTTTTCCTGCAAGAATGTCAGCGCTGAAATATAGAAGCCTGCGTTCCCCGTAGGATTATATGACTTAGAAAGCATGTGAGAGTTTGTAGAGCAGAATTAGCTTTAAACCCAGCATGAAAACAGAGCAGAGAAAATACATTGTCAGCCTGCCATCCCTGCCCCGGCCCTAACTCTCATCTTCGGACCGGGTGGTTTGTCTCGTCTCATTTAAAATTCACAAGTACAATAGGAAGCCAAACACGCCGTATTTGATTGCGAAAACAGGAGCTCGAAGCTGCGTTCGGATATTTCTACAGAGATTGACAACATTTGCCAGCCCAAATCTCGACCCCCTCCCCTCCCCCCCCCCCCGCACCGAGGACTTGTAATACGTGTAATATTGAATTCCTAGCTAATCAAATGTCTTATATTTGGGACAAAATCTTAGAGGCGCAGAGGTTAACCCCTTCAGTGCCAGATGGTGGGAAACGGAGTTGCTAAGGGACACAAGTTTAGCCCGGTAACTCTTACCCCGAACCCCCCCCCTAGCCACTTTACTTCGGGCCACGAAGCTCCCTCGAATGCCTTAACATGTTGTTAAACCGAAGTGCATTACGCATATCCCAGGACATGTTGGAAAAGGAGAGGTAACTCTCATTGTATTACTTCCGGGTAAAACATTTTATATGAATTTAAATAAATATCTTGAATGGCCAAAAATGCAATGTTAAAGCTGCAGACCAACCAATATCCTACGTGTGTGTTTTTTTTTCATTTTAAATCAGTTCTGTCCTATGAGAAAATACTTGTAGCATTTTTTTTAAACAACTGTGTTTCAATAGCAACCATTTACAAAGTCACATCCCCTTCCTCTTCTGAAACAGGCTCTGGCACTCCCCTTTTTGAGCCCTGCCCTCTCTCCAGCAGTGCACCAATTGTATCTAGTGACTGCCTGGTCACATGATCTTCCCCACCGAACTTTAGATCTTTGGTCCTCTTCATTTAGTGAACCCCCGAGCCGATTCTTCGCCGATCGATCACAGGAGAACGGATCGATCGGCAACTTAGTTAATGACTTATCATTGTGTGGATTGCATTGATGCACATATTAAAGGGGGGTGGGGAGGGGAACCTCAGCTTGGACTGCTGCTTCAAGTCACGTTTTCTCCAGAAAATAGCATTGCATTAACTATACCGGCGTTAGTGATAACCATGTGCCAAAGAGGTGATCCCCCTGTGGGCGTTATGGGTAATGCAGAGACATGCGCTAAGTCCTACCTTCACGTGATGTTACTTGGTAAGGATAAGGCCGAGTCCATAGACGGACAGGCCGTGCTGAGGCGTGCGGACGCTCTGCGCTGAGACCCTGCATCCTCAATGAGGATGCCTTGAGAGGGGGCTCACGCGAGCGTCCGCAGGCGTGCTGACGAGTTGGAGATTTCAGCCGAGCGCCAAGCTGTTTTTCAGCGTGCTGTCGGCTGAAAACCTCCAATCACAGCACATTGACGTCAGTGCGTCGCGGGCGATTGGCCCAGCGACGTCACTGTCCCGCCTCCAACCACCTCCCCCCGGCTCCCTTCGCGCACGCTGGCTCGCCTGCAAGTCCGTGCAATGGCGCTGACTGAAGCAGGCGAGCCTCAGCGTTAGCGCGCCTCCGCTCTCCCCACCCCTCTATGGCCCGGGCCTTTGAGATACTTAACGCCACGATATTGGAAGCTGACACAACATTGCTCTACAATAATGTGACTTTAACCCTATGATAATGGGACGAACAACTGCTGGCGTTTTTGTATATAATTAACTTTGTGAGGGTGTGTTAATAAACGGGTAACATGATGCTATGTGCCCGGATTTAATTCAGCAATACCACTTTCTCCTTTTCTTTTTCCATGTAAAGCGCGTGACAATGTATAATTCTACGTTCTTACCTACACTGGCAATCGGTTGGTGCTCCTGTTACAAATCTGATTGTGTGCCTAACATAATGGCCGCCTTTCAATTTCAATCAATCCTTCAGTCAGCCTAACTCAGCAGCTACAATTTATCCTTATATTACTAAGGTAACATTATCTATTGTTACAGTTTGCAGCTCAAACTGCTGGGAACATTGGCAACAACTAGTGTTGTTTAGATATACAAAGATGACGGTGTGAAGCTAAAACGAACAGTGTTTGCACATCACATTCATTTTAATATTAAAACATTTTCTTTCTCGATTTTAGGAGAGCAAAGTCAGTGACAATGTCTACAGTGATGATGTCACTTTTGATGCACAAGATGCTTAGGGTCATATTTGAACGAAAATGGCCATATTTATAGAGAATCTTCATTTTCCCATATCTTCTTTATTTATCATCCGATTTTAAAACTTGAAATGCATTCATTTTTTTTTCTATTTTTGAGGCCCCTCATATTGTGAGGCGCTAAGCCAGTGGGTTCCAACTTTTTTTGGTTAAGGAACCCTATGTCAAATTCTGAGGATCCCCAACCCTCTCTAATAGCGCGTCTGAGATCAGATGCATTGTAAGGAACCCCAACCCTCTCTAATAGCGCGTCTGAGATCAGATGCATTGTAAGGAACCCCAACCCTCTCTAATGGCGCGTCTGAGATCAGATGCATTGTAAGGAACCCCAACCCTCTCTAATAGCGCGTCTGAGATCAGGTGCATTGTAAGGAACCCCAACCCTCTCTAATAGCGCGGCTGAGATCAGATGCATTGTAAGGAACCCCAACCCTCTCTAATAGCGCGTCTGAGATCAGATGCATTGTAAGGAACCCCAACCCTCTCTAATAGCGCGTCTGAGATCAGATGCATTGTAAATTGTTCTGTATTTGGTACAGTTTTAAAATGCCCTGAAAATTACAGGAAACCCTTTAGGGATGCCCGGGGAACCCAAGGGCTACTAGAAACCTTGGTTGAAAAGCTGAAGCTCAGTTAGCTTATGTAAGTCAGGCACTGGAAAAGGTGTAGATGGAAAGGTCCATGGTCTCCAACTCTAAAATTCGGAGAGTGCTAAACAAGGGCATGCCTAGTCATACAGGTGTTATTGTGTGCAACATATCAGTATCTCCGCTGGGTAGCAAAAGGGTTAACATAATGAATTCGCTCGCCAAAGTGGTGTACAGAACACATTAATATTTTCACTGAGCCTCATTTCACTGCCAGTAGAGGGCGCTCTTTCACAATGCTTTTATTTTCCAGCTTTACAATAGTGGTTAAGGATTATTAGCAGAAAGATTTCACTTATCTGCACTGTCTGGGAAAATGCGTATAAAATTATTACTGCATGATAATATTGAAACAAACACCGCCTGTAAAGCAGAGGTAGTGACTAAATTGCAAGGTGGCAGTTTGAGGGGGAAATTGGCACACATTGGCACACAGGAGAAATTGCTATAAACTTATACAACTTGTACCGGGGCACAAAACAGGGACAGATAGGCATACACAGGGCCGTTTTAAGACCTTCGTAGGCCCTATGCTCTTTTATTTCTAGAGGCCGGTGTGTCCGATATTTTTACTCATTTTTATGCTAATTTCATCGTTTGCTTGTTTCTTTCGATACTAGCGATATTTGGCATCGATACTTTTGTTTCGATATTTAAAGGTATCGCTACTTCGAAGGCATTTTAAATTAAAATTGTCTGTTGTCTCTTATTTTGTGATTTTGTTTTGTTTTAGGTATTTTTTCAAGTGAAATATTGTAGGCCCTAAAAGGTTCGTAGCCCCTAGCCACTGTGCCTAGTCGGCCTAATGTATAAAGCGGCCCCTGGGCAAACAGGCAATTATTGGCAGAGTCAAACAAAGGAAGAATGAGAAATTCCTCTTGCAGCTGCTCTTCACATAGGACGGCATATTCTCCATTCAAACTAAGAAAAGAGGGAGACAGAGCTTACCCCAGTCAGTATTCCAAAAGTTTAATAAATTGATAAAAGCAATATCCAAACTTACAATTCAGTAGAAACGTTTAAGCCCAATCAGGCCAAGAAACCCAGGAGTGCCGCGTATGTAATGGCCTTCTTGTATGGTCCGTGTTATCACCAGAATCCAAACAGCCAGAACTCAAACCGGAAGCGGAAATGGCAATCCTCCAAAGTCCCCCGAAAGCGAACACCGTCTCAGAAACTAACCCTACGCATTTTACACTTCACGTGCTTCCTCAGGAAAAAGTTGCAGGCGGAGGACTAAGAGTCTCAAAAACAAAGCCTACGCATTTCACACTTCACGTGCTTCATCAGGAGCACGTTACAGGCGGAGAACTAACACAGTCTCAAAAACAAGCGCTAAGCGTTTCACACTTCACGTGCTTCATCATGAGGTAGTTACAGGCGGAAACGAAAACAGTCTCAAAAACAAACCCTTCGCGTTTCACACTTCACGTGTTTCCTCAGGAGGTTGTTGTAAGCAGAGAACTAGCACCGTCTCAGAAACAAACCCTACCGCATTTAACACTTTACGTGCTTGACCAGGAAGTAAAATTGTAGACACAAAGGCACACTCAAATCTTTGTGAATGAGAATGTGTATCCCACAGGTTTGCCTCGATTGTAGATCTGGTCTCCAGCAATGCAGCACATTTCGAGGCTGATATACTAAGCGTCGCAAATGGCTTTCTTGGATCGAAACTATCTTGTAAAATTAGCACAAAAATAAGTTGCTGATTTGCTATGCATCACCCCCAAAATTTATTTGACACTGCATGGATGTTTCATTATATAGCTAACAAAATGTATTATTTTTACAGCACGGCTCTTATTAATAATATTGCACTAATAATTTATATTTACTATTAATAAATACAAAAATACACACAATTCTGGTTTAATTTAATTTGTATCAATCAGGGGTTCAACATGATGCAATGCGTCACAATGTGTTTCCAACAACAAACTATGAGTCATATGTAGGGGTGCCAGGTGGCTTCTCCAAAAATACTGGACACAAAGGTGAAAGGTGCGACGCGCTTCAGACACACACACATCTCACCACTCCATGCTGTTTCCTCCTCTCCTTGACCCCCCCCCCCCCCCAGGCTCCTGATACCTCCTCCTGATTGGCTGCATTACCCCGCAGCAGCCAATCACGATGGAGCAAGCTGCTCAGCCCTTAGCAATAGCCCTGCTCTCTCCTCCCTCAGGGAAATCCTGCGCCCCCCCCCAAGCCGGTCAGGTCACTAAGTCCAGAGAGGTAATACCGGACACATACACGTCCAGAGAGGTAATACCGGACACATACACGCCCAGAGAGGTAATACCGGACACATACACGTCCAGAAAGGTAATACCGGACACATACACGTCCAGAAAGGTAATACCGGACACATACACGCCCAGAGAGGTAATACCGGTATATACATACACGCCCAGAGAGGTAATATCGGTATACACATACACGCCAGAGAGGTAATACCGGTATACATTACATGTCCAGTATTTCCTCTCATTTTTTACTGGACAGTGTCCAAGAACAGGACAGTCCGGTTCAATACTGGACACCTGGCAGCCCATATGTAGAGTATACAGTCACATTTGGTCCTTGACACATCAGACGCACATTTTATGAAGATTTTAACTACTTTTAGCGATACAATTTTGACGCAAAAAAATAAGATCTGGTAAATTGACCTCTATGGATGCTAAGCCGTAAGCCATCGTACAGAGCACTCAGGGAGTTTGAATCATGGGAGAGGAGCCTTTTATTACCAGAAGGGTGACAGTAAATTTGACAGCAGATAAGAAACACATGAGCCCCCCCATGTCTGCCTAATTTCCTCTGTGCTGTAAACCCTCAGACCCGATTTGGTACTGCGCTTTCTTCCATATTTAGGAATAGCCATATGTGTATCCCAAGCCTGCTTCATTTCCCCTACTGTATTTTAGCCCCTACCCCTTCTGCTGGGACACTGTTCCACGAATCTACCACCGAATCTACCACCCTTCTACCACCCTTCTACCACCTTTCTGTGAAGAAGCCCTCCCTCACATTTCTCCTGACCTGTTGGGGGGAGCTTGAGGACGAGTTGAGCAGCCCTGCTGTAAGGAACCAGAGGTTCCTTAATGAATTCAGCATGGCGCGTTATTTGTAAATTCCAATCTATATATATATATTTTTTTTTTTTCTTCAAACTTTATATTTTATTCCGTTTTCAAGCAGATATAACATTTGTCGTATACATTTCGGCACATCCGAAATCTTCTGTAACTTGTTTATACATTTTAAGATAATAAAACACACATACATACCTACATCTGTGGCAACGACATGGGGGGAAAGTCACATTAGGAAAGGAGGGATAGGGAGGGTGGGGTCTGAACCGTGTCCGTTGTGGTCCCTCAACATCTGGGACCCCCTGGTTCTTTCCGCTTCCGGCACCAGGCAGAATATGGGCCCGACGGACACAAGATGGTGGCAGAGTTGGGTCTCCCGGAACCCACTATACTGCCTGTGATCCGCCATGATATATTTTTATGGTTGGACCACTTGGAGTTTCCTCGCAAACCCCCTGTTTGGAATTAGAAGATGATTGCTAGAGATCAGTTTGAAGGTTATATGACGTACTGTATACACCATCATCTCCTATTCCATTTTAGTTTCCCGTAATCTTATATATTATCACATAGTGTAGTATATATTATTTTATTTGACTCCAGCTACTATGGGTAAATCTCAGAACCTGTGTCTAAAAAGGACAGATTAAATCCTTTAAATCCTTTAAATCCTCTCTCTCTCTCTTTCTCTCTCTCTCTCTCTCTCCTCTCTCAGTCTCTCTCTCTCCTCTCATCCTCTCTCTCTCTCTCTCTCTCTCTCTCTCTCTCTCTCTCTCTCTCGCATCCTTTATGACTCTCACTTTCTCTGTCCCCCCCATCTGTCTCCCCCCTCTCTTTCCCCCACTCTCTCTGCCCCCACTCTCTCTTCTCCTTTCTCTTTCCCCTCTCTCTCCTTCCTCTCTCTCCCTTCTCTCTTTCCCCCTCCCTCTCTCCTCCCTCCCTCCCTCCCTCCCTCTCCCTCCCTCCCTCCCTCCCTCTCCCCTCCCTCCCTCTCTCCCCCTCTTTCCCCTCTCTCCCCCTTCCTCTCTCCTCCCTCCCTCTCTCCTCCCTCCCTCTCCCCCTCTCACATCTGAAATATATATATTTTTTAGCAGAAGAATTGCATCACCATTCCTGTCACACAAATATATGTGTATGTATAAATATTAAGCATTTCTTTTGGTATTGCATTAATTGGGTATTTCCTGGCAGCTAATATACTATCAACTTGTTAACTGCTTGGAAATGCCCTATGCACTTGGATTTATTGCTTAAGTAATATTATCTGCACTGGCGGCACATTATACAGAAGTTTAAGAGTGGTTCCCAGTAGTGTTCATAATAAATTCACACCAGTCAGCCCTGGTTGTACAGTTCAAAGTATAGCAGACTGCACCTTTGTGGTTCTGCAGTTTTTTGTACATAATGGAGATGGCCTGTGAGATTTGGATTACTCAGTGTAATGACTGTTATACTTTGCTGCCATTTAATACTCAGAATTCCTCCCTTATCGTAACTCGCCCAACATCCTGGTAAAGCTGCCGTAGGATTCTACTTGGTAATTCAATGAGGGTGATCTCAACTTGTCTTAATCCTCTGCTTCTTCATCAATGCATTACTTTTCAATGTCTGATCTTAAAATTAGCGCCTGGAATGGAATGGAACACTTTTGCTGTAGCGTTACCCAGCACAAAGGGACAAAGAGTAATTATCCATGTTTCCCACATGAGATTCGCAAGGGACTTTGTTTATTGTCATCATTATAAGTACTATTTTACTGCATTGTCATATTAAATGGAGCAACATCAATGGCTTCTCATTTTATTGTTTGTTTTGGGTACCATTATCTCTTCGAGCCCTAATAATGGGTTAGAGGTTCACCTTTTGAATAGCTACAGATTCCAGACTTAACTATAGCACTATCATGTCCTGAGAATATAGGCCGTGTGTATAGTGCCCGCGACGGGCGACGGCGACGCCGCCCCAAAAACAAATACATTGTCGCAAACTTTGGTAGCTGCCAATATTTGATTTTCAAGGGCTCATGTAACAAATCCGTCCCCCCTACCAAAATCTGTCAGCGGATTGGTTTCTAAAAAAACCCGAGCGGGTTCACCTGAATTCGCCAACGGATTCGATCTGGTGGACTTGTGAGAATCCACACTCAGATTCCAAATTAAATCCGAAATTCGCACTCAGATTGTCAAAAATCCACATTTAGATTGTTACAAATATATGTTCCCTGTCTGTCCCCTCCCCACCTCCCCACCTCCTCCCCACCTCCTCCCCCGTCCACCCCGGATTTAATCTGAGTGTGGATTTTTCCTCACGTCGCCACGCATTATTAATCCGCCATACGGACTGTCAGTGATAGAGAAAAAAAAATCCGAAAAAAGGTGGATCGCCCTTATTGAGAATGGTCCGCGGCCCACGGAACCGGCTGATCCGAGGGCGGACCCAAAGCTACAGAGAAAGTTTCCGCCTATCTCTACGTTCACATGTCTTGAGACAGGTTCGCATACCTGCTCCACAAGCATACAGTGCTCCCACTGCAGCCAGGGATTCTGGGTAATGAGATGCAAATGAGAGCTAATTCGCCCTGGAGTCATGAAAGCGCGATCCACTGTATCGCGCCTGAATCAGCACGATGTACCATTAAAGTTAATGGCGGGTATCGCAATTCTGTCATGATAAAGCGGCGCGCACTTTGATAACTCTAGGGCAGTGTGGCAGTTTTTGCTTCTTATCCACTTCCACATTGATCCCTATGATCTTATGCCTGCTGTTTTAACACCGCTTGGAAACCATTACCCAGAAATCCTTTGCTGCAGGCGAAGCACGGTACACTGTGTGATTGTGGGGTAAGCATTTCATTACCTTTACTGAAAACTAATTACCTAAGCTACTGATCGATTCGTTCTCCCGTGATTGATCAGCAAAGATCCTGCTTCCCAGGGTTCACTAAATGGCCGCCTTTCAGTTTCCATCAATCCTCCAGTCAGTGTAACTCAGCAGCTACAATGAATTTCTTATAATACTAAAGTAACATTATCTATTGTTACAGTTTGCAGCTGAAACTGCTGGGAACATTGGCAACAAATTAACGCAAACAGAAAGTGTTGCAAAGATCTTGCACTGCTGGGGAGGTGGGCTAAATAAAGCCTGCTATAGAAATCAAAGGATGCTGAGTATATTAAAACTCATTCAAAATAACATTAAGAGATGAATACAAAAATTCAGTAACTTTTATCCAATACTACGGAACTGATTCATTTAAAATACACACGTGTAGGATTCTCTCTGCCTCATACTCTGCGCCAAACAAACATGTTGTATACACACAATATATACATACACACAATGTATACATACACACATGTATACATACACACACATGTATACACACACACATGTATACACACACACATACACATACACACACACATGTATACACACACACACACATACAATGTATACACACACACACTATCCCCAGCACCACCACATCAGCACACCGGTATCCCATGCCCCCCCCAGCACACTGGCATTCTCGGCTCCCCGCCATTCCCAGCCGCCATCAACACCATCAGCACCCACACATCGCCACCTTTGCACCTCCCCCATCGGCACACCCACATCCGCACCCCCACATCAGCACCAAACCCTCCCAAATCAGCACACCGATACAATCACCGTACAGCCACAGCAGCACTACCACCGCACATGGGCCGTGGTGGACCACTCCCCACCCAAATGCCACACCACAAACATCCCGGGCAACGCCGGGGCTCTCAGCTAGTCTTATACTATATAAGTGAAAGCACTGTATGCCTGCCTGCCTGCCTGCCTGCCTGCCTGGATGTCTGGAGTCCCTAGGGGAAATCTCATTGGTCCCTTGGCCCGCCCCCGCACACCTCTCATTGGCCTGAGGCGGAGTGACGGGCCAAAGGACACACAGGGACACAAACACACACACAGGGACACACACACACACAGGGACACACACAGGGACGCACACACAGGGACACACACACAGGGACACACGCACACACACACACACACGGACCACACATACACTAGGGGGGGGGTGTACATTAGAAGCATGTATAACCCGGGGGGTGGGGCTCACATACCCGCCGGTCCCGGAGCCTCCGCCAATTCCTCCCCGAACATCAGCCTCCACACCCGCGCGCACCTCCTCCTCTCCCCGTGTCTCCCTGTTTCCCGCGCTTTCAGCCCCCCCCCCCCCGGTGGCCGCTACAGTCAGCGGGGGAGCGAGCTCCCGGGACACAGCGGGGGAGCGAGTGCCCGGGACACAGCGGGGGAGCGGCCACAACACGCTGCCTCCCGCCTCAGATCCACGTGGGAGCTTCCGGACGGGTGAGTGAGCGGCCTTCACCCCCCTTCACCCCAACCCTCACCCCCTTTACCCCCCCCTCACCCCCCTTCACCTCCCCTCACCCACCCCTCACCTCCCCTCACCCACCCCTCACCCCCTTCACCTCCCCTCCACCCCCTTCCCAACCCTCACCCCTTCACCCAACCCTCACCCCCTTCACCCACCCCTCACCCCCCTTCACCTCCCCTCACCCACCCCTCACCTCCCCTCACCCACCCCTCAACCCCCTTCACCTCCCCTCCACCCCCTCCCCCCCCCCCGGCGCCGCTACAGTCAGCAGGGGAGCGAGCGCCCGGGACACAGCGGTGGAGCGGCCACAACAACTGCCTCCCGCCTCAGATCCACGTGGAGCGGCCGGACAGCTGAGGGAGCGGCCGGACGGGTGAGTGAGCGGCCGGACGGGTTAGGGAGCGGCCGGACGGGTGAGGGAGCGGCCTTCACCTCCCCTCACCCCTCTTCACCCCACCCCTCACCTCCCCTCACCCACCCCTCACCTCCCTCCACCCCCCTTCACCTCCCCTCCACCCCCCCTTCACCTCCCCTTCACCCCCTCCACCTCCCATTCACCCCCCCTTCACCTCCCCTTCACCCCCCCTTCACCTCCCCCTCCACCCCTCCTCCACCCCCCCCTTCACCTCCCCTCCACCCCCCCTTCACCTCCCCTTCACCCCCCTCCACCTCCCTTTCACCCCCCCTTCACCTCCCCTTCACCCCCCCTTCACCTCCCCTCCACCCCTCCTCCACCCCCCCTTCACCTCCCCTCCACCCCCCTTCACCTCCCCTCCACCCCCCCTTCACCTCCCTGCCACCCCCCCTTCACCTCCCCTCCACCCCCCCTTCACCTTACCCTCCACCCTCCCCCTTCACCTCCCCTCCACCCCCCACCCCCTTCACCAAACCCTCCACCTCCCCCCCTTCGCACCACCTCCCCCGCTTCCCACCACCTCCCCCCCTTCCCACCACTTCCCCCCTCCTCCCCACCACCTCCCCCCTCCTCCCCACCACCTCCCCCCTCCTCCCCCCTTCCCACCACCTCCCCCCCTTCCCACCACCTCCCCCCCTTCCCCACCACCTCCCCCCCTTCCCCCCTCCTTCCCCCCCTTCCCCCCTCCTCCCCACCACCTCCCCCCTCCTCCCCCCCCTTCCCACCACCTCCACCCCCCCTTCCCACCACCTCACCCCTCCACCTCCTCCCCCCTCCCTGTCCCCCCCCTCCCCGTCCCCCCCCCTCCCCCATCCCCCTCCCCCTCCCCATCCCCCTTCCCCCTCCCCCCTCTCCCCTCCTCCCCCTTCCCCCCTTCCCCTCCCCCCCTTCTCCCCCCTCCCTCCCCCCTTCCCTTCCCCCCCTTCCTTCCCCCCTCCTCACCACCTCCCCCCCTTCCCCCCTCCTCACCCCCCCCCCTTCCCACCTCCTCCCCCTTCCCACCTCATTGGTCCCTTGGCCCGCCCCCCGCACACCTCTCATTGGCCTGAGGCGGAGTGACGGCCAAAGGACACACAGGGACACAAACACACACACACAGGGACACACACACACACACACACACACACGTAGACACACACACACGTAGACACACACACACACGTAGACACACACGTAGACACACACACACGTATACACACACACACACACGTATACACACACGTATACACACACGTATACACACACACACACGTATACACACACACACGTATACACACACACGTATACACAAACCACACACACACGTATACACACACACGTATACACAAACACACACACATAGACACCACACACACGTAGACACACACACACGTAGACACACACGTAGACACACACACGTACACACACACACGTAGACACACACACACGTACACACACGTACACACACACGCACGTAGACACACACATGTACACGTAGACACACACACACATGTACACGTACACACACACACATGTACACGTAGACACGTACACACACACACACACACATGTACACGTACACACACACATGTACACGTACACACACACATGGAGACATACACTCACACACGTACACACACACGGTATACACACATAGGTATACACACACATGTATACACACACATGTATCCACACACACATGTATACACACACGTGTGTATACACACACATGTGTATACACACACACATGTATACACACACATGTATACACACACATGTGTATACACACACATGTATACACACACACATGTGTATACACACACATGTGTATACACACGTGTATACACACACAAACATGTTGTATACACACAATATATACATACACACAATGTATACATACACACATGTATACATACACACACATGTATACACACACACACATGTATACACACACACATGTATACACACACACATACACATACACACACACACATGTATACACACACACACACACACACATACAATGTATACACACACACTATCCCCAGCACCACCAGATCAGCACACGGTATCCCATGCCCCCCCAGCACACTGGCATTCTCGGCTCCCCGCCATTCCCAGCCCCCATCAACACCATCAGCACCCACACATCGCCACCGTTGCACCTCCCCCATCGGCACACCCACATCCGCACCCCCACATCAGCACCAAACCCTCCCAAATCAGCACACCGATACAATCACCATCAGTACAGCCACAGCAGCACTACCACCGCACATGGGCCGTGTGGACCACTCCCCACCCAAAAGCCACACCCACACCACAAACATCCGGGCAACGCCGGGGCTCTCAGCTAGTTCTTAATACAACTGATAGAACCTCTTGTTATAACCCACTAGAGGGAGTATGGGCTACATTTTAGGTTTCTTACTTGGCAATGGAATGGTTATTATAGTCTTTAGTAGGACAATGGAAAATACATTGTAATAATATCACCTGCCACAAGACCTTTTTTATAAGAGTAATAATAATAGAGGCACTAATGCATGGAGCGAATTGAAACAGCCTATTTTAATTGCGCTAGTTTGTTTAAGTTAATGAGCGAGCGAAGGTTTTCTTACAAAACCTGAAATTTCATGCTGAGTCTAAATTAGAGATCTCGTGCTGACGCCGCCAGATAACAAAACAGTGTTTTGCCTTTTTGCTGTGCAGGAATTAGTACACGCCAGAAGTGGGCAACATGACTTAAGAAAGGTATAGTTCATACAATGCACCATTGCTTCATCGTTTGCTGCATAGCTTAATGAATTCAGCATGGCGCGTTATTTGTAAATTCCAATCTATATATATATTTCAATCTCTATATATTCCAATCTCTATATATTCCAATCTCTATATATATTCAAATCGCTATATATATGCCAATCTCTCTATATATTCAATCTCTATATATATTCCAATCTCTCTATATATTCCAATCTCTCTATATATTCCAATCTCTATATATATTCCAATCTCTCTATATATTCCAATCTCTCTATATATTCCAATCTCTCTATATTCCAATCTGTATATATATATATTCCAATCTCTCTATATATATATTCCAATCTCTATATATTCCAATCTCTATATATTCCAATCTCTATACTGTATATATTCCAATCTCTATATATATTCCAATCTCTATATACAGTATATTCCAATCTCTATATATATTCAAATCTCTATATATATTCCAATCTCTCTATATATATTCCAATCTTTCTATATATTCCAATCTCTATATGTATTCAAATCTCTATATATATTCAAATCTCTATATATATTCCAATCTCTCTCTATATATATTCCAATCTCTCTATATTCCAATCTCTCTCTCTCTCTCTCTCTCTCTCTCTCTCTCTCTCTCTCTCTCTCTCTCTCTCTCTCTCTCTCTCTCTCTCTCTCTCTCTCTCTCTCTCTCTCTCTCTCTCTCTCTCTCTCTCTCTCACAATCTCTATATATTACAAACTCTATATATATTCCAATCTCTCTATATATATTACAATCTCTCTATATATATTACAATCTCTCTATATATATTACAATCTCTCTCTCTATATATATATATATATTCTAATCTCTATAAGTCGCATAAATAGTTTTACTGGAAGACTCCGCCTTTTATTGTCGTGCCACCCGTGACAAAGTATTAAAATGATGGCCCGTCATGGTTTTTCAAACAAAATAATAATAGCCGGTGTTGCTATTAGACTTATCAGTTCCAAAGAATTTACAGTAACACTAGTTATTATTATTATTATTATTATAATTTGTTATGATCTTGTATTTGTATGGAATGGCGTTACGGAGTGATGTATGTTACATAAACAGAATGCACGCCAAGCAAGGGCAAACGCGCACTGCCAGATACAAAGAGGGAATGAGGGCCCTGCTCGTGAGAATTTACTGTCTAGCGCAGGGGCGGCCATTTCCAGTCCTCAAGGGCCACCAACAGGTCAGGTTTTCAGGGTATCCCTGCTTCAGCAAAGGTGGCCCAATCAGTGGCTTAGCTATAATGACGGAACCACTGATTGAGCCACCTGTGCTGAACCAGGAATATCTTGAAAGCCTGACCTGTTAGTGACCCTTGAGGACTGAAGTGGGACAGTCCCGTTTTTTTGTTGTTTGTCCCGAAATTGTAGTAAATGTCCCGTTTTTTTTGTTTAAATCGCCGCTCGCGCTCTGCAATTGCCGGCGGTGAATGTGCGAACGGACCGTGCCGACTGCGCATGCACTAACAGCCCACGCAAACGGCCCGCTCCACTGGCCCGGCTTGTCCTGGGAAAAATATGGTCACCCTAGATCTAGAAGGAATATAAGGGGCAATGTTGAATTAAAAGGTAAAATGGCGGCTCGTTGCCGGACTGAGTAGGCCTCAGGGTGGAGTTGGTTCAGAGATTTACCCATCGGTGGGCGATGGCCCAGGAAGTAAATTTCTGGTAATGTGGTCCGCACGCTAGCAGAATAATAAAGGAATAATGATATTATTACTACCCAAAACACAGGTGGATAACGTTATTTCCACAAGATAACGTAGTGCGCAGGGCTGAGATAGGAGTGGACCCAACACAAACGTATATACATGGCTTAATATAATAATATAATAACACCTTCACTGCCGGAAAGGGTTTAAACAGCAGCTCATGTTTGTAAGGCCAAGCTAATAAATATGCTGCTTATAGAGTGATACTGTGTATATCTACGCTATCCCAGCTTCCGAATGGCTTACTGGAGTGCCACGTTGAGTCTGTGTGATAAGGGTGAGAGGGCATTAGGCCTTAGCAGAACCCAACAAAATGTTCTCCTTTCTACCTTGGTTATAGTAAAGAAATACGAGGATCTGTAGATAGATTGATGTGTGCGATCATTTTAGAATTGCTTTTCCCTCACTGTATGCTATTATTTTTTTAACTTGGTCCAGAAAAGGAAATTCTGTCTGAAACTGGGTATTAGAAACCATCATTTCTCTTGCCTGTGAGTGTTCCAGTTTTCTGCATCTACGTCCTTTCCGAAAAGGAGCAGATGCGATTAAAACGGAGTTGTTTAAAATAGATATACCTGTGATAAACAGTAGTGCACTACATTTTAACAATGACATTTAGGCTACACAACAGCAGCAGGACTAATAATTGTGAGTACATTTGAATAATATTGTCGGCTATAATGTTAGAATTACGGATGCAGCATGATGAAGGTGAAACTTGGGATCCTGTACTCCACAGGAATCGTGGTAATTGTAGCATCAGTTCTGAAATACATCACGACTCCTTTTAAATATTTGCTTCTGGTATCTGCAAGCAACGTTAGAAAAGCAGTGCGCTATTAAAATACCTACCTCCTGCTGCTCTCAAGTTCCTCCACTGCAGTTCTACTCCCAGAAGCCTGCGAACACGTCGCACGGGCCATGTTTACTAAACAAGGAAGCAGCGCTGCAAGACAGGCTGCGGCCAGGCAGGGAGCAAGCGTGCTGGCGCTCGTGCACGGTGACGTCACGCGCTCGGCTCGGCCGGGGGATTTGTGGACAGCTAGGTACACGCGGGGTGTGTGTCGGGGGTCATGACATCACGGAGATGGTTCGCCCTCAGAGAGATACTGGATCTGAGGTTCTGTTGCCTTGCTTTATTTTGTACTGCTGAACTTTGGCTGAGGAAAAGCCCTGTTTTTTTGTTTACTGAACTTTGGCTAAATAAAAGCTTACTTTTATTTCTCCAAACGCAAGTCTCCTGTCATTACATCTCCTACAACAGGGGCGCGCAAAATTGGGGGCGCGGAATTTTCTAGGGGGGGGAGGGGGGGCGGCGGTTGCAGAGGGCCCGCGCTCTTACGCAAGGCATTTAAATTAAATACCGGGGGAGGCGTGAGGCCTCCGTAACGTCTCTTACCTGCTCTCAGCCGGCTCTTCGGCGCCGCATTGCCATGACAACTGCGCGCTCACATGATTTTGTGATGTCATATGACGCCACGGAGGACAGAGAGCAGATAAAGAAGAGGGGCTTGAGAGGGGGGGGGAGAGCACAGTCATGGGGTGCACAAACAGAAAAGTTTGCGCACCCATGACTTACAGTATCCATTGTTGCTTTCTACAGTGATTCTTTATATTATTACTGAGATGTCTACTATTCCAGGTCCTTTCCTTCTCTTTGAAGTCAGAGAAGCCATGAATCAAACATCCCTCTGGGTCAGCAGATCAAGATACCTGCATCAGTTTGGCCTCAGTTCATGTTAGCAATCCTTGTAGGTAATGGTAATTTAATTTTACATTAGAAGTATCTTGATAATGGATGATATGCATACATGAAAATGGATATGTATCAAGATCCGTCTTTCTTTGCGTGTCAAGTTTCCACTCCTTTTTAATGTCATTTAAACTGAGCCGGCATTCAGTTTTTTTTTTTCATACATGAAATATATTAAGAGCATTTATTTAACCCTTTTGCTGTCGTAGTTTCCTCTGGCAGCTAGTGAGTTAATTTCGTACAGATGCTAGTGACTAGGATAGGGAATAATTGGCAGGCTGCTATACTCTATTCATTGGTATTAATTCAATAAAGCACAATATCCATTATCTGTCATTACGTTGAATGGTCGCTAATAGGTGATAATGACTGTTGTGCTCTAGTGAATATAGCTCACGTGATCCCAAAGGTTTGCTAAGATTGTTTTTACGTCAAAACAGAACATGGCGATCTATTGTCATACCTGCCGACTGAATCCAGGCCAACAATATCCTAACGACCCATGCCAGTCTTTCTGGGCAACTAACTCTGCCCTTCCAAAGTTACTCACCGGCCAGCCAATGGAAATATACATCCAGAACTGGGTTATTATCTGGAGGTAATTGGCTAAAAAGGGAATCTCTGTGCTAAATATTTGCACAACGGCCGTTACTGTGAGGGGGTCAAGGTTCTAGTTCACAAAATGGTTTAGACAGGTGCGTCCGAAAATACTCTTCATCGAACATGGTGCAGCTGAACAGGGGCACCAGGTAACACACAGACATTTGAATATTTCTCACTAAGGAGCCACCATTGGTTCCGGAACCAGCAATGGCCAATGAATCCCCACTGTAACACAGCAACACTCCCTGTACAGTACTCCGTGGTAATATTGATGGCAGCATATGGCAAACATTTGCCAGCTGTTAAACAGATGTGGCAATTAGCACACCGCATGGCCATGCTGTTTTGATTATTTTGCAGCGTGCTTTCTAGCACACATTTTGATGGGTTCTTAGTGTTTGTAGCTATTTTCTGTGGAGCGTTGTATAAATGTCCCATTTAGGCGATTTAAAAAAAAAAACAAAAAAACTTAATATCTCATGGAAGATTTAGAGAAACTGAACTTAAGCAAGAGCACTTTTCCTTCAGCTGTGTGGCACATACCTCCGTTACCATAGCTAATGGACAATGGAGGGATAAGATGAGTTTTCTATCATGTTGAAATCCAATGAACAGTTTTCAATTAGGCTGTGAGTATTAAAAGGAAGGAAAATACTTTTCCTTGATGTCAGCGGCCCTGGAAAAGATGAGTGAGTTTTCTTCTCTTTTTTTCTTCATTATACAGAAGAGAGGGGGCATATAATGATGCATATTTAAATTATGAAGCAGGTCAGTATCTGCCAGCTGAAAGCAATATCAATTAGATCTCCATTGGATCGTGGCTGAAGCATCCTTATATTTAATGACAAAAGTAGGACTGTTAATCTCACCAGTGAACAAAAGGATAATTTAAAACGGCCAGAAATCAACGTGTGATGTCACAGAATGGTCCCTCGCAGCTTTTTTTTGGCTGGTAATATTATAATTAATAGACTTCAAATGACTTCCTTGTGGGTTATGGGCTCTCACCGAAGCATTTATTGCAGACATAAAATATAAAACTGAAAAGAGTGTGTTTGACTGAGGTTGAATAAGGGTCTGTAGGTCTTTCTACTACAGTATCGCCTTCAAAAGAATCATTCAATTTACAGCCGAAGTTTTATAATGTTCAATTTATGCCAGTTCAGGTCGTGTAAATCAAACTAATAGCGAGATCAAGTGTGCGTCCGCTGTGCTAGTGCTAACGACGGGCCAAAAATGGGCTTTCAGGAAAATAAAAGGAAGCTTAAAAAGAAAAGGGGGGATGAGACTCCGGACTTCAAACATTAGGCTCCTAAAAGCAGAAATATGTGCATCCACATGCATGAGACATTGAGATCTCAGATGGAAAGGTTTGTACTTGTTACATAGTTACACAGCTACATAGTTACATTGTAGTTAGATAGTTAGATAGTTGCATAGTTACACAGTAGTTAGATAGTTAGGTAGTTGCATAGTAGTTAGATAGTTACATAGTAGTTAGATAGTTAGTTGCATAGTAGTAAGATAGTTACATAGTTACACAGTAAAACATACAGGACTCCTATAAGCTCATATTGAACCCCCAAAATAACCACAACATATATATGCGTATAAGTGTAGATGTAGCACTGAGCTCTGTCTGTGTTTCATGCTCTGTCTCTGGTTTTAATATAGTTACACAGTAGTTAGATAGTTAGATAGTTACACAGTAGTTAGATAGTTGCATAGTTACACAGTAGTTAGATAATTAGATAGTTACATAGTAGTTAGATAGTTGCATAGTTACACAGTAGTTAGATAGTTAGATAGTTACATAGTAGTTAGATAGTTGCATAGTTACACAGTAGTTAGATAATTAGATAGTTACACAGTAGTTAGATAGTTAGATAGTTGCATAGTTACACAGTAGTTAGATAGTTAGATAGTTACATAGTAGTTAGATAGTTAGTTACATAGTAGTTAGATAGTTGCATAGTTAGACAGTAGTTAGATAGTTAGTTACATAGTAGTTAGATAGTTGCATAGTTACACAGTAGTTAGATAGTTAGATAGTTGCATAGTTACACAGTAGTTAGATAGTTAGAAAGTTACATAGTAGTTAGATAGTTAGATAGTTGCATAGTTACACAGTAGTTAGATAGTTACATAGTTACATAGTAGTTAGATAGTTAGTTACATAGTAGTTAGATAGTTGCATAGTTACACAGTAGTTAGATAATTAGATAGTTACATAGTAGTTAGATAGTTAGATAGTTAGTTGCATAGTTACACAGTAGTTAGATAGTTAGATAGTTACATAGTAGTTAGATAGTTAGTTACATAGTAGTTAGATAGTTGCATAGTTACACAGTAGTTAGATAATTAGATAGTTACACAGTAGTTAGATAGTTAGATAGTTGCATAGTTACACAGTAGTTAGATAGTTAGTTACATAGTAGTTAGATAGTTAGTTACATAGTAGTTAGATAGTTGCATAGTTAGACAGTAGTTAGATAATTAGATAGTTACATAGTAGTTAGATAGTTAGTTACATAGTAGTTAGATAGTTGCATAGTTAGACAGTAGTTAGATAGTTAGATAGTTACATAGTAGTTAGATAGTTAGTTACATAGTAGTTAGATAGTTGCATAGTTACACAGTAGTTAGATAATTAGATAGTTACATAGTAGTTAGATAGTTAGTTACATAGTACAGTGGCGGCCAGCTTTATTCTAAAGCGGCTGCCTCCGCGGGAATTTTTAACCCGCGGACGGCGCGCGGCTCTTTTCGGCCGTTTTCCCGCGCCTCGGGCGCTTTCAACGATAAGCGCCATTAGCGCTTATCTGTTGAAGCGGTCGCCGCGCGGGAAACTCCGTTCAAATCGGATAAAAGCCCCGCATTTAGCCCGCATTTAACCCGGCAAGCTTTAGAATAAAGCTGGCTGGGACAGTAGTTAGATAGTTGCATAGTTACACAGTAGTTAGATAGTTGCATAGTTACACAGTAGTTAGATAATTGCATAGTAGTTACATAGTTACACAGTAGTTAGATAGTTAGTTGCATAGTAGATGAGGTTGATAAAGACATACGTCCATCAAGTTCAACCTACTGTATGTAAAATTTAGACGACATACTTATCCTATATCCGCACTTACAGTATATTGATCCATTAAACAATTGAATGATAATGAACTGCAATTTAATCTCAGCTGATATAGAACCAAAAGCCTCTGAAACCATTTGAACCTCGTCATTCCCTTGGTATGATATAGAATTAAATAACATGTATAATAAGGGATAAAAGGCTGCTGTCCGATGATATTATTTGCAGTCTATATGGCTGACACTATTCACAGATTTAGCAGCACAACCCAAAGGCACAGCTTAACAACAGCATTTTCTTACTCTGATGGAATATTTTAAGATCAAAGTGACAAGGATTTCCAGAAATAAAATATTTATTTTTTAATCACTTCTTACTAGCGTTCTTTTGTGTTAGGATAATATGATGTCCCCATTAAATAGCTGCGCGTGTAGGATAATTAATGCCATTAGTGTTGCAGTAAAATGGACCATATTAAACTCATTTTGTGATAGTAACGTTACATGGCATTTTGAAACTAGACATTTTATGCAGCCACCTCTTGGGGGGAATCCTGGCCATGGCTTCCAGCAGTCTGGCCTGTGTGGGAGCTTGTTCCGAATACAAGGGACCCCCCCCCCTTTGTGACCCTCTGGCAGCCAAAGGGTTAAAGTGAGGCAAGCAAAAGACGTGTCCCATGATCGTCCAGAGTGGATGGAAGAGACGCAACCCCCCCCAGTTTGTGTACCCAACCCCTTAACCCAGGGGAGCACAATTTTTTCCCCTGCACCCCCTACCAGCTGTCTCCTCTCTGCGCGCCCCCCCCCTCTTACTAAGGCTGCAGTGTCTGGGCGTCATGATATCACGTTGCCATGGCATCATTTGACGCCGCGTTGCCATGGCGATGCGTCTCCAGTAGACGTCTGAGCCAAGGTAAGTGCAGCTTACAGAGGCCTTTGCCGCTTCCTTGGCACTTCATTTAAGTGCCTCTGGGAAGAGCGCGGGGCCTGTGAAGACCCCGCGCCCCCCGCAGACAATCTTGCGCCCCCCAGTTTGCGCACCATTGCCTTCACCAATACACACCCTCCCCATTCTCACATTCACACGCTTCCCATCAAAGCATTCGCACGCCTCCGGCAGAAACACGTTGCTGCTATCAGAGTTTTTGACATGTAGAGTGCTGAGTATGTTTATGGCTACACGCATCCAGTGGTCTAAAGCAGGGGTGGCCCACTCTAGTCCTCAAGGGCCACCAACAAGGGCAGGTTTTCAGGGTTTCCCTGCTTCAGCACAGGTGGCTCAACCGGTGGCTTAGTCAAAGACTGATTGAGCCACCTTTGCTGAAGCAGGGATATCCTGAACACCTGACCTTGTTGATGGCCCTTGAAGACTGGAGCCCAAAGCTTCTTCTGCTTGGAGAATGAACTCACGCAGCCTCCGCTGCTTGTCGGGCTTACGCCCCAGGCTCCGTCACTGGCCAGTGAGAACGTCCCCGCACTCCGTTAGGATCCTCCCGGCTTCACTTGCAGCACATTGCTTCACTGCTCTGTCACGGCGGCGCTGGTTTGCGCTTTGTGTTTGCATCCCCGTCTGCGCACCTGTCTCTTTTCTTGTTCTCTATTGCCCATGGCCCGCCAGGTTGGCCGAGCGTCGTCCATGTTCCTGTTATAACAACTCTCCCGTTTGAAGCCACCAAATAATTTGAAGATGGTTACATCGTCTGCTGGGAGGAGGGAGGGGGGGGGGGGAGAGGAACACCTATGCTGTGTCTTCTGCATCGGAATCCGTCCTTTGAGTTGTCTATTCATACACACAAACAGATGCTGAATAAAAGCCGGCAAGTGTGACTTTTCACTGCTGAAACTGCTATATATGCAACTTTTAAGAAACACATTAATTTAGCCGAGTCCCAGGTAATCAATCATTGGACAGATACGTTGATGACAGATTACCGCGCACAGCTCGCTTGCTCCACTTTCCTTGCCGTCGTGTTACCTGCTTCCCTGACTCCTCGCGCTTTTTTCTGGTCTTGTCTTTTCAGCTGCTCATGCATCGCGTCTGCCGTCTCGCGGCCCTGCAACGTCTTTCTCTTCCCTTTTATTATTCCCTCTAAAGTTTCTCTGGTGCCGCCTGTCTCTCATTGTTTCCACCGTGTCATCAAAAACTGGCTCAGTGCAGTCTGCCAATTAGCCTTGATCTGTGCGCCCATCCGTCGGGATCCTGAAGGGTGATCGTGGCTTTGTGAGTGGCGGGGGCATTAACGCCGTGTTGGATATGCCGCTGGGTATCCATACACTTGGATAGGGGAAGTTTGCTGATGCATTAGGCCGGGAGGGGACCGACTTCCTGTCCTCCAGGGGCCGCCACCAGGTCAGGTTTTCAGGATATCCCTGCTTCAGCACAGGTGGCTCAATCGGTCCATGCTTCAGCACAGGTGGCTCAAATTGTTCCCTGCTTCAGCACAGCTGGCTCAATCAGTTCCTGCTCCAGCACAGGTGGCACAAAGGTGGCACAAAGGGAGGCCCTGCTCCGAAGAGCTTACAATCTAAGTGTAAAAATCAGGAATTACTGTAGATGGCATTAAAAGCTTGTTAAAATCACCAAAACAATGTTTTCTTTTAATAAAATATTACAGGTTACATTTTTATAGTAGCTCTTTCTCTGTCTCCAGCATATTAATAGTTTACAAAAACCTGTGCCCCAAGGCGGAGTGACACCTGCTCGCAGCTGGCTTAGGCCTGGGACATAGCAGGTTCAGCCGCTCTGAGCCGCGCTCCTGCTCTGCCTCGCCTGCTCAGAATGGTGCTTTTTTCTGTCCTGGCAGGCGAGGCAGTGAGCGCGCTCTGGGGGCGGGGCGGAGGCGGAGCAGAGGCGTGTCAGGAGGCGGAGCGGGAGGCGGTGCTAGTCCCTCGCTCCAATTGAATGTGAGCGGTCACGTGACCGCTCCTCCGCTTCCCCGAGCGGCAAATTTTAAACTTGCCTGTCTCGGCAAATTTTCTGCGCCTCCGCACGCATCCGCACGCATGCGGAAGGGGATACTATAGCTGCGCTGATGACAGATGCAGGGGGTTAGTGCATCTGCTCAGCGCAGCTCAACCCGGCTCAGCGAGGCTGAACCTACTATGTCCCAGGCCTTAGACTTCTCATCACGGGGCTGGTAGGACAATATGGCTTTGGGCTTCCCGTTGGATTCTTCCACTTGCAAGGCAGTGCAATGCTGGCTTAGCCTCTCCTCTCTGGCTCAGTGCTGGTCGGATAGGTATAATCGGTCACTTAGCAAGTTCAGCAGAGAGGCCTGTTATTTCAAACCGAGCTGCCAGGCTGCATCCGTCAGCTGGACCACTCCAGAATCAGCAAATCTGTGCTTGTGGACCTACGTTAGAATACAATGAAAGCAGCAAGAGGGACAAGAACATTGTGGCAAAGTCTCCAGAACCCTTTCTCTCCTGTGTTTTGCAATCACCAAAATTAAAGGATACACTCCTCATACCATTTGCACGGATATCTAGCTAGCGTTGTACTGATGCTGTGTTACCATTTGTTATATAATAATCAGTGTTCGACAAACCTATACATTTGCTCGCCCCGGGCAAGTGGATTTAACCCCCGGGTGAGTAAATATTGGCCCAAGCAGCACACGTTTGGTACTAGGTGGCGAGTAGATTTTTTGTGTGGCGAGTAGATTTTTTGGTGATTTGTCAACCACTGATAATAATAATAATAATATATTTGACAGCGATAGCAGCTCTAATTCCTGAAGAGCTTGATAATTACACTTCAGTAGCATTGATTCAGCCACCTCTGTGGTGGAATCTCTGGAACAATACTGTTATTGCCCAATTGCAGGTGAATATATTGAGATCTATGAAAATAAAGTGACTGAGGAACGATCACACAAAGTGCCAACGCGGAATCTGGAATTAAACGAAGAGGGGGGTGTATTCAAGGTGAAAGGTCAAGGCACATACAGCACCCCACCTCCTTATCAATGTTTGTGTGGCTATCTAGTAAAAACACCAACGCACCGTTAGCATTACGTATTTGAATAAAAGCAACAAGGACATTGTTATTTCTTAGGGAAAAGATTTATTTGGTGAGCAGAACTCGATTTCATCCTGCGAAGGGCTGCTCAAGTGAAGTCATTTTCCAGTAATTCAACTCCAAGCCTTAATTCTGACCGCAGCTTGACTGCCTGCAATATATCACACGGCGCTGTTTTTTTTTTTCATCTCACTTGATCAATATTTACTTGATCTCATCCAGAGCATCTTCATTCCCCGTGCTACTGCAGTCTGAAGTGACAAAACAATAGTCTGAGTCTGTGAAGCCGGTGGCAAAAGGCTACTCAGAGTAGATATGGATAAAATGTTTCAAGCAACAACCCATATGTCTTCTCCGGCCGCGTTATCTGCCCTACAACTGTTTCTTGATGTTTGGTAAATGTACCTATATTACATTGGGTGACACCTGCAAATTGATACGAGGCTGGAGGAACAGTAGGACTGATTTGTAACTCTAATTCAATCTTCTTTATGTACAGGTTGGCAAGCAGCGTGTTCTTTCCTAATAGAGAGGCAACTAGGGTAATAGGTTCATTAAAAGTATGTGGCGCTGGGTGATTCTTCACAGCAGTTTTATATTAAGGATTCAATAAAGTCAGAGTACATAACCATTTCACATATTTTTTGCTATTGTGAACACTTGTTAAAGCTGCAGTCCAAGCGGCACTTAAAAACAGAAAAGAAGATTAAGTTTTGTTTTGATATACGCAGCCTTTGATTACCTTTATTGAAAACAAATTACCGGAGCTTCCGATCGATTAGTTCTCCCGTGATCGGTCAGCAAAGATCCTGCTTCCCCGGGCTCACTAAATGGCCGCCTTTCAGTTTCAATCAGTCCTTCCGTCAGTGTAACTCAGCAGCTACAATGTATCCTGATATTACTAAGGTAACATTATCTGTTGTTACATTTGGCAGATCAAAGTGCTGGGAATATTGGCAACAAATTATCACAAAGAGGAAAGTGTTGCAAAGATCTTGCACTGCTGGGGAGGTGGGCTAAAACCTGCTATAGAAATCTAAGGATGCTCAGTATAATAAAAGACATTAAAAATGGCAATAAGAGTTGAATAATAAATAAAAATGCAGTAGGTATTATCTAATACTACAGAACGGATTTATAAAAAAAAAACCCACATGTACAGTAGGATATTGCTTGGATTACCTCTTTAAATCAGCAGTTCCTCCCTTTTCCTTTACGGATGGGAAGTGAGGTTTCTCACAGCTGCAGCATTTGTTTTGTATTTAACCCTCTCCCCCCCCCAGACCATGAGGGCCAATAGAAAGTCGTGATGGGTGACGTTGCATCTTCATATTGGCACGCGTCACACATGAAGTTGAAACCACCATTTTGTTTCCCCGGAACTTGATGGTTAGCGCTGCTACCTTCAGTAATAAGTATCGGAGGAACCAGGGAGTCACCAGACCGGAAAATAGGGAGTTTCAGCCTTTAGGGACCGCCTGTCCAATCCATTGTAACAAAAACAAAGGAAAGCGGGTAAATAAAATATGGAGTAGGAGGAACAGCTTTTTCAAAGAGGCAAAGCAGGGGGTCTCCAGAGCTGAACCCCGTTAATTTCAGCTCCAGGGACCCCTTGCTTTCCAAAATACTTACCTTCATAGGGGGACCCAGTAGCTGCTCCGGCTGGGGTTCATGTAATGGAGGCTGGAAAGCTTCCGCATCACATGGGGCCCAATAGGAAGCTGTGACGTCATCCCTTGCGGCTTCCTGTTGGCCCAGGTGACGCGGAAGCTTTAACCCTGCAGGAGATACCAGCATCCCCTACGGTGGAAAGTATCTCTGGAAGCTGAGGGTCCCCAGAGCTGAAATTTAATGGGGTTCAATCCCAGAACTAAACAATAAAAAAAAAAAACAGATTTGTTATAGATTTTGGGAGCTGAAGTTCCATATTTACTGTTACTAATGAAGGATTTGAATGTTACGTCGGTGTTTTCATGCACGTATTATTGACGGTGAGGTGAAAGTACAATGGAAGCATGAACTGAAAGAGTTCACTGCATTTAATATATTTTATTTCCTGTTTTGTAAGATACATAATGAAGCCCTTATACCCGCAATCTTTGGATAAATCCACAACACGTCGGCCTTTGTCTGCGCATTATATGAACTGCATCAGCACAAATGAAACCCATAAATTCTCTGTGCGGTTCGAGACACTGCTAACCTCCTACTTCATTGCTGCAAGGGTCTTTCTGTCCATGTGGGTCATTGATAAATTGTTCATTGAATGGGTTTTCTGTAGCATAAACTCCTGGACTACGTTTTGTTTGTATGGGTCAGTAGAATGATCAAGTAACAATTTAGCATTGTTCTGCATGGTTTACACGCTGCATAGTCTGTGCATGAAAATGTATATTTTGTTGACACGCATACCCTCTGTTGTTTTTGGAAAACAAATTCACCAAATGATCATTGCGCTGATTTTTAATCTGCTTGTGGGGTTCTTCGGGTGCCCTACATATCTCATGCCATTTTGCAGACTCGGATGATCTTCCCCAAATAATCTTCTGGTGTCATCAGTTATAATTATACTCACTATATACAGTAGCTCTGTCCTTGTTATAACCGTTGTAAGAGGACATAAGCAGCAGTATCCCTAAACATGCCCCTTTATCGTCTGATATACTGGCAATGCTTATCATTGGTGTACACTATCTATAGGATGTACCATTTAAAAAAGGAAGCAAATCTGAGTTCCAGAAATACTGTGTTCTGATAACCCAAAAGTTTGGTTCTTAAATCTCCCGCGGAACGTGGGCTAATACTTAACCCCTTGCTATTTGGGCTATTAAGCCGCCGATTTGTACCTCCATTTTGTTTCCCCTGAAAGGAATGGTAGCGGGTGCACGGTCGGAAGAGGTAAGTATCTCTTGAACCAGAGGGTCCATGAAGCTGAAATGAATACGGTTCAGCTCTGGAGACCCCCTGCTTCGAGCTTTAAATACCATATGCTTGAATGGAGGGGTTCCCTGCTCCAGCACGAGGAAGTCGCCTTTCTGAGCATATTGATAAGTTCCTTATCTGGGAATCAGCCATCCAGGGCTTTTGCCTAACTTTGGCATAGCAATGCGTGGCTTGCCCTTCTGGCAGCCACGGTTTTAATCACACCATGTACCAATGTCTGTCTGACATATTCTCCATCAGCTCGGTATCTGTTCATTCTTCTGGGGATGTTGACATCCAAGCTGAGCATATGTTCTAGCTCCAGGACTCTGAATATAGTGAGACCTAAACATATGTCCTCAGAGTTTGTCTTACAATGTCTTGGCAACACGATGGAGTGAAAGTGGATATTTGAGAACATGTTAAGTGCATGTGTTTTTTTTTGTGCTGATGACACTAAATTGTGTAAGTTAGTAAAACTATAGCAGGATGTAAGTTCTCTCCAGAAGGACTTGGATAGCCTGGAAACTTGGATAGCAGGTAAATGGCAGATGAGGTTTAATACAGATACACGTAAGGTTATGCATTTGGGAAAGAATAATAAATAGGCAACTTACAAAATAAAGGGGGCAAATTTAGGTCAATCCTTGATGGTGAAGGATTTAGGACTGCGCAATAGTGCTCAATGTCAGGCAGTAGCAGCAAAGGCAAACAAGATCTTATCTTGCATTAAACGGGCAATGGGTGGAAGGGACGTAAGCATAATTATGCCACTGTATAAAACACTAGTAAGACCACACCTTGAACATGGAGTACCGTTTTGGGCACCACTCCATAAAGACATTATGGAACTAAAAAAAAGTGCAGAGAAGAGCGGCCAAATTAATAAAGGGGATGGACAATCTGACGTATGAGGAGAGGCTAGCTAATTTAGATTTGTTTAAATTAGAAAAGAGGCGTCTAAGAGGGGATATGATAACTATATTCAAATATATTTTGGGACAATACAAGGAGCTTTATAAAGAACTATTCATCCCAAGGGCAGTACAAAGGACCGGGGTCATCCCTTAAGGATGGAGGAAAGGAGATTTCACCAGCAACAAAGGAAAGGGTTCTTTACAGTAAGGGCAGTTACAATGTGGGATTCATTACCCATGGAGACTGTGATGGCAGATACAATAGATTTATTTTAAAAAAGGTTGGACGGGAAGGAATTTATTTTCCCCCTTATGAGATATCATTAGATGATATTTCACTGGGGTTGTGTGTTTGCCTTCCTCTGGATCAATATACTGTGAGTACGGATATAGGATAAAGTATCTGTCGTCTAAATTTAGCATAGGTTGAACTTGATGGACGTATGTCTTTATTCAACCTCATCTACTATGTAACTATGTAATTATGTAACTATGTAACATCAGCATCTAAAACCAAAAAAGCCCTGTGGGAATATACCAGCTGTAGCTTAACATTTAGCAATGGATTTCCTGGACAATGCAGCCTCCGTGTTTTTGTTCCAGGAAACTACAAAGCAAAATTTCTCTAGAGGGCAGTATTATGTTGAAAGTTTTTTTCCCCCTTCATATCCCTTACAAATGGCACAGTATTGCGACTTCTCACAATGAAGACGCACTTTATTTCAAAGCCGTACTGAGGATTTTGCAGCGCAAGGTACTGCTGTTCCTTTTGGCAGTGCAGGGGTTAAGTGTTGCAGAAAACAATCGCAGCTTGCGAAAGTCAATCTGATGTAGACATTGGAAATAATATTGCCTTATAATATAAAACAAATGCAGTTGCTTCCTCTTCTGTCACTATTATATATATATTATATATATATTAAGAGACTATATATAAAAGATAACTATAAAGCTCACACAGCAATATATATATATATATATATATGTATATATATATATATATATATATATATATATATATATATATATATATATTGCTGTGTGAGCTTTATAGTTATCTTTTATATATAGTCTCTTAATTATTACACATCAATAAGCTGAAAAGGAACATAGGCCAATGCTCATTATGGCCCATATTGGCTAAATAGTGCTAAGTAAGCCATAAGGCACCTTTCAGCCATTCACTTGGTAAATATGACCCTATATATATGTTTATGCAACAAGATATGTACATTTAAAAGTGCAGGAGTACATGGAAACACGAGCACATGCAAACACATAGACATGCAAACACATGCAAAAACAAACACACACACAAACACATACACATGCAAAGACATGTAAAAACCAACACACATGCAAACACATACACATGTAAACACAAATAAACACATACACATGCAAACACAAATAAACATATACACATGCATATACAAACACATACGCAAACGAACATATACACATGCAAACACAAATAAACACATACACATGCAAACACATACATATACACATGCAAACACAAATAAACACATACACATGCAAGCACAAACATATACACATGCAAACACAAACATATACTGTACACATGCACAAACAAACAGACACATACACATGTAAACACACTCAAACATATACATATGCAAACACAATCAAACACCCATGTAAACTCACACAAACATATACACATGCAAATACAAACAAACACATACACATGTAAACACACAAAAACATATTCACATGCAAACACACACAAACACATACACATGCAAACATACGCAAACACATACACATGCAAACACAAATAAACATATACACATGAAAATACACACGCAACCAAACACATACACATGCAAACACAAGTAAACACATACACACACAACCAAACACATGCACACACAAAACACATACACATACGATACAAACAGACTTTACGTTCCCATTATATTTTAAGCAATCTTTTGATTGTATGCCTTCACAGCTAATGGGATATGACACCTTCACGTGTGGTATGTAGTATAATAGCATGTAGTACTGATCACTTGGATGTTAGGAAGTAAATATGTGTTAGCTGAGAAAGCGTCGTTACCACGCCTTGCTGTTCTATATAATTTATATCACACTAATTAGTCATCGCTATGAATATGACACAGTTACTGCAACACACGTAGTAACGACTCTCGCTGGCACGTTACAGTGGGGTATTTGGTGATATTCTGTGTTATCGCAGCCAACGAATCCCATGGAAACTCTGGGATATTCTGCATTTATAACTGCAACATCGCATGCAACATCTTCCATAAAGGAAGCAGCAACAATGTATGCAACATCTGCAATTGTTCACTATTCACAGAAGCTGAACAATATAACATGAATAAGGAGTGTCTCTCCCCAGTGGGAAAAGAATGAAGCCTGCATGGCAAACCAGACCTGCTAGTAGTCTTATAAAGCATCCCATCCTGAATAATGCATATTGTAACTGTTGGTGTTAGATGCACTGACTGACCTGATGAGAAGGAGTCAGATCACTGTACAGTACTTTGCAGACGTCTCCTGATTGATACCTTCATCCTATTTATGCATCTCCAGGAACAAGGCAGGAAACTGTTTTGTAAATTAATACCAATCAGCCGTGGCTCGGCGAGCAGCTCTTTACTGGGGGATGGCTGAGCAGGAGAGAATCAGCTGTCATCTGTCAACATTGTTTTTACATTTTGCCGAGGAGAAGCCTTTTGATCAGCCGACATTGCATTCTCCACCACAGCACTTATCTCTCCATCGTGTTACGGTCAGCGGCGGATTTCAGAATCTGCCGCCCCTTGGCACTTGCCGGTGTCGCCTGCCTCCTTGCTGCCGCCCTCCTGCTCCTTTGGAATCCCAGCGTCAAATGACGCCAACGGACATCACCAACGTGATCTCGCGCGGTGGCGCATTGCCATGGAAACGCGACGGCATGACATCATTTGACGCATGTGACACCACTTTGGTGACATTGCGCGGTGTCATTTGATGCTGGGATTCCAAAGGACCAAGAGGGCAGCAGCAAGGAGGCAGCCGACACAGGCACGTGCCTTCCCATTATGACCGGTAGGCCTGAGAGTGTGGCAAAAGCATATGGGGGTGGACATTTTTGCCGCCCCCAAATCTTGCCGCCTTAGACCCGGGCCTAATGGGAAATGTGCCACTGGTTACGGTCGCGTACGTTGCCATGTACTGCCCAGGAGACAGACCCGCTGTGAAGAGGTGGAGAGTAGAGACCGACCCGTACCTGGGATCCCAATCCTGAAGCAGTAGAATCATAGGTTCTGGGTCCGAGGTCAGGACAGGAGAAGGCAGGATAGCCGTGGTCACTGCTCTGGGGTCAGGGCTGGAGAAAGGCAGAATAGTCCAGGCGAGGTAGTAAGGCAATAGGTGAAGGACTAAGGCAGGCAGGACAAGGCTTCCAGCAGGAGACCAGGCAAGCTTGTAAGGAATCCGCTCCGCGGTTTACTGGTTGCTTTACCGTGCAGACTTGTGCAGTCCTGGAGCACCTCTCCTGATGTTTGCTGCAGCCTGGATTCACTCACCAAAGCAATACACACTCCCTCTGGTATCTATTGCACCTGTGCAGCCTTTCATTGCAAACTATACTTGCATTCACTCATTAGGGGCAGTACCTTCACACCCCTGCCGGGGATTGGCCCGCTGGCCTTTAAGTATTGCTTGCCCATAATGCTCCTTGCCGAGCATAGTCCTAACTGGATGTCATCTGTTTTGCCACAAGCTCTCGCTTGTCCCCCTTTGCTGATACCAGGTCACGCCCTGCGTCCTTCAGCTTCCTTCAAGCCGCTTGTTCTCCCATGCTGATTCCAGGTTACGTCCTGCATCCTTCAGCTCCCTTCAAGCCGCTTGTTTCCTTGTGCTGATACGGAGGTATTCCCTGCGTCCTTCAGCTTCTGTTCCCCTGTGCTGAAGCAGAGGTTTCGTCCCTGCGTCCTTCAGCCTCCTGGATTCCTGCACTAAAGTAGAGGTTCGTCCCTGCGTTCTGCAGTCTCCTGGATTCCTGCACTGTAGCGGAGGTTTCCCTGTATCTACAGCTTCCTGGTTCCTGGGGCCTACTCTTTCCCTAATATAGAGAGGCCGTGTCCTGGTTCCTGCGCTGAAACAGTGGATTCCCTTGCCCGCTCAGGACTTTTGCGTTGTAGCACTGGTGCACCCGTACAGCAAGACGGTGTGCCATTCTGGTCTGCCTTCCATCTCCTGTGACCAGCACCATGGGCCATGGTCGTCGCTCGCGCAAAGGCCAACCCCGCGCTCCTAAGCTGAAGCGGGTCTCTCCTATCTCCTTGTTGCCAAACTCCTGCATGGACAATGTTTATCCTGACGTCTCCTGTTCTGACCCTGGCTTGTACAACGACGACGCTGTCTTCTCCAATCCTGATCCTGCGACATACGACTACGAACTGCGCAACCCGGATCAGCCTGCGCGGTCTCAGGTCGGTGCTTTTACAACCCCACCTCAGCCTCGCGGTCCGGTCCTGGTTTGTGGCGAGCAGAACCTTGACAGTATGCTCGGCCCGACAAACTCGGACCCCGCTGAGGTGTGGGTTGGTAAGTTTTTTCCTAAAAACCTGTCCCAGCCTGTAGACCAGTCCCAGTTTGAGGATAATTATTTGTGCGATATAATACCTCTGATGGAAGATCCGTTTATGTTGGAGGGCTTGACTCCCTTGCAAAAGAAATGCCGTAATAATCTGGTTTATAAGGCTTACTGCCTCAGAGACTTAAAACAGTATCTGGCCAGTGTTTTGGCCATTGCTAAAATTGCCTGCTCCCCTGATTCCCCTTTAACTGGGGAGGAGCTGTGTCCTGTGGAACTAGTCAACGCCTGTAGTACACTCAATGCCCTGACAAAATCCTTGGACATTCCTATAGTATTCCCGGAACCTTCCGTCATGGTGGCTCTCGCTCACGAGACGATGCATGTACTTTCCCGTGCATTGGATGATTGCTTGTTAAAACAGGATCGTCTCTTAGCCGCTCACGCCGTCGTTTGGCGGTATCCCTCGGCTACCAGTCCTGTTGCTAAACCGGGGGACGTATCTCTCTCTCCGGGAGATAACCAAACAGAACTATTACCAATATCTCCCAACGTAGTAACTGCCACAGTCCCAAGCTCTGATTGTATGCCCGGGTTCCCTGACACTAATGATATGTCTACATTAACCCCTGCCGATCAGTCCTGTGAGGTCCCCTTGGAGAACACATATGTGTCACTAACTAACACTAAGGTTCTTGTATCCGAGAATAAGTCCCTTAGTTCTCCTATTTCTAGCTTTGAATCCCTCTCTCTAGGTCTTGAGGGTTTTCCAGCTTTAACCTCTGCTAGGCAGTCCTGTGTACTTTCCCCGTCAGAGAAAGAATCCCTAAGTTCTGTTCCCAGGGTCATTTCTGTATTAACCCCTGAGGGGCAGCTCTCTGAGTCTCCTTTGATAATTCCCTGTTCTCTGCCAGCCACGGGCACGCCCCTAGCTCCAGAGGAGAGATCCCTTGTCTCTCCTAATACAGAGAAAAAATTACCTATGTATTACTCTCAGGCAATGTCTGCATTAACCCCTGTAAATTCTTGCTGCCTCCAAGTTAATGCCTTCGTTGTAGCCTCAGAGAATGAGTCCACAAGTCAGACAGCAGAGGTTGCATTGAGGGATTCCCATAACCGTACGGAGTCTCTAGATATTCTTTGCTATAAATCCCCTGCTTCAGCTCAAGTTTCCGCAGTTTCGTCTCCGGAGACTTCGGCTAAAGTTCTGGTTCCTGTTAAATGTATTCAGGAGTCAGGTTTTTCCCTAAGCTTAGTCACAGAGTTCCTTCTCCCGGGTATTTCACTGAACCAGCCTATCGCCCACATAGCGGTGATCCCTGCTTCAGCGCATAGTTCCCACATTATGGAGTCTGCAGTAAGTTCTGGTTTCCCAGACATCCCTTACCAAATACCTACTTCAGAGACCAGTACAGTTATGATTAACCCCCGTGTACTGTCTGAGTTCTCCTCCTCTTTAAGCTTAGGGTTAAAGGCATACTGTAGTCTGTATGTCTCTCCTGGGGTTCATATTATGTTCCCAGGAATGTTTGCTGACGCACGGTTTTCTCCCAAAAGTGACGCTTTTCCATATAGATTAGTAAAAAGTTTGCATACTCTTTCTCTTTTCGCTGAATTGTGTCTTTCTAGTTTTGAGACTCTGAGAGGTAATGATTCCCCTTCTGATTCTGAAGCTCTTTCTACAAGGAGTATCCTGTCTGGGGGTCCCCCTGATTTCTCTCTCCAGGCTAATTCTCCAGGGATCAGCATATCTGTGGTCACTCCCTTAGTACTGTCTGAGGTCACCATGCATATATTACAAGTCCTGGGGTTTAACTCTGAGCTGTTTAGCTGTCCTGCCTTTGCTGAAACCCAGTCCCTCAGTACTGTGTCTAAATATGCCCCAGCAAACACGGGGTTACTCTGGGAAGAAATTAAAGCTCCTGTCTTAAAGGGTATTTTTTCTCACATGTCCAGCAAATTTAGAATCTCAGTAAGTGTTTCTATGTCACTTATCAATACATCTGATTTTTTCTCTAATCAAACCCAGATACCCTCACTATCGGTTAGGAGTCCTGTGATCAGAGATTTTGCACTAGAAAACACACCAATTCATGTTTTTGTCAGGTTAGGTACCCCTGTGGTTAGGGCCATTGCAGTTTTAGAGAAGACTCTTTGTACTCCTAAGGTGCCTGTCATTAAGAGTTTTCATAGTTCATACTTGCTGCTTGTTGATTCTCAGGGCCCTGTCATTGAGGTACAGACTTCAGATTCTGATGTTAGCTTCCCTCCCACCACTACCCTGGCTCTGCCTTTTTCTCAAGCTACTGATTTGAAGATCCCAAGGACTATTCCTGATTCACTGACAATATATTCTCCCAATGAAGATTTCCCAGTATTAGAGAGCTCTACTGTTGTTCGCTTCTCTGCTCCTGCTAAACCATGGTTTTGTCCCTCGGAATTTTCGGTTGCCCCTGTTATTTCCTCTCAGTTGGAAATACTCTGTACGTATCCCAAGATTTCGGTCCCTATGCCAGGTTTACTGCTTGCCTTGTCACCTTCCATACCAATACCGGGAGATGCTTCTAACCAGCCTATACCTTTACTAACTATTACTTGGGAGCCTTCTAGAGGAAAAATTCCTCGCAAATTCCAACATGCAGTGGTCAGCCAAGACTTTTTCTGTTACAAAGTTTCTCCTGGTGTATTCGATCAACTATCAGGGCCGCTGATTCTAGATTCAGGTTTCTTTATTAAGGACTGGGCTTTCAGTGGGGGTTCTTCTACCGTTTTTGCTCTGGAGCCCTCTGGTTCTTCACAGCCCTGGATTTCCAAGACATTTTGCAAGGCAAGCCATGTACCAAGGATGTTTCTTCCATCAATCTCATATCCTAGAACTGTACTCACCAAGGAACTGCTCGTTTACGGATCCCCTTTCCACCTAAAGAACTTTAGGAACAACTCGATGTCTCCGAGACCCATGGATGGCCCTGTCTGGCCGCAGTTTTCACCATGGGGTGGGGGTACACTAAGGAGTAACCACGAGTCTCTGGACCACGACTCTACCCCCAATCCTAGACGGTTCAGCAACAATTCCCGGTCCCCCAACTCTAGGTGTGCTCATGTTCGCCCGGAGGTCTCGCGTAAAGGGGGGGGTACTGTAAGGAATCCGCTCCGCGGTTTACTGGTTGCTTTACCGTGCAGACTTGTGCAGTCCTGGAGCACCTCTCCTGATGTTTGCTGCAGCCTGGATTCACTCACCAAAGCAATACACACTCCCTCTGGTATCTATTGCACCTGTGCAGCCTTTCATTGCAAACTATACTTGCATTCACTCATTAGGGGCAGTACCTTCACACCCCTGCCGGGGATTGGCCCGCTGGCCTTTAAGTATTGCTTGCCCATAATGCTCCTTGCCGAGCATAGTCCTAACTGGATGTCATCTGTTTTGCCACAAGCTCTCGCTTGTCCCCCTTTGCTGATACCAGGTCACGCCCTGCGTCCTTCAGCTTCCTTCAAGCCGCTTGTTCTCCCATGCTGATTCCAGGTTACGTCCTGCATCCTTCAGCTCCCTTCAAGCCGCTTGTTTCCTTGTGCTGATACGGAGGTATTCCCTGCGTCCTTCAGCTTCTGTTCCCCTGTGCTGAAGCAGAGGTTTCGTCCCTGCGTCCTTCAGCCTCCTGGATTCCTGCACTAAAGTAGAGGTTCGTCCCTGCGTTCTGCAGTCTCCTGGATTCCTGCACTGTAGCGGAGGTTTCCCTGTATCTACAGCTTCCTGGTTCCTGGGGCCTACTCTTTCCCTAATATAGAGAGGCCGTGTCCTGGTTCCTGCGCTGAAACAGTGGATTCCCTTGCCCGCTCAGGACTTTTGCGTTGTAGCACTGGTGCACCCGTACAGCAAGACGGTGTGCCATTCTGGTCTGCCTTCCATCTCCTGTGACCAGCACCATGGGCCATGGTCGTCGCTCGCGCAAAGGCCAACCCCGCGCTCCTAAGCTGAAGCGGGTCTCTCCTATCTCCTTGTTGCCAAACTCCTGCATGGACAATGTTTATCCTGACGTCTCCTGTTCTGACCCTGGCTTGTACAACGACGACGCTGTCTTCTCCAATCCTGATCCTGCGACATACGACTACGAACTGCGCAACCCGGATCAGCCTGCGCGGTCTCAGGTCGGTGCTTTTACAACCCCACCTCAGCCTCGCGGTCCGGTCCTGGTTTGTGGCGAGCAGAACCTTGACAAAGCTGAACCTTGCACAGGCAAGGTGGAGAGAGGAGTGGGCGCCTCATAAAGGGACATTGCTGGAAGACCTGGAGCACAATGCCACGCAGTGCCTCCGGCAGAGATAAGATATTCCATCTGGTACCATGTCCGTCAAAGATAAGGTACATAGCTGTCTGCAATAATCAGGTCCACCAACAGGTCGTCCGGGACCATGGGCACAAATGTACCACAGGGCCCCAAGGGAATGAGCAGGGGTGCTGACAACAAGGGGTGGAGGGAAGGAAGAGAAGGGCCTGACTGCTTCTTGCGTTTCTCCCGGCAGAGGAAGGGGTCCGGCAGCTCGACAAATCCCGGAAGTTGGTCCCCAGCTTCCTGTCGGACCCAACTTCTGAATTTGATTGTTTGGGCCCTCCCCCGTCAGCCGTCGGGCCTGTGACGGTTGTCCCAGCGCCCCAACCCCCTCCCTCCCCCTGATGGTGACCGTGGCAGTAGTGCTCAGCAAGTACAAAAATGTAGGCAAATGGGGCAAATAGGGTTGGGCATGATAATGATGATGGCATCTAACTAATGATGGTTGTCTTGGGACTTTGTATCAAGAAAAACTGTCTCAATATTGGGCCAATAGATTGCACCAGATGTATGTACACAGAAAAGCTCGGGTTCACTCAATGGTTTTATTAAACTTTTATACATGTGCTGTACTTTATGCCACAGATTTGCACCAGACAAATGCCGATTTTTCCCACCACTTTTTAACCTCTAAGTTGCCCTTAAGGCAGTGGTGCTCAAATCAAGTCAAGATGACCCAACAGCTCAGGTTTTCAGGATATAGCTGCTTCAGCACAGGTGGCTCAATCAGTCCCTGCTTCAGTACAGGTGGCTTAATCAGTCCCTGCTTCTTCTCAGGTGGTTCAAACAAAGGCTCAGTCTTTAACTGAGCCTCTGCTTGAGCCAGCTATGCTGAAGCAGGGATATCCTGAAAACCTGACCTGTTGGGGATGTTGAGGGCCCCCGGGTTACGGGAATGTCACAGCCTGGCACATACTGATGCCGCCTATCACATTCACTGAATGTCCTATCAGTATGACCCGTTCCCAGGGTAGATCTCTCCCTCGGCTCTCCGATCAGAACAAGAAAGGGGAGCTTCTGTTCCTGGCACTGGGGTCAGGTAACGGCCATGCGATCACCCCGAAATGTTACACTATACTGAGTGCAAAAGTGCACAATCAGAGGAGAGTGCACCGTTTGGTGTCAGTTTAACACCAATCTATGTTTTTGGAGCTTTTTGAAGAGTGGGGGATAATTTTGCTTTATGCCTCTTCTGTAAGTTTTCTCCTTTGTATATTGTTCTACCCGCATTAAAAACCTTTGTCCCAGGCTCCCTGCTGTTCCTCAATTCAAAGGAGAAGGAGCGGCTGAGAGGAATGAACGCGGCTCCGCTCCGGCGCCGCTGCGCTTCCTACCCATGTAAAAAAAAGGTTTCGCATTCACCGTGGAATATACCTTTAAACGTACCACATTTCTGCAAAGGCTCAACTGGGACCCGTCTCTGCGAACCAGCAGTATCGTAAAATAAAAATGTCATTGGGCTCAGTGAGTAAAGACACCGACTCGGTAATCATTGACACGGAGTTTGACGCAGGAGACACTGGTTCAGTTCCCGGTGTCGGCTCCTTGTGACCTTGGGCAAATCACTTTATCTCCCTGTGCCTCAGCCACAAAACACAGATTGTAAGCTCCACGGGGCAGGGACTGTGTCTGCAATAATCCTATATGCTGTGTACCGCGCGCTATACTGTAACCGTGACGCGCTTTGAGTCCCAAGCGCTATATAAAATAAAGTTAATATAATAAAGTTATTGCTAATTGCACAAAGGATACAGCTTAGATACCTATCCATGGGCCTAATTGTTCTACTCCATGCAAATGAAGGCATATTTTCGCAGCGATGCTATCATTCTGCATAGTAAATAACACATAGAACAGACTGATTTTCCTTCACCGCATTAAAAAAATATTTCAGCTAAAACACCAGAAATGCAGAAAACCTTTATTGGATCTTATGATTAATGTTCCCCATTAATTCATGTTGTTTGACCAGATGGTAAATCACAGAAACTCACTCTACTTTGTCGTGCAAAGCATTTTTTCCCCCTTCTTTCAGACTTGGAATTGCTACATGGAACAGCAGGCCAAGCAGTGTTACCGCTCGTAGGAGCCCTGGCGGGACATGTTCAACAAACTCCCCAAACCTGACCTTGTAGATTTTGGAAGTTACTAAACCCCTTCAGTACAGGAACGGTATCCTATTCAGTACAGAATGTGCTAACCTTTGCAGTGTAGGGTGCGGCCACCGGACCTCTGACACGCCTGCGTCATGTGATCACATGAGGCACGCACCCCCCTCCTCCTCCCTCCCCCCCCCATTCCCCTCCCCCCTCCCTCCCCTCCCCCCTCCCGCCCCTCCGGATTCCAGAAACAGAAGTGGAGTGGGTTCCGCTTCCGTTTGTATCGAGCCGGCCGCTCCAGCGGACCGGTCAGTGTGAGCTGCCCCTAGATAACAAGCAAGTTCCCATTATCACACAAGACCAGACTCTTATACAGCGGTTCATTGACTCACCTGTATACCAATTTATGCCTCAATAGTCTCCCAAAATGTTTTACATGGTTGCACCGTAATTCCTTTCGTGAATGGTTGAATACTAGTGGCACAATGGCAGAGGGGTTATGGGACTTTGAGCCTTGTTGTGTGTACGCCGAAGAGGCCGCCTGAACTCTTTTTGGCCCCAAATTCCCATTTTGTCTGCAAACACCCCCAGGAGGGTTGCTTTAGTGTATATAGAACTATCCCTTCTATGTTGTACAATGCGGCATGTATGGTTGTTGCCAGATTTTCTGTGGCTTGTTACACCTTCCTACTGTCTCTGTACGTTCTTCCTACTTACCACTTAGATTGCAAGCTCTTCAGGGCAGGGACTCCTTTTCCTAATGTTACTTTTATGTCTGAAGCTCTTATTCCCGTTATGTGTTATGTTATTCTGCCCTGTATATTACTGCTGTGAAGCGCTGTGTACAAGGATGGTGCTATATAAATAAATATAGACATACAATATAGGGTTCCGTATATACGGGGTCGTCCCTTATTTAATTGCATTGTCCCCTTGTCCCGGAAAGGTCTGTCGGGGGGCACATTATTGTCCCATATTTTAGTGCCTTAACGCAGGCCTGCCAAAGGGGAGAGAGCTGGAAAAACTATCCCTGCGGGGGGGCCGGCTGCTACCGCTGCATGTTGGACCCAAATTCTGCGTCCCGGCTGCCGGGCCTTTATTTGCTGCTGCGGCAGGGCCTCCCCACCCGCCGGAAGTTGGGTTCAATTTCCGCATCCGCACGCCGGACCAACGCAGCACCGGAGGCGTCCTTCCACAAGATAAAAGTGTGTGTTGTGCTGGTGGGGGGCGTCCCGTGTTATATCAACGTAAATGTGGCAACCCTATCTTAACAGACCATCCGAGATCAAACTGCAGTGTACTGAGCTTTCTAAACCTAAACAGATCTCTTCTTCGTGTACCTCATATTACCTGGTTCCTATATAAAATAAATGAACATTTCCTACAGAATACAACGGTGCTAAAGTCAAGATTGATAGAAAATGATACTTTCCTCTTTTCCTACAGAATTCGTTGACATCCAGTACTGGTAAAACCCAAGCGAAATATTTTTTTACTGTGTACAAAATAACCCATTTCTTCCACTAGACGATATTGAAATAATGTATCCAACAAGTTTGGTCCTCAGCATATCAAACCGTAAAGAACGAGAGTCTGCATGTCGAGTGATATTTACAACGACTTTTCTTAGGCCCAAAGCCGAGCAACTGTTTCTCATTGTTTGCATAAGATCTTGACATGATTTTAAGTAATGATGTCTCAGAAGCCATTTGTCATACAAATGCCTCATATCATTGGAATGCTGGGGAATGAAAGCCCTGTTACAGGATGAGGCATTTGTTAGTGAGACAAGCAGTTTCTGAGATGTCATCAGTCACATTTACATCTGCACACAAGGAACAATGCAAATGGTTTAAATCAACATCTGCACATGAGTAATGTGGGATTTTTGTTGTTCTTGTATATGTGCCGTGGCGTTCTTGGCTTTCACCGCTGGAAGTGCCAGGGCCGTGAGTGGACATCAACCTTCAAGGAGGCATCTACTTCCATCCATGCTGACGCCCCAAGCCTTCTTAGATCTGGTCTAATCGCGAAGGCGATTTGGTCGCGGGCGTTTAGTCGTGACCAAATCTCCGCCGGCATTTAGTCTCCGCTCACCTCGCCGTCGGGACATCACTCCGCCGGCTGCTTCACCGCCAAGGTAAGCCCCTAAATATACAATTAAACCCTAATCTTAATCCCTAATTCTAACGCTACCCCCTACCCAAAAAACCTTAACCCCTTACTCTAAAACCCCTTACCCTAAACATTTACCCTTAAACTCCTTACCCAAGACCTTATCCTAAAACCCCTTACCCACAAAAACCATAACCCTCTACGGTAATCCCCATACCCTATAAACTTTAACCCCTTACCCTATTCCACTACCCTAAAAACCTAACCCCTTACCTTGACCTCTACCCTAACCGCTAAAACCCCTTAAATTAACTTGCCTTATTGGCGAAACGGCCGGCGGCGGAGTGGCTGCGGCATATGGTCCCTCGGCGGCCAAACACCGGTGGATAATTGGTTGTAGTGAGATGGCTGCGAGCGAATGTCCCACTTAGATCTGCTTATCATACAGCGCCTGAAACACTGCGTCTCTCTCTCTGTAGCTCTGTGCAAGATAATAAATGAGGGTCTCCAATCACTGCCAGAAAATCCTGCAATTTAATATTATTAATATTTTGTTATTATTTTTCTTATATAGTACACAGCACTGTACCGGGAAGAGAGGGGGGGGGGGGGGGGACTATGTATCAAAGCAGGCTTCAAGTTTGTAGCAAAACCGGGGCATTTTTACCCTGCCCCTACAGTATGTATCGCAACATTTTGCTCCATTTCCCCCCGTCTGGGAAAGGAGGAGGAGTTGGGGGAGTTTCATGGTGCACAGATTATAATGAGATGTATCACATTCTGCGTCTCTGTCCCAGCATGCACCTTGGGGAGAGTCAGTAGGAGGAGTTGGGGAGGAGTTACATGGTGCACAGATTATAATGAGATGTATCACATTCTGCGTCTCTGCCCCAGCATGCACCTTGGGGAGAGTCAGTAGGAGGAGTTGGGGGGAGTTACATGGTGCACAGATTATAATGAGATGTATCACATTCTGTGTCTCTGCCCCAGCATGCACCTTGGGGAGAGTCAGTAGGAGGAGTTGGGGGGAGTTACATGGTGCACAGATTATAATGAGATATATCACATTCTGCGTCTCTGCCCCAGCATGCACCTTGGGGAGAGTCAGTAGGAGGAGTTGGGGGGGAGTTACATGGTGCACAGATTATAATGAGATATATCACATTCTGCGTCTCTGCCCCAGCATGCACCTTGGGGAGAGTCAGTAGGAGGAGTTGGGGGGAGTTACATAGTGCACAGATTACAATGAGATGCATCACATTCTGCGTCTCTGCCCCAGCTTGCAACTTGGGGAGAGTCAGTAGGAGGAGTTGGGGGGAGTTACATAGTGCACAGATTACAATGAGATGCATCACATTCTGCGTCTCTCTGTGCAATTCTTTTTCCCTTTTATTTGCCTCACGAAAAATCCCCCATATTTGAAGTGCTATAAATCTTACATTCTGCATTGAACTACTCGGCCCAAACGCTGCAAGTCTCTGGCTGCAAAGCGGCTAAAATTGGGGCATTGAAATTGTTTTTAATAATGGCAATAAATATGTTGAACAAGATGCAGCCAATGGCAAGTATTTCAGCTTTCTCATCAATGTTCATTAAAAGGCTTATTTAGCTTTTTTTTACACTAATGCTATTTTTCAGTGTTTAGCTTTTATTAATGTAAAAAGCAATCGTACTGCCCAGTTATAAAATCGTAATAAATGAAAACAAATCAGGATACACTGACCCCAGGGCTACATTATGAGTTCAAAGGAGGAATCCAAGCGGGCGATTTTAAATGATTTTATTTTACATAGGATTGAAGCAGGGGGGGGGGGTCTCCAGAGCTGCACCCCTGGGGATCCCCTGCTTCCATTAAACAGGCCTCTGTACAGGGCGCCGGTATCTTCCTGATGTTTAAAGCTCCCGCGTCACGTGGACCAATAGCAAGTGCACTGGATGACATCACGAGTTCCTATTGGCCCGCAGGACGCGAGAGCTTTGAAACTCCGCCATTACGCAATCCCTGCTAGCCGTGCGGCGCGGCTACTGGCACCCCCTACGGAGCTATGTATCACCGGAAGCAGGGGGTCCCCAGAGCTGAAATTAATGGGGTTCAGCTACGGCGAACCCCTGCTTCAATCCTATGTTTAAAAAAAAAAAGGAAAGCTTTGCAAAAACAATCGCCTGCCTGGACTGTCTCTTTAAGGGGGTTATTCACTAGTTTGCGTTAGAACTATTGCAGGCAAACTCCCTTTAAAGTCAATGGTAGTTTTTGTGCGATAGTGCCCTGATCGGCACTATTGCAGTTTAATACATAACCCTAAGAATCCCAGAGCAGCTGGACCTGGGGAAGTAATTTAAGTCCTCAGTTATATTAATGTTGAAATCAAGAAATGAAATAACTGTTACAGTAATAATTAATTGTAAGGTCTAATACAGCGTATGTGCAGGCATTGTACTGTATCTTTTATTAAACGGCTAATATTGAGGCACATGCTTTATAACTGTATCAAATATTAACACGCCATATTATTGCTGAAGTGGTGTGTAATATACAGTATGTATAGCCCAGGTCCCCTGTAAGCAGTTACCTACAGCTGTGGCGGGCAGCAAGTGCGGGCAGTGTTTCGGGGAAGTGTGGAGCGGCGACTGCATCGCTGGAGGTTCCCTGCGGCTCCCATTGCAGGGCGTCGCCATGTTGAGGTTGCGCGCGCATGCGCAGTGAGATCACGCATGCGCAGAGGATCTTTGAGTGGTAGACATTAGAGGCACAGGGCTTTGTGGGGACTACAGCCCCCAGAAGGCATTGGGGCTGTGACTCCCCTCAGTTTGTGGTTGCTGCAGGGACTAGCCCATCAGTTAGGGACATGGCCCCTGTAGTACCAGAGAGAGGGACACAGCCAGGACACGGTGGCCACCTGGCGATCCAGTGGTCTGGAACCAGACCACTATATCAGAGACTATCTTCAATGGTGCTTCCATCCACACGAGAGGTCACCCCACATGGAGGCGGACATCGTCGTTGACTACAACCATCGCTGGATCAGTGGATCCCATCCCTCCGTTGTGGTGCTACTGGGTGCTGGAGTACCCGGCAGGCATCATCAACTGCACCAACTACACACGGTAGTTGTGGGCAGCGCTGTCTCACACATTTGGGTGGGTTGCTACTTGTGGACACCAGGGTGGTTGGGTGCCCAAGGGCTCCTCAGTACTTTGGGGGATATTCCATCCAAGGTGGACACTGTGTTGGAGGACAGTGTGAGGGTACGGCTGTGCGTGGCCTAGTTGGTGTGGATTGGTTATCATTGTTATTCCTATGCATGCAGTAAAACTGTTACTCTTACCAGTGTGTGTATTATTGCATGGGGTCCTGTAAAGGGGATATCCCACTTAGTAGGATCCCGTACAGGTGGAAGCGCTGTCACCCGACGGATCAGGTACACCCCAGGCTCCCAGCAGCGGAGGCCCAGGTCTCCTGTGAGCCACAGGTAATGCACCACATACACCATAGCCGTCATATCTCCCAGGGGGTGGGGGAAAGTGCGCTACATATGACAATGCAATTATTACTGGGGTAAGATGTCCATCAATATTACAAGGGGTTTCACGTGGCTTCTTCAGCCTTACTAGACACATTCTGGTTTGGTCAGCTCATATGTAACACATGAATTGGAAATCTGTTGTAACACATGAATTGGTAATCTGTTGTAACACATGAATTGGTAATCTGTTGTAACACATGAATTGGTAATCTGTTGTAACACATGAATTGGTAATCTGTTGTAACACATGAATTGGTAATCTGTTGTAACACATGAATTGGTAATCTGTTGAAACAGAAAATTGTGAAACTGACCAGAACGAGAAGTCAGGTGGATGAAGTTTAGACTTGCACACATTTGCAAAAAAAAAAAAAAAAGATTGGTTTATATATACTTTATATATACATAAACTAGAAGTAGATATAACTTTGCTTTGTCCAATCAGCCATCGATCTTCTGGCTGTTATAATTAGTTGAAGGTTCTGACTTTCAACCAATGGGAGTCTGGCAGCGGAGCGCCCTCTGCTCTCAGCGCACAGGCAGACATACTTAGGTATAATTGGTACAGCTGGTTTAATAAGTACAGGCCATTAAAAATAGGCACCTGCAGAATAGGTAAGGTTGGGGGGTATGCCCTAATCTGACTGTCTTGTTTAAATATGATAGTTTTAGGATTTGATAAATAGGCACTTCTTTAACCCATGCGGTGCTGAAAAGCTAATACAGAAGGGTTGAGTTTATAGGGGCCCATGTTAGGGTGCGGCCAGGCTGGGCACGTGTGTGCGCTGGCGCGTGAGCGCCGTGATGTCATGGGCTCTGCTTGGCCGTGCCATTCCTGGCCAGCTAGTTGCGCGCATGTGGGGGCGTGGCCATGACATCACGGAGCTGGTTCGCCCTCATTGGGCAAACCGCTCACATGACGCGCCAGCGAGTGGCAGAAACAAATTTACTTGTGTTTTCATCGCGGCGAGTGTGCGCCCGCTCAGCAGCACCCTGGCCGCAGCCTTACAATGGATGAGAAGCCAAAGGTGTCACGGTGTGCTCATTTGCATGTCATTACCCAGAATCCCTGGCTGCAGTGGAAGCACTGTATGCCAGGAGATAACGGGGACAGGCAGAGCTGCAGACCTGTCTGAGATGTGAATGTGCTCACGCGTGGTATTTTTATTTGCTGTATGCAATACGGTGTAGGGTTTTTGTCACTTTTCTTTACCCACCATAACTTATTTAAAGTGTGATAAATAGGCACTGATATTTTCCGAACGGCATGTTCTTTAAATGGGTTATTATTTTCTTCATGGCCAGAAATGTGACTACAGTGTCATATACAATTAAGAACGTGGTTATACGTTGATCAAGAAGCAAGGGTGGCAGCACTCTCAATCATTAGGTGAATGGACGTCCTTAGGACATGTACATGCAAGGGTAAAAGCAGAGGTCCATGAGTAGGCAAAATCCCAAGTGAGTTATTATCATCGGTTGACAATTTAACAGCATGATTATGTGTGAAATTAATAATTGATTATGAATAAATGAAATGAATAATTTTAAAATGTTAAGACAGCAGGAAACAAAGTTCAGTGGAACTTTTCGTTTTCATTTTAAATCATATTTACATGTTTCCCGCACATAATTCAGACGGAAATATCTGTAAAAAAAACGTTGACTGGAAAAAGAAATATTTGTCATAAATAAATGAAACAGGAATTAGCTCAGTGTGCACATAACTGTAAATATGAACAAAATAAAAATGTGTTTTTTTGACCCATTTAGGACACGGGGGCCCAAAAATCTTAGAAGCCTGGATTGATGAATAACTGTGACCTCTAAGATTTGCTTCATAGTTACATAGTTACCTAGTAGTTACATAGTTATTTAGTAGTTACATAGTTACCTAGTAGTTACATAGTTATATAGTAGTTATATAGTAGTTATATAGTTATATTGTAGTTACATAGTTACCTAGTAATTACATAGTTCTATAGTAGTTACATAGTTACCTAGTAATTACATAGTTCTATAGTAGTTACATAGTTCTATAGTAGTTACATAGTTCTATAGTAGTTACATAGTTACCTACTAATTACATAGTTACCTAGTTGTTACTTAGTTATATAGCAGTTACATAGTTACATAGTAGATGAGTTTGAAAAAAGACATGCGTCCATCAAGTTCAACCTATGCTAAATGTAGACGACAGATACTTTATCCTATATCTGTACTTACAGTATATTGATCCAGAGGAAGGCGAACACACAACCCGAGTGTCATATCATCCAGTGATATCTCATAAGGGGAAAAATACATTCCTTCCTGACTCCAAGAATTGTCAGTCGGATTAATCCCCGGATCAACATCCTTCCCATGTTTACTTATTAGGTATATCCTTGTACCGCTATTTCAATCGTTTGAAAAACCCGGAAAAAGTTAGATTGAACCTTTGACGCTAGAAGTTCGAGTGAAACGGCCCTAATTGTTCAAAATTTGCTATTTCAAGAAAAATAAAAGCACAGAGGTTTGTTTAAATCAGGTTGGTTATTTTTCAAGTTCGGTCGGATTTCCAAAGCGAATCAAATTTAAACGAACGTGCAATTCCAATAGATTTTTAGTGTCAAGCCAACTTTTGGATAGAATGAAACGTTTTCACCGAGCCGGAAAGCGTGGAATTTGCAAGGTTCGGTAACGCGTATTAGTGTGCACGTCTCTGCTCAACAGTGTATAGTTACCAGTGCGTATATAACGGAGATGTATGGACCCTGCGTAGGGGACCTGCTGATGTTTAATCAGTTGATGATGGCAAAGGATTTAATCATTAAAGGCAGACAACACCCCTTTAAAAATATAGCTTCCCGTATGTTTAAAATGCAAATGTTCAGATTTACTGTGTGAACTGCTGTTAAACTTTAGCAAGTTTATTCCCACACCTTATGGCAGTGGTGTGCAAACTGGGGGGGCGCAATATTTTTTTGGGGGGGGCACGGCTCACTTACCCGGCTTCTGTGTCCATTCATCTCCATGGCAACGCTGCGTCAAATCATGCTGCGGGGCCATGTGACGTGACGTCACGTGACCCCGCGGCTTCATTTGTCACCCGTTGCCATGGAGACGCAGCATCAAATGACGCAGGGGGGGGGGCGCAGCAAGTTTACGCACCCCTGCCTAATGCTGTGCTAAGGTCTACCATCGCTTAGCAAACATGGGCCCTTGCATGAGCTTTTCAAAATGAAGTCTACCACAAAATGGTTGACGAGTTAGCAGTATGTTCTCAGTAGCCGGGAGGAAGCGATGTTTGATTTGCAACACCAGAGTGCTAGGGAAGCAAGCCACAAATCAAAGATGGCTGACTCTTGAATGTACTCAAGAAAGTAAATGTCAATCATTTTCATTGTCGATTTGATTTTGTACCGTCCCATCAGCGTAGAAGCACAGCATTAACATCGTAAGGCTATATTTTAAAAAGGTATCGCAACACATGTGGTTATGAATATACCGTATATATATAGGGTTTGTCTGTTCGTTATGCATTTGGACACCTCTTAAGATATCCGTAACCACATTTTGCATGATGCTTCCGGAGATCCAGAAGCAGGTTTCTGTCTATGTTTGGTAACTTGGTACATTCTATTCTTAATTCTATGAGTTATTACTATTTCTCTGAGAAGGAAGGCAGCCACTGGGTGTTTGTACCTGGTAGGCTATATATCTGGCATGGGACATCATACTGGGGATATCATAATGCACATAGCCTGGTGGCAGATAAGGAGAGTCAGACAGCCATAAACTTTACACAAAAAGCAGGCGAAGAAATAAAGAGAGGAGAAAATAAGAATGCTGGGGAAACGAGAGGCAGAAGGAATTGGGGACATTATAAGGTATTAAAGGAAAGCGAGGCGGGGGAGAGAGATGAGGGGGAGAAAGAGAAGGGGGTAGGTGGGGCGGGGGAGGGATGAGGTTGGTTTCTTAGAATTACCGAGTAACGGCAGGTACTTTCAGCTAGTGCTTAATAATGCAGTATTACCATGGCTTCGGATTTGTGTGTGAAATATCTGCTAGAAAAGTATTGGTCATAAAAAGGCCAAAAATGAGCAAATTAAGAACCAGGCTGAGTCTCAGACATTTCACAGACGTCATCCGCTCTACCACCTTCTCTGATTGGTCCCCGGACAGGCAGGTCTCGGGTGAAGGGCGGAAGAAACACCTAATTGTGCTTTTCAAGGTCCCAGTTGAGAAAATAATAATTTTCGTAACATTTCAAATAAGAGTACTTTCACACGTTGCCTGCTGATCCAAAGATTATGTTCTGTAACCTTAATATTCTTCCTCCGCACGCGCGCTCTCTATAGATATCCTGGTAGAGGTGCGCACACATACATTATCAGTAAGATTTGGACACACTGATAAGACGGTGATTGATTCTGATGGGACAGTGACGGGATATTACTTGCTCCGAGTCCAACTAATACAGAGATATTAAGTGTGCCATGACTTACAGCTTTTGTCAGATTGGAAGGATATGAAAATATATGAGGGGATCTCGTATAGCAGACAGATTGCTTGTTATTGAATTGGTTCCAGCAGATAGAGATTCTATTGTTACTATGAAATACAAAGGTACCACAAGGAGATGCTTTGATCTTGCTGTATATGCACTTCAAAATCGACCCTGCAAAGAAGAGTCCATTAGGACAGCACAAGTTGGTAGCTAGGCTGAGGAAGTAGGAGTTTCAAACAAAATACTACCATCTGTAGAACAAAAGTGAACCAGTGTAAGTGCCATTAAATACATGTTGTGTCATTTTGTTCTGGCCTTTCTGTCTGTGTTTGCCATTAAATAGTTCATCCTGCAACTGTGTCGGACGTTATTGCTAACGTCTATCATAATTGGTCAAGCAGAGTGGTATTACCAATGATTACCTAACTCCTCAGTGCTTATACCTCTGCTATTATTATTATTATTATTAATATTGTAATTTGATCTAGTAATGCTGCTTATGTTTTACTAGATTGTAAGCTCATTGGACCTTATTTGTTGTTTCAGCGTATGTTAAAGTTGTATGAGTTATTGCCCAGTGCCTGATAAAATAAATGCTAAATAATCATAATAAAACACAGGCACATGGCATCTTGGCATTCACGCTAATGTTCACTACCGCAGCCGACGATGGGTTCATAAGCAGGGCTATACGCGTTTTAGGTCAGTGTCTTAATTACAAGGCTACTCCTCTTCCATAACAGTCTGAGTGGCTCGATAGCTCCATAAATCATTGACAGCGCGTCATCTCCCAAATGAATCACTTTGACATTCATTTTATTAAGGTGCCAGACCAAAAAAAAAAAAAATTGATTTGAAAGTCAGGGTCGGCCACGATGCAGTCACTTCCTGCGCAATGCTTCGTTTCTTATTGTGTCGGAAGGAACCTGTAAAGCGAAAACAAAAGCGAGACTTTCCTGCGAGAAGACCTCCCGCGCTGGTCCATTAAAGTGTTACACGCGTTGATGGAGTTAATGGAATAAGTATGTGCAGAGAGCACTGGAGCTTCATTATTTGCAGAGCAGGTAGTGGCCGTGTCTGTCCATGCTGCGGGACGAGCCCTAGAACTCCAAGACATGGTGAGAAAAGAGTTTGGTTCCCAACTCTCTCTGATCCTAGCTACTGCCAGTTTTATGTTTGCTGCTTAAGGCCTTTCAGTTTTGGGAACTCTTTGATATTTGGAGTTTCCGTTTGACAACAGCCACATCCCGGAGTGGGGGAGGAGGGGGCGCTACAGTGTTATTTGGATTGGGGTGCTGTAGATACAACATTGGTAACATACATTATTACAATGTAAACAGGAATTAACTCAGGAGGGGCTACAGCACCCCACAGCACCCTGAGTCCCAACGCTCATGGCCCTAACCACACACCTGAGTACCGACCCTAATGGACCTAATACAGCACCCCAATTTCAACCCTCACTGCCCTAACAGCACCCCGAGTCCCACCCCTTACTGCCCTAACACAGCACCCCGAGTCCCAACCCTCACTGCCCTAACACAGCACCCCGAGTCCCACCCCTCACTGCCCTAACACAGCACCCCGAGTCCCAACCCTCACTGCCCTAACACAGCACCCCGAGTCCCAACCCTCACTGCCCTAACACAGCACCCCAAATCCCAACCCTCACTGCCCTAACACAGCACCCCGTGTCCCAACCCTCACTGTCCTAACACAGCACCCCGATTCCCAGCCCTCACTGCCCTAGTCCTGAGAACTACCTGTGCTGAAGCAGGGTCCAAATGAGCCACCTTTGCTGAAGCAGGGATATCCTGAAAACCTGACCCGCTGGTGGCACTGGATTTGCCCACCCCTGCCTTAGAGCGTTCAGTGGTACCTTTCTTTGCCACTCACAGCGGTCCTATTACCTGCATTCTTACAGCGCCTAACACAAGCAAGACCTCTCTCCCAGTCAGACTCGCCTCCCTTCAGCTGCCTGTAATTCACTTCGGGTCTGCAAGCATTCGACAGCTAGCGGTTTCATTGTGTTATGTGCACAAGTAAACATTCTATCAGAAGTATTCCCTTCCCACCACTATCAGGCATTGAACAGCCATCATTAGCATCCGATCCACTCACTCGCGCCTGAACCGCGGCCCGAGTGACTCACCTCCTCCACGCAATTACATATTTTTTTTTCTGGAGCTTTAATGCCTGGCAAAGGATTATTTACTTTGACAGGACACCGCCGTATAAACAGAGGGGATTACATCTGTATTGACAGTTCCCATTGTGTGGCTGTTATGACTAATATGACCTGACTCGAAAAGCTCAAAGAAGAAGATGTCGATTTTTGGAGATGGAAATCCTGTATTTCTGTACTATTTTGAGGGGCCAAACGGATCATTTGATCTGCACTTCCAATGCAAGGAAGTGTCACATTTTATGTCACCATTATCACACAGCATACAGTGCCTCCACTGCAGCAAGGGATTCTGGGAAGTGACACAGTGCCACCTTTTGTCAAAAAACTATATGACATGGTCCCCTGTAAGCTTATGCTTGCTGCATTGCACACCTTTTGAGCACAGCCTGGGTTAAGATGCATAGCCAGTAAACCCACCCACAGGCAGCAGTTTCGACCTTAATGGGTCTCCTCAGTGTGTATTGTATTGTATGTCTTTATTTATATAGAGCCATTAATGTACATAGCGCTTCACAGTAGTAATACACGTGGTAATCAAATAAATAACAGATAATATAAAAGTGTGGGGTTGGTTATACTGGCTTTCCTGGCTTTGTTTGGCTGGCTGATTTTATATATATATATATATATATATATATATATATATATATATATATATATATATATATATATATATATATATATATATATATATATATATATATATATATATATATATATATATATATATATATATATATATATATATATATATATATATATATATATATATATATATATATATCTACTATATATTTGTGAAATCACTGTATGTCTGCGTCCCAAGGGTCAATCGCATTGGACCTTGGGCCTGTCACTCCTGCTCAGGCCATGCCCGCCCCCGCACACCTCTCATTGGCCTACGTCCAACACCAATGCCACACTGTCCCACCCCTCACTGACTCTCATTGGCCTGCGTCCAATGCCCGCCCCCGCACACCTCTCATTGGCCTGCGTCCCACCCCTCACTGACTCTCATTGGCCTGCGTCCAATGCCCGCCCCCGCACACCTCTCATTGGCCTGCGTCCAACACCAATGCCCTAATACTTCCACACTGTCCCACCCCTCACGCTTTGCTTTTGCAACACCTAATCCTCTAATCCTCAACCTGCTCTGGGGCCACGCTTCACAGCTATCAAAACCTTCACGTCTGCTACCACAGACTGCCGAATCAGGTACAGCAGTGTTTCCCAAACTGTGCGCCGCGATCAGGGCCGCCAGCAGCGGGAAACAAGGGCTGCTAGCTCATTTAAAAAAAAAAAAAACCTCTGAGGGGAAGCAGAGGAGCGGTCACGTGACCGCTCCCATCCAATGGGGCTGCAGCCTGCCCGGCATTGCAACTGCAGAGCCACCAGACAGTGTGTGTGTGTGTGTGTGTGTGTGTGTGTGTGTGTGTGTGTGTGTGTGTGAAAAACGGGCTGCAGGGGGTGTGTGTGTGTGTGTGTGTGTGTGTGAAAAACGGGCTGCAGGGTGTGTGTGAAAAACGGGCTGCAGGGTGTGTGTGAAAAACGGGCTGCAGGGTGTGTGTGTGTTGTGTGTGTGTGTGTGTGTGTGTGTGTGTGTGAAAAACGGGCTGCAGGGTGTGTGAAAAACGGGCTGCAGGGTGTGTGTGTTGTGTGTGTTGTGTGTGTGTGTGTGTGTGTGTGTGTGTGTGTGAAAAACGGGCTGCAGTGTGTGTGTGTGTGTGTGTGTGAAAAACGGGCTGCAGGGTGTGTGTGTGTATATATGTATGTGTATGTGTGGTGTGTATATATATATCTACTATATATTTCTGAAAGCACTGTATGTCTGCGTCCCTAGCGGCAATCTCATTGGTCCCTTGGCCCGCCCGCCCGCCCCCGCACACCTCTCATTGGCCAGAGGCGGAGTGACGGGCCAAAGGACACACACACACACACACACACACACACACACACACACACACACACACACACACACACACACACCTCTCTCTCTCTCTGTCCTCTCCCCCCCCCCATCACACTCACCTTCCGCTCAACTCACCTCCCTCCACCTCCCGCTCCACTCACCTCCCGCTCAACTCCCTGCACCTCCCGCTCCACTCACCTCCCTCCCGCTCAACTCCCGGCGCGGGGACAGGCAGTGGGCAGGGCAGCCTGCCGCTGCCTCCACTCACCTCCCGCTCCCTCTACTCACCTCCCGCTCCCTCCACTCACCTCCCCTCACCTCCCTCTCAACCCCCCTCACCTCCCTCTCAACCCCCCTCACCTCCCTCTCAACCCCCCTCACCTCCCGCTCACCTCCCTCTCAACCCCCCTCACCTCCCTCTCAACCCCCCTCACCTCCCCCTCACCTCACCTCCCGCTCACCTCCCTGGCGCGGGGACAGGCATTGGCCAGGGCAGCCTACCGCTGCCACGCGGCACCTAAGATGGCGGCGGACGGAGGACCCCTTCCTCCCTCGCGGACTAACTAACATGGCGGCGGCCAGAAGGAGAGGTGAGTTGGTGTGTCTGTGTGTGTGTCTGTGTGTGTGTGTGTGTCTGTGTGTGTGTCTGTGTGCGTGTCTGTGTGCGTGTCTGTGTGCGTGTGTGTGTTACACTGTAGAGTGGGGACCGGAGCTACACATCGGGGGGGTCAGGAGCGGAGAAAGATACAGGGGGAGTGGAGAGGAGGGACCCGTCAATTTAAAGCAAACCAACCCCCCTCCTGTCCACTACCCCCCCCTCCTGTCCACTACCCCCCCCTCCTGTCCACTACCCCCCCCTCCTGTCCACTACCCCCCCCTCCTGTAAACTACCCCCCCCCCTCCTGTCCACTACCCCCCCCTCCTGTCCACTACCCCCCCCCCCTCCTGTCCACTACCCCCCCCTCCTGTCCACTACCCCCCCCCTCCTGTCCACTACCCCCCCTCCTGTCCACTACCCCCCCTCCTGTCCACTACCCCCGCTCCTGTCCACTGCCCCCCCCCTCCTGTCCACTGTCCCCCCCCTCCTGTACACTGTCCCCCCCTTCCTGTCCACTCTCCCCCCCTGTCCACTCTCCCCCCCTCCTGTCCATTCTCCCCCCCTCCTGTCCATTCTCCCCCCCCTCCTGTCCACTCTCCCCCCCCCCTCCTGTCCACTCTCCCCCCCTCCTGTCCACTTTCCCCCCCCTCCCATCCCCTCCTGTCCACTGTCCTTTCACCTGTCCCCCCCCCTCCTGTCCACTCTCCCCCCCTCCCATCCCCTCCTGTCCACTCTCCCCCCCTCCTGTCCACTCTCCCCCCCCTCCTGTCCACTCTCCCCCCCTCCTGTCCACTTTCCCCCCCCCTCCCATCCCCTCCTGTCCACTGTCCTTTCACCTGTCCCCCCCCCTCCTGTCCACTCTCCCCCCCTCCCATCCCCTCCTGTCCACTGTCCTTTCCACTGTCCCCCCCCACCCGCCCACTGTCCCCCCCCGGCCACTGTCCCCCCCCTCATGTCCACTGTCCCCCCTCCTTTTCCCCCGTCCCCCTCCCCTCCTTTTCCCCCCCTCTCCCCCCCCCTTTTCCCCCCCTCTCCCCCTACCCTTTTCCCCCCCTCTCCCCCCACCCTTTTCCCCCCCTCTCCCCCCCCTCCCCCTTTTCCTAGCGCTAAATGTAACTCACAGCCAACGCCGGCTCTCCCCCCCCCGCTCCCCTTTCTCTCTCCCCCGCTCCCCTTTCTCTCTCCCCCCCGCTCCTCTTTCTCCCTCCCCCCGCTCCCCTTTCTCCCCCCCCCGCTCCCCTTTCTCCCCCCCCCCGCTCCCCTTTCTCCCCCCCGCTCCCCTTTCTCCCCCCCCGCTCCCCTTTCTCCCCCCCCCGCTCCCCTTTCTCCCGCTCCCCTTTCTCCCCCCCGCTCCCCTTTCTCCCCCCCCGCTCCCCTTTCTCCCCCCCGCTCCCCTTTCTCCCCCCCCCGCTCCCCTTTCTCCCCCCCCGCTCCCCTTTCTCCCCCCGCTCCCCTTTCTCCCCCCCCCGCTCCCCTTTCTCCCCCCCCGCTCCCCTTTCTCCCCCCCCGCTCCCCTTTCTCCCCCCCCGCTCCCCTTTCTCCCCCCCGCTCCCCTTTCTCCCCCCGCTCCCCTTTCTCCCCCCCTTCTCCCCTTTCTCCCCCCCGCTCCCCTTTCTCCCCCCCGCTCCCCTTTCTCCCCCCCGCTCCCCTTTCTCCCCCCTCCGCTCCCCTTTCTCCCCCCCGCTCCCCTTTCTCCCCCCCGCTCCCCTTTCTCCCCCCCGCTCCCCTTTCTCCACCCCCGCTCCCCTTTCTCCTCCCCCCGCTCCCCTTTCTCCTCCCCCCGCTCCCCTTTCTCCTCCCCCCGCTCCCCTTTCTCTCCCCCCCGCTCCCCTTTCTCCCCCCCGCTCCCCTTTCTCCCCCCCGCTCCCCTTTCTCCCCCCCGCTCCCCTTTCTCCCCCCCGCTCCCCTTTCTCCCCCCCGCTCCCCTTTCTCCCCCCCGCTCCCCTTTCTCCCCCCCCCGCTCCCCTTTCTCCCCCCCGCTCCCCTTTCTCCCCCCCGCTCCCCTTTCTCCCCCCCCGCTCCCCTTTCTCCCCCCCCGCTCCCCTTTCTCCCCCCCGCTCCCCTTTCTCCCCCCCGCTCCCCTTTCTCCTCCCCCCGCTCCCCTTTCTCCTCCCCCCGCTCCCCTTTCTCCCCCCCGCTCCCCTTTCTCCCCCCCCGCTCCCCTTTCTCCCCCCCCGCTCCCCTTTCTCCCCGCTCCCCTTTCTCCCCCCCCGCTCCCCTTTCTCCCCCCCCGCTCCCCTTTCTCCCCCCCCCCCGCTCCCCTTTCTCCCCCCCCGCTCCCCTTTCTCCTCCCCCGCTCCCCTTTCTCCCCCCCCCGCTCCCCTTTCTCCCCCCCCGCTCCCCTTTCTCCCCCCGCTCCCCTTTCTCCCCCCCGCTCCCCTTTCATCCCCCCGCTCCCCTTTCTCCCCCCCCGCTCCCCTTTCTCCCCCCCCGCTCCCCTTTCTCCCCCCCCGCTTCCCTTTCTCCCCCCCCGCTCCCCTTTCTCCCCCCCGCTCCCCTTTCTCCCCCCCCGCTCTCCTTTCTCCCCCCCGCTCCCCTTTCTCCCCCCCCGCTCCCCTTTCTCCCCCCCCGCTCCCCTTTCTCCCCCGCCTGCTCCCCTTTCTCCCCCCCCGCTCCCCTTTCTCCCCCCCGCTCCCCTTTCTCCCCCCCCGCTCTCCTTTCTCACCCCCCGCTCCCCTTTCTCACCCCCCGCTCCCCTTTCTCCCCCCCGCTCCCCTTTCTCCCCCCCCGCTCTCCTTTCTCCCCCCCCCCGCTCTCCTTTCTCCCCCTCGCTCCCCTTTCTCCCCCCCGCTCCCCTTTCTCCCCCCCCGCTCCCCTTTCTCCCCCCCCCGCTCCCCTTTCTCCCCCCCCCGCTCCCCTTTCTCCCCCCCGCTCCCCTTTCTCCCCCCCCGCTCCCCTTTCTCCCCCCCCCCGCTCCCCTTTCTCCCCCCCCCCGCTCCCCTTTCTCCCCCCCCCGCTCCCCTTTCTCCCCCCCCCCGCTCCCCTTTCTCCCCCCCGCTCCCCTTTCTCCCCCCCCGCTCCCCTTTCTCCCCCCCCGCTCCCCTTTCTCCCCCCCCGCTCCCCTTTCTCCCCCCGCTCCCCTTTCTCCCCCCCCGCTCCCCTTTCTCCCCCTCCGCTCCCCTTTCTCCCCCCCGCTCCCCTTTCTCCCCCCCCGCTCCCCTTTCTCCCCCCCCGCTCCCCTTTCTCCCCCTTCTCCCCCCCCGCTCCCCTTTCTCCCCCCCGCTCCCCTTTCTCCCCCCGCCCCGCCTCTGCTTTCACGCCCACCCGCCTCTGCCTTTCACCCGCCCTTACTCCGCCCACCTCTGCCTTTCACCCACCGCCTCACAGCCGCTGCATGCACTCAACAGACTCCCGCCACACTCGACACATACCTGCCGCCACACACACCTGCTGCCTCCCGCCCCTACGCACCGACATCACTGACCCGCCGCCTCACACCCTAGCAGGACCCCCACTCACAGACAGCACTTACAACCCACGCGCCACCCGCCGCTCACACCCTAGCAGGACCCCCACTCACAGACAGCACTCACAACCCACGCGCCACCTGCCGCCTCACACCCTAGCAGGACACACGCCTCACATTTTTACATCTGTTATGTCACCAAAATATACATTGTACTGTGGTGTGTTTACAATAAACCATTTTTAAACAACATCGTATTACATTTATTCCATCTTTCTTTTCAACATTATTATCCAACCTTTACAACAAATACTCACCTATTGTTCCACGATTTATAAATAATACTACCTATTACGCATTTACATCCCGGGCAAACGCCGGGTCTCTCAGCTAGTCTTATACTATATTAGTGAAAGCACTGTATGCCTGCCTGCCTGCCAGCCTGCCTGCCTGCCTGCCTGGATGTCCGGTGTCCCTAGGGGAAATCTCATTGGTCCCTTGGGCCGCCCCCGCACACCTCTCATTGGCCTGAGGTGGAGGCACACCTCTCATAGGCCTGAGGCGGAGTGACGGGCGGGCCAAACACACACACACACACACACTCTCTCTCTCTCTCTACCCTCCTTAACGGCTGACACACACACACACACAAACTCTGCTGCTACACACACATGCTACACCCATAAACACTGCTACTGACACACACACACACACACACACACACACACACTGGAGCTCTATACACACACAGTAGCTCTATACACACAGACATCAGCTCTACACACACAAAAACTGCTGCTACACATACAGCAGCACAACACACCTCTCTCTCTCTCTCTCTCTCTCTCTCTCTCTCTCTCTCTCTCCTCCTTAACGGCCGCTGGCCGCAATAACGGAACCCCCCCTCTCCCTGTGCTCACCCGCTCTCCCGGTGCTCCCTACCCCCCCTCCCCCCCCCAGAGCACGCTGTCGCCGCTCTCCACCTTCAGGCCTAGAGGCCGCGCCCCCAGCTCACCATCCCCGCGCGCGCAGCTCCCGCTCTCCTCAGTCGGGAGCTGTACGGCGCTTCACCCCACCCGGCCCGGCGCTTCACCCCACCCGTCCCGGCGCTTCACCCGGCCCGGCGCTTCACCCCCCCGGCCTGGCCCTTCACCCGGCCCGGCGCGTCACCCCCCCGGCCTGGACCTTCACCCGGCCTGGCGCTTCACCCCCCCCCGCCTGGCCCTTCACCCCCCCCGCCCTGGCCCTTCACCCCCCCCCGCCCTGCCCTTCACCCCGCACCCGCCCTGGCCCTTCACCCCCCCCTCGCCTGGCCCTTCACCCCCCCCCCCCGCCCTGGCCCTTCACCCGGCCCTGCCCTTCACCCCCCCCCGACCCTGCCCTTCACCCCCCGACCCTGCCCTTCACCCCCCCCCCCGACCCTGCCCTTCACCCCCCCCCCGACCTTGCCCTTCACCCCCCCCCCCCGGCCCTGCCATTCACCCCCCCCCCCCCCCGGCCCTGCCATTCACCCCCCCCCCGGCCCTGCCATTCACCCCCCCCCCCCCCCCGGCCCTGCCCTTCACCCCCCCCCCGGCCTTGCCCTTCACCCCCCCCCGGCCCTTCACCCCCCCGGCCCTGCCCTTCACCCCCCCCCCCCCCGGCCCTGCCCTTCACCCCCCCCCCCGGCCCTGCCCTTCACCCCCCCCGGCCCTGCCCTTCACCCCCCCCCGGCCCTGCCCTTCACCCCCCCCCCCCGGCCCTGCCCTTCACCCCCCCCGGCCCTGCCCTTCACCCCCCCCGGCCCTGCCCTTCAACCCCCCCCCCCTGCCCTTCACCCCCCCCCCCCCGGCCCTGCCCTTCACCCCCCCCCCCCGGCCCTGCCCTTCACCCCCCCCGGCCCTGCCCTTCACCCCCCCCCCGGCCCTGCCCTTCACCCCCCCCCCCGGCCCTGCCCCTTCACCCCCCCCCCCGGCCCTGCCCTTCACCCCCCCCCCGGCCCTGCCCTTCACCCCCCCCCGGCCCTGCCCTTCACCCCCCCCCCCCCGGCCCTGCCCTTCACCCCCCCCCCCCCGGCCCTGCCCTTCACCCCCCCCCCCGGCCCTGCCCTTCGCCCCCACCCTCCCTGCCCTTCGCCCCCACCCTCCCTGCCCTACACACGTACACACACGTATACACACATACACACACACACACACACACACACACACACGTAGGCACACGTATACACACACATGTCGACACACACGCGTAGACACACACACGTATACACACACACGTAGATACACGTAGATACGCAGGCACACGTAGACACGCAGGCACACGTAGACACGCATACACACGCAGACACACGTAGACACGCACACACACGTAGACACGCACACACACGTAGACACGCACACACACGTAGACACGCACACACACGTAGACACGCACACACACGTAGACACGCACACACACGTAGACACGCACACACACGTACACACTCACGTATACACACGTACACACACACGTAGGCACACACGTGTACACACACACACGTGTACACACACACGTACACACACGTATACACACACGTATACATACACACGTAGACACACGTATACACACAGGCACACGTTGACACACGTATACACGCAGACACACGTATACACGCAGACGCACGTAGACATGCAGACGCACGTAGACACGCGCACGCGCACACACGTATACACACACACGTATACATACACACACACATGTATACATACACACACACGTATACATACACACACACACACACACACTTATACATACATACACACACACACACACACGTATACATACACACACACACACACACACGTATACATACACACACACACACGTATACATACACACACACACACGTATACATACACACATAATGTATACACACACACACATGTATATACACACACATGTATATACACACACACGTACACACACGTGTACACACACACGTATACATACACGTAGACACACGTATACACACAGGCACACGTTGACACACGTATACACGCAGACGCACGTAGACACGCAGACACTCGTAGACACGCAGACGCACGTAGACACGCAGACGCACGTAGACACGCAGACGCACGTAGACACGCAGACGCACGTAGACACGCAGACGCACGTAGACACGCACGCGCGTAGACACGCACGCGCGTAGACACGCACGCGCGTAGACACGCACGCGCGCGTAGACACGCACGCGCGCGTAGACACGGACGCGCACGTAGACACGGAAGCGCACGTAGACACGGACGCGCACGTAGACACGGACGCGCACGTAGACACGCACGCGCACGTAGACACGCACGCGCACGTAGACACGCACGCGCACGTAGACACGCACGCGCACGTAGACACGCACGCGCACGTAGACACGCACACGCGCACACACGTATACACACACACACGTATACATACACACACACACACGTATACATACACACACACACACACACACACACACACACACACACACACACACACACACACACGTATACATACACACACACACACACACACACACACACACACGTATACACACACACACGTATACATACACACACACACACACGTATACATACACACACACACACACACGTATACATACACACATAATGTATACACACACACATGTATATACACACACATGTATATACACACACATGTATACACACACGTGTGTGTGTATACGTGTGTGTGTGTGTATGTATACATGTGTGTGTGTGTGTGTATACATGTGTGTGTGTGTGTATACGTGTGTGTGTGTGTGTGTGTGTATACGTGTGTGTGTGTGTGTATACATGTGTGTGTGTGTATGCATGTGTGTGTGTGTGTATACATGTGTGTGTGTGTGTATACATGTGTGTGTGTGTGTATACATGTGTGTGTGTATACATGTGTGTGTGTGTGTGTATACATGTGTGTGTGTATACATGTGTGTGTGTATACATGTGTGTGTGTATACATGTGTGTGTATATACATGTGTGTGTGTGTGTGTGTGTATACATGTGTGTATACATGTGTGTGTGTGTGTGTGTGTGTATACATGTGTGTACACATGTGTGTGTGTGTGTGTGTATACATGTGTGTACATGTGTGTACGTGTGTGTGTGTGTGTGTACATGTATACATGTGTGTGTGTATACATGTGTGTGTGTATGTGTGTGTCTACATGTATACACACACACACACACATGTATATACACACACACACACATGTATACACACACATTTACACACACACATTTACACACACACACGTGTATACACACACGTGTATACACACACACAAACATGTACACACACAAATGTACACACACACACGTACACATACACATACACACACACACACAATGTATACACACAAACATGTATGCACACATGTATACACACACACACACGTATACACACACACACACACACTATCCCCAGCACCACCACATCAGCACACCGGTATCCCATGCCCCCCCCAGCACACTGGCATTTTCGGCTCCCCACCATTCCCAGCCCCCATCAACACCATCAGCACCCACACATTGGCACCTTCGCACCTCCCCATCGGCACACCCACATCCGCACCCCCACATAGGCAACAAACCCTCCCAAATCAGCACACCGATACAATCACCATCAGTACAGCCACAGCAGCAGTACCACCGCACACCGCCATGGGCGGCGTGGACCACTCCCCACCCAAATGCCACCCCCACACAACAAACATCCCGGGCAACGCCGGGGCTCTCAGCTAGTGTTTCTATAAAGTTTAAAACCAGGATTTTAATCCCTAGCTGCTGAGATTACCAGGGAAACCATTAGACTGCACTGGGCTCCGGAGAGAGCTCCATGTTAACCTGCATATTTCCAACGCTTGTATCTCCTGAACGAAGCATCGGATTTTTAAAAGGAAAACAACGTTAGAAAGGGCAGGACACTACATCTTCAAATAAATGCCAAATAACATGGCGAGCAGAGGGGACTGCTTCTCTAAATCACCAACGCAATGTTTTCTTTAAAGGGAAGTAGCACAGATTACCCCCTGCTTCACTTTCCAAGTTGTTGTTGGTTCAAGTAAACCTGTCCTGATCTCTGGGGAGATCCGAGGACATTGAGGTTAATGGCGGCGAGCAATTCTGGCGACAGAGCGCCGATGGCGATTTAAATGACCATGGCCAAATGTCCTAGATTGGAGTGTGAATCAGAGGAACCTGGTTCAATTCCCGGTGTCGGCTCCTTGTGACCTTGGGCAAGTCACTTTATCTCCCTGTGCCTCAGGCACCAAAACCATAGATTGTAAGCTCAGCTGGGCTGGGACTGGGTCTGTAATATTCCTTTGGGCTGCGTACCGTGCGCTATATTGTAATTGTGACGCGCTTTGTGTCCCATTGTGAGAAAAGCGCTGTAGGAAATACAGTTATAATAATAATAATAATAATACTGATAATTGAAATGTTTGGCAATTTTTCTCCGAGCTGTGACCCCCTGAAAAAAGGGGGCCAATTTCTTACGATTTGTGAAATCAGGCGGAAATTGCGCACAATCGCGAATTCTATGTTCTTTACGTTTGCGATTTTCATTGGGATCTTAAATTACGAAGCAACCTGTCAAAATAAAGAAATAAATATAGGATGTTCCTGAATAAACCCACATCAAATCCAGCAAGTATCGCTAATTTCAGCGGCTCCTTTCACCGCTCACCACACAGAGAAAGGATTCGGACGTTCCCCTTACCCCTAAAAATGCAGAGGCTTGGCCCACGACGTGCAGTACACCTGGTGAATTCAGGTAACGGACCTGCGGACCTCTCGGTGTAGTGGAAATGAAACATACTTTTATCAGAATGAGCTGATTTCATTTTCGAGAGACTTTCCTATTAGTGCAGAATGATCATTAACAAAACACCCAGTTGTTCAGCAAAGCAAAGCAGATAGCCAATTAAATTAAATGACTACAGCAAGGCAGAAGCAGCAGCTTTATCTCCGCGCCTTCACTCAGACGGCGCGCTGAGGAATAACAATACAATCTTTACAAGCAACTGCAATTAACGTTTTGATATTTGTCTTTTTTTTTTCTTTCAATCTGTAAGCATTTAAAACACCCATTGTCCAGATGAAAAGCGCATGAGTGGGTTTCTAGCTCTGAGACTAGCACAGCAAATGTGATAGATCAGTGTTTAACCCGTTCTGCGCTGGTGGAACTGTGCATACCATGGCAAAACAGCACATCGGAAAAGATGGCAGCTGTGCAGGGGTTGTACTGTAGCTGATGTGCGGTCAAAATCTATTGCAAAGCCAGTATAACCAGCCTTTTACACTGAAGAGACCCAAAAGGTGGAAAGCGCTGTCTGTGGGTAGGGTTACTGGCTCTGCACTTCTGTAACCCAGGATGTGCTGAAAAGCTGTGTGACGCGGCAGGCATAAGCTTATAGGGGTCCCATGTTAAAACGGATGTGAAGTAAAAAGGTGACAGTGTGCTTATGTGCATGTTATTACCTAGAATCCCTTGCTGCAGTGGAAGCAGTGTATGCTAAGGCCGTGATTATACACTGGGGGCCTCAGCCTTAAGTAGGTGGACGTGAGGCAGATACAATAGATACCTTTAAGAAAAGATTAGAACTCTTTTTTTTTTAGAAAAGACAGCTACACAGGGATATACCAAATAAATTAAATGACAGGACGAGCAGTGACCCAGGGAGAAATCAGTTTGCAATGACTGGACCCGGAAAGGAAGTTTGCTTCCTCTTATGAGACATCATTGGAAATGTGTTCCTGGGGGTTTTCCTGTTGCTGTCCTCTGAATCAATACAGCCGCACAGTAGGATGAGTATTCGCCTCCATTAGAATTGAATAAAGCTTTAACATGACGGACATATGTCTTTTTTTCCAACCTAATTAACCAGATTACTGTAATATTATTCAGATAATTATCTTAGCTGGGAGTAAACCAAGCTGTAAATTTGAGCTAAACATATTAACAAGATTCCTATTTTTGGATGTCATTGACACACTCGGTGGCTCTTACAGACGGGTTGACACATGCCAGGTACACCATGCAACGTGGACACTGTGCTTTAATGCAGACATGTCAGGTATCACTGATTTTTCGGCGAGTCTCACTGATTTGGAGTTTGTCTCACTGATTTTTGACATCGAGCTCTCATTGACTTCCATGGAGTCTCGCTGATGAAAATCAGTGCTCTTCCAGTAAAATGCGTAAAACCCCCCCCCCACATTTCTCAATCTCAAGCACGCAATCCCTGCAAGCTTAAAACCCCCCGCATCATCTATACAGCTCAACCCTGTTATAACGCGATCCGTTACAACGTGAATCCGCTTATAACGCGATGCGAGCGTGGCTCCCAATTTTTGTATTTATGAATACTTTACAAAACGATTATTGGTGTCTTAAATACTTTATTATACAATTGTACATTAATTCTAACGCGATGCGCTTATAGCGCGATGTGATTCTTTGGACCCCAAGCGCAGCGTTATAAGGGGGTTGAGCTGTATATATATATATATATATATATATATATATATATATATATATATATACAAATGTAAATACAACTGTATGCTCATCTGCATGTCTTAGGCAGGTCTGCAACCCCACCTTTCCCCATTATCACCCAGCACACAGCACTTCCACTGCAGCAAGGGATTCTGGGAAAAGACATGCAAATGAGCACACAGTGCCACTTTTTGCTTCAAAAAAACATTTTTAACATGGTTCCCTATATCAGAAAAGCTCAATGCTACATCCAATGTGACAAAATACATAGTTCAATACTTCAGTGCTAGTATTCTCATGAGTAAGGGTCATTTGGTTAAACCCTTTGGCCAAAGCGTTATAAGCCTGCAAGCCGTGTCAAGGCATGGCCAAATTTGCAGGTTCTATCACTAAACAGTGAAACTTCTCTCTTACCTCTGCTGGAGGGAGAATCACCGCAGTCTTTCCACACAGCAAAATGAAAAAGCCTGCTACTTAAAAAAGCGGGGAGGGGCTCACCCTGGGAGGAGGGGGTCACTAACATCCAAACAACTGATACCAGTTGAAAATTTAAATTAACACACACACAATCCCAGCAAGCTCAGAACCCCAAAACCCCAAAACCCGCCACATCATATACATATATATTTCAGGACCGTAGAGGTTGACATCTCTGTTATTTTTCAATTCCCTTTTGTATAAAACTAGAAATACCCACTTACCAGCTTTATGCGGCAAAGCCAGCAACCAGCCTCGCACTGATGAGACCCAAAAGCTCAAAAGAGCTGTTCTGTGAGTAGGTTTACTGGCTCTGCACTTCTGTGACCCAGGCCGTGCTGAAAAGCTGTGTAATGCGGCAGAAATAACCTTAGAGGGGTCCTTGTTAAATTGGATTTAGAAGTAAAGAGTGACGCACTGTGCTCATTTGCATGTCATTACCCAGAATCCCTGGCTGCAGTGGTAGCACTGTTTGCTCGCAGATAGCGGGGGGAAAGGTATGGTCGCAGACCTGTCCGGGACGTGCGAACGCACCACAAGTGGTCATTTTTACTTACCGTACGGGAATAGGAAAAGGCATTATGCCTTTGAGATCAGCGCCGAAAGGGTTAATCTGCATTTTTTTCGATTTGTTACCGAATACGTTTCTATCCCGTTCGGACATAAACCCGGGGGACAGGACGAAATAGCAAATGGAGTCAGACACGGGAAACATGCAGGGCCTGGAATCACCGTGGCGGGATCCTGTTAAGGGATTCAGCAAACCCTTAGGGCACTTATGATAATGCTTTTATTCAGTATTATTGTTCAGCGGCGTTAAATCACTCAGATTCATGAGCAACAGGAGGTCAATGTCTGATTGAAATTCATAAGGTCAAAAAGGAAACGAAAAGAAAAAAAAAAAAAATAATCAATTTATGGGGATATGAAGATTTAGGTTTTAAAGTATATTCCCCAGCAATAAAAATTTCACATCCGTGAATGTGAGAAATCAGTTATGAAACTTGAGGGGCAAAGTGGGACGACTTATTAAGTTTTATAACGCGCATAAGGCAGGGAGCACATCATTTTATCAGACATTACCGAAATCCTACGTGTAAAATAAGATGACAATTGGCTCAAATGCTAAATGTCCCCGCATTAAGTTATTAAATGATGTGTCCCCACAGTCTTATATAGATAAAGCAAGGGCAGGTAACTCCTGCAGCCATTCTTCATCACTAGTTTTAACCCTTCGGGGCAAGAGGGGTCTGAGACGCAGGCAACCAATGGGATTAAAGGAGATAAGTATTGAAAATGGTGCGATTGGCGCCCAACGTGGAGTGTTCGCGCCAGCAACGTATGTATGAATGTTTCAAATCTCGCTTCTTACCTTTGGTACAGAGGCTGACATCACCTAAACCTGGCGGATTTATTAGCGCGTAAAGAGAGGGAAACGGCGCCAGTTATAGGCACAACTGGTCTTTATAATATTGCGCTGACTTTGTCCTCCCCTAACATCGTCGTCAGGGTGGATACTCAGCAAAAGATTCACCAGAGTAAGTGAAAGACCCAATGTCAGACAATGCCCTACGCGTTTCATGGACAACGCCAACTTCATCAGGGGGATGTCTCCTGACATCAATCCCCCCCAAATTCTCATTGCGCAAATTAGGGCAAATTTTTATTAGCAAAGCACCCTGATACATTGAGGCAGGGTCACACAGACCCAAAAATGATGCCGTTTGCAGACCGGTTTAGGAGCAATGCTCCAGTTTGTGACACTTGATACACATCACTCATAGTTTATTTAACGTTCCCTTTTAATGTTGATGTAAAAAAAAAAAATGTCATATTAAAATAGTTAACATTCCCTCTAATAAGAAGAATTGTTTTACACTGTGAAACCTTTTTATCCCCTCCCCCGACATAGGCACCTGGACCTCTTCTTCAAAGGTGACAATACAGCGTCAAAGGGCGAATTGCAGATAAATATCGGCCCAGGTGATTTCTCTCATACCGGCCCTCCTCCTCCCACGACGCGGTGTCATGTAACGTCGTGTTGTCATGGTGACGCAGCACCAGGTGACTTCACATTGTCATGGTAATGCGTTACCAAGCGTTATTTGACGTCGGGTCACCATAACTATGCAACGCTGTTGCACCACTCACTCCCTCACTCTCTCCTCTGCCCACTACCAACCCACACACCCCACAATCTTACCACAGGGTGAGGAGATCTCACTGCTGATCCGGATCCGGGGGACTCCTCTGCTCCCTCCTTCGGTCGAGCAGTAGTTTGACCCAACTTCCGGTCGCCGACAGCAGGAGGGAGAGGATTGCAGTGACCGCCGGGCTGCCGGTGCATGGGGAGCTGGAGAGCCGCCACTTCTGGGGAGCCACTGGGACCGGCCCACAGCACCAGCCCAACGAGGCAACACAGCGTGCAGAGTTTTGAAACCCTCCCGGGTCTGTGTACTGTTGTAGAAGAGACCTATGAGGTTGTGTAAACCCTACACACTATAATTCCATCATTACAGATGCATAGAAATATAGAATTTGAGGGAAGATAAGAACGACTGGACCCACTTAGGCCCAGATCCGCAAAACGGTGCTCAGCTGTAGCACGCTTCGGTTCCTATTCGTATGAACGGGAGGATCGGCGTGCTAAAGCTTAGCCATCTTTTGTGAATCTGGGTCCTAGAATGATCATGTTCCTATCGGTTGTAACACCGGATCCTGAGCTTTATTTCATATTTAGGGGTTAAGGTTAAGAATATTATAGTTAGGAATATTATGGTTAGGGGTTAAGGTTAGGAATATTATGGTTAGGGTTAGTGGTTAAGGTTAGGAATATTATGGTTAGGGGTTAAGGTTAGCGGTTAGGAATATTGTGGTTAGGGTTAGTGGTTAAGGTTAGGAATATTATGGTTAGGGGTTAATGTTAGGAATATTATGGTTAGGGGTTAAGGTTAGCGGTTAGGAATATTGTGGTTAGGGGTTAGGGTTAGTGGTTAGGAATATTAGGTATAGGGGTTAGCAAGTTCGGTTTTTAAAGTTATGGGTTAAGGTTATGATTAGGGGTTTGGGTTCAAATTAGGATTAGGGTTGAAGGTGCTAGGCTGGAGTTATTGGCATTACCTAAAATGGCCCGGAATCCCCCAGACTCCTTGGGTCATCTGCGGTGAACAGTCTTGGTGGCCAACTGTCCTAAACAGGTACATATTAGGGGCCTTTAGTCTCTTGTGATAAATCTGTGCTGTGGATCTAGGGTGACGAGATTTTCAAAAGTAAAAACCGGGACATATTACAAAATGATTTATACAACAAATTACATCACTAAAAAGTATATGTTATAATGGTATTTGTCCAATAGCTGTATTATAATTCTCTCCCCCTTTATCTCTCACCCTCCCCCCCATTCTCTCTCTTGACTTCCCCATTCGCTCTCGCCCTCCCCCCACTCTTTCACTCTCACCCTCCTCCCTCCCCCCATTCTCTTTTCCCTCCCCCCATTCTCTCTTCCCTCCCCCCATTCTCTCCCCCCCCACCATTCTCTCTTTCGCCCCACATTTTTCTCTCTCCCCCCACATTTTCTCCCTCTCGGACCCTACCTGTCACTGTTGAGCAGGGGGGGGGGGGGCTCGTCCTGGCGGCAGACACTGGAAGTTCTGACCGACTTCCAGGTCGGACTGCTGGGGCCCGAACCCTCCACCGCCGTCCGAACCCTCTGCCACCATCCCCCTTCTTACCCTACTCCGCCGCTTTTCTCTTCCGCAGTCACCATCCTCTACCAAAACCGGGAGATTTGAACGATTTAAATAACGATACTCAGCAAATCCGGGACCGTCCCGGCTAAACCGGGATGTCTGGTCACCCTATGTAGATCATGCACCATTTCACTAGCCCATCTTTAAACATTCTCCAATTTATTTTTGTCCTTGCAGGGATTTGGTCTCCAAAACTAAACCCCATTCCATTATCAGAAATAATAAGATAAAGATTAATCAGTTAGGCTACCAATATTCATTTTCACTGCCAAGGGGACCCCCATATAATTAGACATCTCTACACGATCTATGTTATAACAAATAAAGAGGAGATGAAAAACTAAAAATACTAAAATGATCTCCTCTTCACAGACGTATAATGACTGGATGTTATTAAACGGTGTGAAAGGTAATAAAAATTCCCCGTCTGGAGAATGCAATGTATTTGTTATCTTTCTTCTCTCTGCTGGAACTACAAGGGATGATTCAATAAATCTAACTTCATTTAACCCAAAGAGAGGGACTGATTCTGCACTCCTTATTCAATTACGAATATTAACATCAGGTTACGTTTACTTCATATTTGACCCCTTGTAGTCATTAATTGGTTAAGTGTGTGCTCTACAGAACATCTCCAGAAGAGGTGTGATAAGAAGAAGAAGAAGAAGCGGCAGCGAATGAATGTCAAATTTTGCATGGAAATGTAGAAAATATAAGTGCAAAGTCTTTATTTAAACACAAAACAAGAAAGGGCGAGGAGAAGGACAATTGTAAATAAAATAGAATTTGTATATGAATAAAAACGAAATATAGTAACTCATGTACAGTATATATTTGTAATCGCGGATCTCTTAAGAGTTCAAATTGCAGGAAGCTTCCGGGCCTTTGATACATCGCCTCGGCGCTGTAGCCGATCCGACGATAGAATTTGCACCACCGGCCGCTTCTAAGGTAAGTTTGATTACTGTTTAGGGTAGGGGGTTCATTTATGGGTGTTAGCACTTGGGGTAGGAGGTTTTAGGGTAAGGGCTTAGAGTAGGGGGTGTTGCGGTAAGGGCTTACAGTAGGGGGTGTTAGGGTAAGGGATTTTAGTGTAAGGCACTTACCTTAGCGGCGAAGTAGCCCGCGGCGGTAGCTTCCAGCACCGGGGGTGAGTCATGGCGAAGCGCCGACGGTCATTAGCTTATGGCAAAGTGGCCACGATCAAATGTCCTAGACCACCAACATGAGACCTAGCCTCACCAGGGAATAACAGTGATAAACCGTGAACAAAGGTTGACAAATCTGTAAGGCGTTGAGTGTGTGAAGAATAGCTTGGACTATATTATATTTATAAGAGAGTAGATAAGTGCAGGGTAGGTAAGTGGCAAGGTAAGTGCCAAACTATGGTGACGTCTCAGACTGTGGGGGGTTAATACCTTGTCTCGGTCTCAGAATACAAGTATTAGCGAGCATCAGGCTTCGGCCCCAGTCACTGCGTGCAAGCAAGCGTCGGAGCGCCTGGCGGCCCATGTACCAGTTTAAGCCACGATCTGCTGTCTAGGGGTAGTGATGGGACGCGCTTCTTGAGTGGAGCAGGGGGAGGCGTGGCGCGGTTTGACATGCCGTGATGCGGCTGGTTCGCCCTCATTGGCTGAACCGCCGTGAAGTGGCCAAAGGCAAAAATCTTGTCTTTTGGCAAAGGCGGTCGCGCATCGTGCTTTGTGCGCACGCGCAGACGCCGACTGGGGCCTGCCCCATAGAGGGCTGTACTTTGTGTGCGGCGTGCACGCCATCGCGCACACAGCCTCGCCCACCGGGGACAAAGCTTTAGTGCTCGCTTTGTGCTGCTCACAGCGTCACGGTGTGTGACATCAGAATAACCCGATGCACGTTTCGTCCAATCGGGACTTCTTCAGGGGGACATTTAAAGTCGCCATTATTTTACTCCCAACAGTGTCCCATCGGAGCTGCTACATGGAGATACCAGCACCCACTACAGAGGTCAGTATCTCAGGAAACGGGGTCCTCGGAGATAAAATAAACATAGTTCAGCTCCGGGGACCCCATGCTTCAAACGTATAACTAAAAAAGGAGAAGCAAGAAATACAAACTGGGGTGCTACTTGTACAGAGGTTTCTGACACAATGTTTCAGGGGGATAAGCCTCCCTTCGTAATTCTGCCTATCCCACTGAGGTCCCATGACTAAAATATGGATATCCACCAATAAATGGCGTAATGGTGATGGAAGAGACAGAGAAAAGGCAAACAACCCTCTGCAGAGATACCGGCACCCACTACAGGAGGTAGGTATCTCTGGATGCAGGGGGTTGACGGAGCTGAAAAGAACACAGTTCAGCTCTGGAAAGCCCCTGCTTCAAACCAGTGACACATTTAGGTGCTTTAAGGCCTCGGGTCCCAGTGTCTACTGCTGCGCTGGCTACGGCGAGTGCTGCAGGAACAAGATCCGCCCCTCAATGGGGCCGGCCCCAGTAGCTGCCTGCAAGCGCGTGCAGCGATCGCGATGCGCGACCAGATTTTCTGCCGACAAGATTTTTGTGTTTTCTTGTGGCGCTGGAGCGCTGGCCACGTCACACAGCGGTTCAGCCAATGAGGGCAAACCGGCCACGTGATGTTATAGCCACGCCCTCCCCCCCCGCCCCCGCCGGATCTCCTGCTCCTCACTGCAAGCTCAACCAGAGACCGCGGCTTTCACATGTGCACGCACCGCCAGGCGCGCGTGCAGCAGTGTACACTGGGACCGTAGCCTAAGGGGCTAATTCAGTAAAGACCAAAACGGCCCGAAAATACTCATTGACATCAATAGGGATTTTTGGACACAAATGGACCACATATACGAACGTCCACTCCGGTCAAGCCCCTGAAAGGAAAACAGTGCACATACTGCACTTGCACCTGTACCTGCACCTGCACATACTGTACCTGCACCTGCACCTCTCCTGCACCTGCACATACTGTACCTGCACCTCTCCTGCACCTGCACCTCTCCTGCACCTGCACATACAGTACCTGCACCTCTCCTGCACCTGCACCTCTCCTGCACCTGCACATACTGTACCTGCACCTCTCCTGCACCTGCACCTCTCCTGCACCTGCACATACTGTACCTGCACCTCTCCTGCACCTGCACCTCTCCTGCACCTGCACATACAGTACCTGCACCTCTCCTGCACCTGCACCTCTCCTGCACCTGCACATACTGTACCTGCACCTGTACCTGCACATACAGTACCTGCACCTGCACATACAGTACCTGCACCTCTCCTGCACCTGCACATACTGTACCTGCACCTCTCCTGCACCTGCACATACAGAACCTGCACCTCTCCTGCACCTGCACATACTGTACCTGCACCTCTCCTGCACCTGCACCTTTCCTGCACCTGCACATACTGTACCTGCACCTCTCCTGCACCTGCACCTCTCCTGCACCTGCACATACTGTACCTGCACCTGTACCTGCACATACAGTACATGCACCTGCACATACAGTACCTGCACCTCTCCTGCACCTGCACCTCTCCTGCACCTCTCCTGCACCTGCACATACAGTACCTGCACCTCTCCTGCACCTGCACATCTCCTGCACCTGCACCTGTACCTGCACATACAGAACCTGCACCTGCACATACAGTACCTGCACCTCTCCTGCACCTGCACCTCTCCTGCACCTGCACATACAGTACCTGCACCTCTCCTGCACCTGCACATACTGTACCTGCACCTCTCCTGCACCTGCACATACAGTACCTGCACCTCTCCTGCACCTGCACATACAGTACCTGCACCTCTCCTGCACCTGCACCTCTCCTGCACCTGCACATACAGTACCTGCACCTCTCCTGCACCTGCACCTCTCCTGCACCTGCACAAACTGTACCTGCACCTCTCCTGCACCTGCACCTCTCCTGCACCTGCACATACAGTACCTGCACCTCTCCTGCATCTGCACATACTGTACCTGCACCTCTCCTGCACCTGCACTTCTCCTGCACCAGCACATACTGTACCTGCGCCTCTCCTGCACCTGCACCTCTCCTGCACCTGCACATACTGTACCTGCGCCTCTCCTGCACCTGCACCTGTATATATACATATTTTGTCAATAGAGGAAACATGCAGAACAAAAAAATAATTCATATTCAAAAACAAAACCTTACAGCAAAGTGCGCTGCGTATGTAACAGAGACGAAAGAATAAATGAGATGAGATTAAGAACCTTGTAGAGTTTCACTAACAAAGCCCCCGGGGATTGTAACATTCTGTGCTGTTCTAATAAAACAGATAAAGTGCTGGGCAGGAGACCACCGAACGTTAAATTAGCATGCAGAATGTGCGATGCAGCGGCACAGGAGCGAGGGCGCGCGTGCACATCAAAGGAACAAGTTGGCGATTTTAGTTTTTGCAAATTTTAAAACAAAGCTTTGAAGCAAGGGGGGTTCTCTGGAGCTGAACCCCATTCTTTTCAGCTCTGGGAGATATAGACCTCCCAAGGGGGTGCTGGTATCTCGACAATGTTTAAAGGTCCTGATGATGTCATGGCTTCCTATCCTAGCTTTGAAAAGCGGCCATTACGCGAACCCCGCTAGCGGAGCGGCTACCGACACCCACTACGGAGGTCTGTATCTCTGGAAGCAGGGGGTCCCCGGAGCTGAAATTAACGGGGTTCAGCTCCAGAGACCCTCTGCTTTAGTCCTATGTTAAAAGACTTGGATTGCCTCTTTAAATGCAGAACATACGGAATATGTACCAAGAGCCCATGCAACATGTAAAGATAGGGACACGTGTAACGTGAAGTGGGCAAGGAATGTTTGAATCAAGATTAAAAATGGTGAATCTAATGTTATCAGAATTATATGCCCATCCATAAAGCAGCAATACTACATTCCCTTTTTTTTCTTTTTATATGGAAAGCGCGTGACAATGTTTTCATTCCTAAGCTGGCAATCATTTGGTGCTACTGTTATAAATCTGTCAAAATCCTGATTGTGTGCCTTACTAAATGGCCCCTTCTGACTCTGTGCTGCAGTCAGTGAATTGCTGCAGCGGATATGTAACATGATATTACTAAGCGTAACACATTATTTTTATAGACAACTTGCTGTTCTGAACACAGCAACCGATCTGTTTGTGATACTTTGCTGCCAAGGGGCAGAACTCAAAAATGTGTGTGAGAGTTCATAAGAGGAAGTGGATGTGAGTTTCCAAATGGTTTCTGTAGCAATCACAACATGATCAATACATTAAAAAAAAAAAATGACATTAGGCATTAAAAAAATGCAGAAAGTATTATCTAATAATACAGAACTGATTTTATATAATTGGTCACGTTTTGCTGCTTGAAAGGGAGTTCATTCCAGTGGCATATTTAAGGGGTGACATCTGGGTGTTTTTTTTAAATTCAAACCTTATGTTTTAAGTGAGACTTGTGAGGGGTTTGGTTTCCTCTGGCTGCTCCCTTTTGTGTGATGTCACTGTGTGATGATGTCACTGCGTGATGTCACTGTGTGCTCAGCAAATGCTTGTACAGCCAGAGCCGCCCCCACCCCTCCCCCTCATCTCTATTGGCTCTCTGATAAGGAGCGGGTGAGATAAGAGGAAAGATAACACAAACACTTCCCCACTCAGAGGCCCCGAAGAAATGTTCCCCAAAAATGAAAGCAGCCAAGCCATTGCTATTAGCATGGTTAGATTTGTTTATGGAAGCCAGTTACACTGTTTTCTGGCTGAGTATATGGCATTGACTCTTTAAGGAAACAGATGCAAACGTTGATACATCAAATTCTATTATTGCAATGAACAACTCGTCTTATCGACGTTCAAATCGCTCACTCACACGGAGTTGACACAAAGCCCTGATTCGTCTCATTCATTTAAGACAGGGGGTGGGCCAACTCCGTTCCTCAAGGGCCACCAACAGGTCAGGTTCTCAGGATATCCCTGCTTCAGCACAGGTGGCTCAATCAATGACACAGTAGAAGACTGCTTCAGCGCAGGTGGCTTAATCAGTGGCTGCAACTGATTGATCGACCTGCGCTGAAGCAGGGATATCCTGAGAACCTGACCTGTTGGTAGCTCTTGAGACTGAAGTTGCCCCCCCCCCCCTAAGGTGTTTTGGAATTGTACAAGGGGCTGCTTAGCTCCTAACAAAAGCAGGTGTTTGTTTTGCTTTTCAGCACCAAAGTATTTGGGTTTACGCTCGACGAGATGACAACGTTCTCCAAGCAGAGTTCTGCCTGTGTGTCAGTATGTGCAGTGTGCTAGTTATTTACTATTTATAAAAGCTCACCTCACTGGCATTTCCAAAAAGGACGAAAGGCGAAGCACCAAGATAAATTGAATCTATTGTTCCCCCGTGTCCCAAGAGAAGAGTCAGTGTTTTTATTTGATGCATACTGTAACAGTGACCTAAAATAACCCAGGCACTGTTGTTCTAATGCTGTTCTTTAGCTGCTTATGTAACCCTCTTCAGCACAACAAAGACATGTCTGTTTGAATGCTCCAGATTGCATACATATCCACCAAAGTCAAATATTCAGGCGGTGCACACCGGGGTATATCTGTATCCACAATATAACCAAAGAATAACCCATCACAGTGCACTCGTGGATTACCATTTATTTGATGTCAGAAACAAGGGTAAATGTATTTCAAAACATGATATACAGCAGGGCCCCGCTTCCCGGCGCTCCATTATCCGGCGTTCCGCTTATACGGCGGCACCGAGAAGGGGGCCGCCATCTTGGATTTCCAGTCACGCATGCGCAGATCGGGCTATGGTGCACCCGGCGGGCATGCACAGACCGCAGAAAAAAAAATGCATTTTTCCTGCATAGGATTGATGCCGGGAATCTCTGGAGCTGATATCCATTAATATTAGCACCAGAGACCCCTGGCATGAAACCTGTGCAATAACAATGCATTTACAGTAAACTTCATTACCATAGCGGATAGCCTCAGGGAACCCCTACTTCCCGAGATACAGGCCCCGTTATGGGGTGCCGGTATCTCCTATGCATTTAAATGTCCACGTCACGTGACCATGGGAATAAAATGCATAGGAGATACCGGCATCCCATAACGGGGCCAGTATCTCGGGAAGTAGAGGGTCCCCGAGGCTGAAAATAATAGCCATATCATACAAATATTGTAATGGGCACAAATGCTCAGAGGGTCACCAGTCACAAAGATGTAACCCAAATAACCCATGATGTAGTTCATAATGTCCGCATAGCATCAGGGGCTTCTGATCACCCAACACGTATTTCGCAATTCTGGGGTGAGAGAATCAATGAAAAAGATGTCCTTAATATAGTCCTCCTGTGTCATACCTAGATGTGTAACTCATACAATTTAAAGAAACATACACATAAGATAACATACTGTATGCATCCTAAAACACTTATAAAAAAGCTGAAAAATCTAAACCTTACTTTAAATGATGCCTGTGTTCTCAACCTATAAATCCACTTAGCCTCCCAGCATAAGAGGGCAGACTAAAATCACCTTGTCTAATCCCTCGATCAACGTGAGCAATCCCCATGAATGAGATACTGTACTATAATTTCTCTTGTGACATTTCCAAACCTACTGCACCGACACACTTTATTCGAGCAAATACCCAGTATGTACCTGGCAGATACCTGGAATGCGTCGCTCCTCACCTCTGACAAGCCCCGTTGCGTTTGCCTTCCCAGCCTGGGTTCATGCCTGGCTGACGGGCGGCTGATCTGTTAAATGATAAGGATTAGGATTTAATAGGCTGCAATGCTTCGCGTGTCTACCAGATGGCATAAATTCATGAATTGTAATGCAGTATATATATATACTGTGCAGTATTGCAGCCAGCGGGAATAAAATGCTTCAATCCCTGCTTGGAAAATACCTCAATGCACTCGGGCAGAAAACAGTCATAAACCTCAATACACCCGGGTATACCCGAATTCGTGGGACTAGCCGAGCTCGAATAAAGTGTGTCGCCAGTGTAGCAAATGGAGTATTATTATTATTTTAAATGTTCCAACATTCTGACCCTCAACTCCTGTCCTGTTTTTCCAACGAATTTCATCCCACAGCAACAGGAAAGTAAATATATGACCACACTGGTTCTGCAATTGAAGTACCTTACAGTAAATGTCTCAACTTCCATGCTGGAAAAGGTAGTAGACCTTTGTAAGTACTGGCCGTCCTTAGTGTCCACATTTAGAGGAACCCACGGCCTTTGTTTTCAGTGAGAGAGTAATGGCTGTGCACCAGGACATAGTCCTAATTATCTGATTCTTCTACAAGTCTCTCCTACAAAGGGAATGAAATCCCTATCCTCACGTAAAACGGTACAATATCTTTGCAGGGTAACCCTCAGGTGGCACCATGATAAGCGCCAGTCAAGTGCACGGCATCATTATTCCTATTCCTAGATTTGTTATTACTTACCAAGCATTCCTATTTGGAAGACTTCACCCTTTTGTATGCCATTTCTATACATATCTTACTGTACCTTCGATCTTGAAACCTCAATTTCATTTTTGTTTGCTTCTACTTCAAAACGTTGATTAGTAGAGAAGTTTCTTCTGATCCTTAGAAACTGCCCTGTTGGTACTCCTTTCATTTGATGACGAAGATGATGACTCGTGGCCAGAAGATGACTTTGAGTAGCTGTGTCTTTCTGATAGGTTGTAGTTGTTATTTTACCATCAAAATCACACAAAACAATGCATGTGATGAGTACTAGCTTCCATAGTCCATTTCAGATTGGACTCAAGAGCTCAACAAATTCACCCAGAAGTGTGTCCCCCATCCCATGTTAACAGAATATCGTCAATGTATCTGATCCATAACCGAATATGTAAATATCTACCTATTGCATTGCAAGCCTCTCCAACACTGGAGCGCTAAATTGAGTTTGGCATTTTTAGATGGAAATCTACCAGAATATCCCCCCCCCCCCCCAATGTTGTTATGTGGATTGAGGATTTACAACAATCTGTTTATGCATTGCAGTTCTGGCTCTGTAGGCTATATTGCTTCTACCGATCTGAGTTGCCAGTAATCTACTGTATGCCAAAACTCTAACCAGAGATGCTCAAAGCGTCATCCGGAAAGAGGGATGGTGGAAGAAGGGTGGTTTCACCAAAATACATTATATTGTGTTGAAAAAATAGCTATGTTATGCTGTGGAGGGATAAGTCATTTCTCTTGGGATTCCCCCCAAAATATAGGTGTAAGCATTGGCAAGAACCTACCAACCCAACCAAGTTAAGCGAGTTCAGTATGTATACTCTACTTTTAAACAAACCTTTTCATGTACTATACTTTCACCTTGCCTCTCTCTCTCTCTCTCTATATATATTTATTAAAATGTATGCGGAGGCCTCCCGAATACTCATCATTAATAAACTGTCCTCTTTCTTTTTTCGTGAGACTAAAGCTAACACATCAATCTGACCATTTCTAATGAGATATGTGATAATACTGCATGGCGTACACTTGCTGTCAGCCACCGGCTGATGGGTTTAGAATAAGAAACGATCCTTCATTAATTAACCTTCACTTTCTATGTAGATTCACTCATTGAGATGCAGGTAATTAAACCAAGGTCATTTCAAGGACTGACAAGGGAAAAACAGCTGCGTGTATGTGGAGCAGCCACTGTGGTAATGTATAGAAGATTCAGCACAATTGAGCTCGGTCATTAAATGTTTTCAAGGCTTCCTTTTTGTTGATCTTCACTTTACGACTTTTCCCAGACATTTTGCAGCCGGAAGGGTCGCTGCTACGGTATAGAGCAATGGCAGCCAATGGGTTAAACTGTTAATTTGAGATGAACTGCAGAAAAATTGTTATGTAAGGGTTATCTTTGGAAGCATCCCCCACGGGGCCCCATCTCCCCTCTGCTGCGGGACCGCAGGCTTCCCCCCCCCCCCACTGCCCAAGGTAAAAATGGGGGGGAGGGAATTGAGTGTGTAAGGAGGGGGGGTATTGAGTGAGAGAAGAGGTGGAACTGAGTGAGTGAAGAGGTGGAACTGAGTGAGTGGAGCAGGAACATTGAGTGACAGAGGAGGGGAGAGAGTGAGAGATGAGGGGAGGTGAGTGAGAAGAGGGGAGGGTGGATGTAAGGGGGCAGTAGGACAGTGGCCCACAAAAAACATTTGTGCCGTTTATTGGCACGCCCGGAAAAAAGGTCACCCCAGATGTAGTAGAAACTCAGAGTAGAGTGGAAATTCTTGTGTGCAACAGTGTTACTATAAACATTGCTATTTGGGATTGTGTACATTACACTAGTGATACAAATAGACGTTAAGTCATAGAAATCTGCAAATCTGGAAAATGTTTTAACCCCGTTGAGCCTGTGGCTATCAATGTATTGTAAAAAAATGACCATAAGCAGCTGGACACGTGGACATCTAGGTTGAAGGGGTTAATATGCAAGAATAAGTTTAACATTGTTAATATTATGTATTTGTATCCCCTGTTCTAGGTTGTCGAGTCTAAACTTGCCTGTGTTATAGTAGCCATTATAATGCAGGGGTGGCCAACTCCAGTCCTCAAGGGCCACCAACAGGTCAGGTTTTAAGGATATCCCTGCTTCAGCACAGGTGGCTCCATGATTGAGCCACCTGTGCTAAAGCAGGGATATCCCCAACATTTCATTTATTGGCCTTTTGTGAACCCCCTTCCCCCTTAATGCTCACGTGAGAACCTTGATATGTAATTAACCCCATCTGGATCACACATAAACTGCATAGATTGCAAGCTCTTTGGGCCAGAGTCTCCCTTCACCTTATGTCATCAGTGACGTGCCAGTCTTACCTCCATCCTTTGCACTTTGTTTCCCCTGTATTATAAGTTTGTAAAGCATTGGGTTGTTGCTATATCAATAAAATGATACATGTATACACACATTTAAAGAGGCAATCCAAGTGGGTGATTATTTTAGCGATGAAATTTTTTATTTTTTTTTAAAACATAGAATTGAAGCAGGGGTTCTCCAGAGCTGAACCCCATTTATTTAAACTCCGGGGACACCTTACTTCTGAAGATACAGACCTCCATAAGGGGTGCCGGTAGCCGCTCCGCTCGACTACCAGGGATCACATCACGGCTAGCGTTTCAAAGCTCCCGCGCCCTGCTAGCCAATAGGAAGCTGTGACGTCATCAGGTCCGGCTTCCGATTGGCCCACCTGACTCAGGAGCTTTAAACTTGGCCGGTATACCGTCACCTCCTTCAGAGGTCTGTATCTCAGGATCAGGGGGTCCCCAGAGCTGTAATTAATGGGGTTCACCTCCGAAGACCCCCCCCCCCCCCCCCTCACTTCCATATTTTGCTAAATATTTGCAGAACAAATCGCGGATTGCTTAATTTCTTATCAGAAATATATTTTTTTTTTGCAAAATGTCTAACTACTTACAGTTTTCATTGAAAATCTTCACAAGTCAAGTTGAACTAGAACGTAGCTCTAAATATTTCACGCTTCTGCCAAAAGAAATTCGGGCCTAATTAGTTTATGATATTTCAAAGCTCGCCCAGTTGTAATTTGTTTATGATACAGGGTTTGCTCTTTGATCATGCATGCTCATTTTCATGGAAACCATGTTATCGGGCGTAGGGTAAGAAATTAAGTGCATTGAGTTTGTGGTAGGAAAATACAGGAAATTAAGCAGTACTTAAAACAAGCTTATAAATAAAATATTTGACTGTGCCTGTGCTGGGAAGATTGAAGGAAATATTTTGTCTTTAACATCAGTTTCAGTTCATAAGTATGCAGATTACCCCGTGTTATTACCGATTATATATTATTACTGTTTATATTATGATTATATGGTTTCAACTTTCAATACATTCAATAGGGCAGATCTGAAGGCAGGAACCTTTATGCTGCAAAAGCTAATGCTTTTAATGTATAATTTGCATAGTCTCCCCATAGGAAGATGTCAAAAGCTGCCATCCATTCAATCCATAATATAGTATAATATTGTGATGCAGCACTCTGTTCTATATGAGTACTTCTAAGGTAGATAGGCATAAGACCATTTCTTTTATATATAGTAACACTTCTGGTTGTTTTGTTAAAGGCCAGTTCCTCACTTTGGGGGTTAAGTTAAATAACAGTAATAAGGGGGCGAAAGTAGTGCAAAAAAATTGCACACGAAACAAAAAATACCCTATTGGCTAAAACTGCATTTTTTTCATTGATGTGCTATATTGTAGTTTTGCTTGTTTTCAAGCTGGAAGATTTTTTTTAGTAAGATCCGGCAAAGATATTGGACAGCACAAATATTACACTGCTCATACTTGTACTCTTCATGAAACCATAGACCAGTGTTTTTTAATCACCTTTTTTTGGTTAAGGGACTCTATAATTATATGGTGAAATTCTGAGGAACCCCCAACCCTCTCTAATAGCGCGTCTGAGATCAGATGCATTGTAAGGAACCCCAACCCCATCTAATAGCGCGTCTGAGATCTGATGTCCCCCCCATGGATTTAATCTGAGAGTGGATTTTTAACAATCCGACCGCAGATTATTAATCCGCCATGTGGCATGTCTGTGATCCACAAAAGCCGGATCGCCCTTTTTGACACAAATCCGCGGATCCAAGTCCTCCCCAAAATATTCACCCATCTCTAGTCATAGGGTGGCGAAGAACAAAGTGTGCTCGGGGCCATGAGCTACATTCGGGTTACTCGGTGGAGAAATGTTACCAAGGGCGCCAGAAATAATGTATCCATCGACCTAGATGAGCCGTCGTGTACTGCTGACAGTGAGCTGCAGCCCTGTAACAGAGCGCCTGTAAATCAGACACGTTCTGCGTCCACACGGCAGCAATGTTGGATGCTCTCCGACACGCCAATAATCTGCTTCGGTTTTTTTGATTCCTACACATCACCAAACAGCCATAACCAGCGGAGAGTGCAGTGCCCTCTGTTTACCACTGTTGACCATCTGTTGGAGGACAACTGGGGCGTACACCATTCGGCTAACTGCAATGGAAGATGTTTTTGGGAACTGGCCATTTTTTTTTATATCATACCCCGCAGCAGGTGGAGCCCAATAAATCAATGATGGCAGAACTGAATGCGCCATAAATACCTCACACCAGTATCTCTTACAAGAATGTAAGAGTAATTCATAGACACAGGCTTGGTAACGTTGTAGGAAAGAATTACAGCTGCTATAAAGTAGAGATGTGCCGGGCTATTACTGCTCATGTCTTCTGCTACCTCTTGAACCTTGCAAAGAAATGAACTTTCCAATAATGTTTAGTTCCTCGCCGTTACCAATATATATCACCGCGGGAATGGGACCACCTGAATTGATCACAAACACTAAACAACATTTTTTCTGTCTGTCTATTAAGTTTTTCTACCGCTGTCAGATAATAATGCTTCATGTCAGCTGCTGATGCATCCAACGAAAAGTAGGGTTTTATTTAAGGTGGAGGCTGACCCCAGAGACCTGGATAAACAAGGGACTTGTCCAGCCTAGCCCTTACCCTAAAATGCCAGCCTAACCTTTACCCTAACATGCCAGCGTAAATCGTACCCTAACATGCCTCCCTAATTATTACCCTAACATGTCTCCCTAATACTTACCCTAACATGCCAGCCTAAAACGTACCCTAACATGCCTCCCTAATACTTACCCTAAAATGTCAGCCTAACCCATACCCTAAAATACCAGCCTAACCCTTATACTAAAATGCCAGCCTAACTCTTACATCAACATGCCAGCCTAATTCTTACCCTAACATGCCAGCCCAACCCTTACCCTTGCATGCCAGCCTAACCCTTACCCTAACATGCCAGCCTTATACTTACCCTAAAATGTCAGCCTAACCCATACCCTAAAATGCCAGCCTAACCCTTACCCTAACATGCCAGCCTAACCCTTACCCAAACATGCCAGCCTAACCCTTACCCAAACATGCCAGCCTAACCCTTACCCTTGCATGCCAGCCTAAAATGTACCCTAACATGCCTCCCTAATACCCTAAAATGTCAGCCTAACCCATACCCTAAAATACCAGCCTAACCCTTATACTAAAATGCCAGCCTAACTCTTACATCAACATGCCAGCCTAATTCTTACCCTAACATGCCAGCCCAACCCTTACCCTTGCATGCCAGCCTAACCCTTACCCTAACATGCCAGCCTTATACTTACCCTAAAATGTCAGCCTAACCCATACCCTAAAATGCAAGCCTAGCCCTTACCCTAACATGCCAGCCTAACCCTTACCCAAACATGCCAGCCTAACCCTTACCCAAACATGCCAGCCTAACCCTTACCCAAACATGCCAGCCTAACCCTTACCCAAACATGCCAGCCTAACACTTACCCAAACATGCCAGCCTAACACTTACCCAAACATGCCAGCCTAACCCTCACCCAAAAATGCCAGCCTAACCCTTACCCTAACATGTCAACCTAACCCTTATCCTAACATGCCAACCTAACCCTTACTCAACACGCGAGCCTAACCCTTACTCAACATATCTGCCTAAACCTTATCCTAACATGTTAACCTAACACTTACTCAACATGCCAGCCTAATCCTTACCCAACACTCGAGCCTAACCCTTACCCTAATATGCCAGCCTAACCCTTACCCTAACATGCCAACCTAACACTTACCCTAACATGCCAACCTAACACTTACCCTAACATGCCAACCTAACACTTACCCTAACATGCCAACCTAACACTTACCCTTAGATGCCAACCTAACACTTACCCTAACATGCCAACCTAACACTTACCCTAACATGCTAACCTAACACTTACCCTTAGATGCCAACCTAACACTTACCCTAACATGCCAACCTAACCCTTACCCTAACATGCCAACCTAACACTTACCCTAACATGCCAACCTAACACTTACCCTAACATGCCAACCTAACACTTACCCTTAGATGCCAACCTAACACTTACCCTAACATGCCAACCTAACCCTTACCATAACGTGCCAACCTAACACTTACCCTAACATGCTAACCTAACACTTACCCTAACATGCCAACCTAACCCTTACCCTAACATGCCAACCTAACACTTACCCTAACGTGCCTGCCTAACCCTTACTCAACATGCCAGCCTAACCCTAACATGCTAGCCTAACCCTTACCCTAACATGCCAGCCTAACCCTAACATGCCAGCCTAACCCTTACCCTAACATGCCAGCCTAACCCTAACATGCGAGCCTAACCCTAACATGCCAGCCTAACCCTTACCTTAACCAGCACGCTCGGATTCCTAGTAATCTGGTAGAAATGAATTGCCGGCTAAATAAGGGAGAGGGAGAAGGTTATATACGACCGGCTGCATTTACGCAGACACTTCCATTATTTAATGCTGGCATTTGACATAATATTTGTCACCAGGTGGTCTGTCTTAGGCAATCCTTCTGAATTTAACCCAGTTAATAACTTAATATAAAACCACATAACATAAAAAGGGTGTCTTCCTTATTACAATAAATGTTCCTCAACATGATTTGATCCTCCAATCCCTCTTATTCCATTTTAGATTGCCAGCTCTTGGGAAATGGTTATTTTTTTTTTGTTACTAAGGGCGGGTTCTTTCACTAATGTTTTGGTTCTAAAAATCCTTCCTGTTTTGCTGCAATTCAATTGGTTTGGGTTTTTAATTTTTAATTATAAAAAAAAACCCACTAAAAGAGCAGAACCCCTTTTTCAACATTTTCACAACATTTTATGGCTTTGAACTTTTTCACAAAACTGTGCAAATTTCTTTTTTTTAGTTCGCAAACTCAAAAATGTGCAAAGGACTCCATTTAACCTATTAAACATGTAATGTGTGTATATATATATATATATAAAAAAAATATATATATATAATCTTTATTTATATAGCGCCATCCACGGACATGGCGCCTTGCAGCAGTAATACATGCGACATAATAATATAACACATAGTGGGAACAAGCGCTTCAGACATAAGACAATAGGGAAAGGAGTCCCTGCCCCGAAGAGCTTACAATCTAAAAGTTGTATCTATATTTATTTACACCAAGGCGATATTTCGCAGGGGTATTATTAAAATACATTTATTTGAAGTACAGACATGTTTCTAGCTGCAGTATCCCCGGCGGTGTGGAGGCTTCGCAAATTTTCTCTCCCCTCTCCCTTCCCATCCTCTCCCCTCTCCCTTCCCATCCTCTCCCCTCTCCCTTCCCATCCTCTCCCCTCTCCCTTCCCATCCTCTCCCCTCTCCCTTCCCATCCTCTCCCCTCTCCCTTCCCATCCTCTCCCCTCTCCCTTCCCACCCTCTACCCTCTCCCTTCCCACCCTCTACCCTCTCCCTTCCCATCCTCTCCCTTCCCATCCTCTCCCCTCTCCCTTCCCATCCTCTCCCTTCCCATCCTCTCCCCTCTCCCATCCTCTCCCTTCCCATCCTCTCCCCTCTCCCATCCTCTCCCCTCCCATCCTCTCCCCTCTCCCTTCCCATCCTCTCCCCTCTCCCTTCCCATCCTCTCCCCTCATCCCTTCCCATCCTCTCCCCTCTCCCTTCCCATCCTCTCCCCTCATCCCTTCCCATCCTCTCCCCTCTCCCTTCCCATCCTCTCCCCTCATCCCTCATCCCTTCCCACCCTCTCCGCCTTTATCCTGCCCGGTAACTGCAGTTTCAGTAAATAAAGGCAGTGCTTGATAACGTGGAACGACCAAAGCGCTTAACTCTGCCCTTGGAGATCGCTTACATCAAACCCAGCGATCAAAAAGCGGTGCAGATAAAATTTGTCATGAGGGATTTCCTCACAAAAGAATTACAGCAGAGAAATGGCCTGATCAATACCATAGATTTTCACTGCAGGGGCAAATTGTCCAATTGCCGTGGCGATGCTCACACAGATAGAAAGGCAGGGTTGCCACTTTTTGCAGACAGCTGATTCAGCACAAAGGCTGTCAGGTATTTATAGCAAAAGAGTAACAGAATTATCACCTTGCAGTGCCCAAGCTCTTGTTAGTTCTGAGATTGCCTTTCCTTTATGGGTTTGCTAAATGCAGGTGAAGAGGAGGGGGGGGGGGGAATTGATGGCTAACAACTGTCAAAATACCAAATAACAGAGTACTCAAGTCTGTTTCTTTTCAGCCATTAAACGGGTAACAACTTTCCATATATCACAGCGCCGACGTTTGAGAGCTGGCGGACAGGAGGTTATAAACAATTTGTGTTCCCACTTAAAAGTGTGGAAGGAATTCGCAGGGGGATCAGCAGAAAAGGGCAGTTAATTAATGAAGGATTTTTCTTGGCTTGATGTAAGCACGGCTAGGTTTGGGGCCTACTTTGAGGGCTATTGTACGGTGACCACATTACCCACCCATGTGGGCTCACATGTTCTGGGCATTTGTTCCCCTTGTGCATAACCAGGGCTTCAGAATTAGCTCCACAAATATATATATATATATAGGGAACCATGTTAAAAATGGTTATTGAGGCAAAAAGTGACACTGTGTGCTCATTTGCATGTCATTTCCCAGAATCCCTTGCTGCAGTGGAAGTGCTGTATGCTGGGTGATAATGGGGAAAGGCGGGGTTGCAGACCTGCCTAAGACATGCAGATGAGCATACAGTTATATTTGCATATTTGCTTTCCTGTGGAGGGTTTTTGTCACTTTTTTTACTCACCATAACTTAACTCAGTATTATGGTTTAGCCTATCCCATAGCCTCTCTTGCATTCCCAATAAAATCAACCCCACACTGATGAGACCCATCAAGGTCGAAACAGCTGTCTGTGGGTGGTTTTCTGGGTATGCACCTTAACCCTGGCTGTGCTCAAAGCTGTGATCATGCAGCAAGCTTAAGCCTATAGGGAACCATGTTAAAAATGGTTATTGAGGCAAAAAGTGACACTGTGTGCTCATTTGCATGTCATTTCCCAGAATCCCTTGCTGCAGTGGAAGTGCTGTATGCTGGGTGATAATGGGGAAAGGCGGGGTTGCAGACCTGCCTAAGACATGCAGATGAGCATACAGTTATATTTGCATATATATATATATATATATATATATATATATATATATATATATATATATATATATATATATATATATATACACATACTGTATATGCAGTGGTCGACAAATCACCAAAAAATCTACTCGCCACCTAGTACCACACGTGTGCTGTGTGGGCCAATAGGAGCTCGCCACGATGTTAAATCCACTCGCCCGGGGCGTGCAAATGTATAGGTTTGTCGAACACTGCATATATATATATATATACACACACACACACACATAGTGGTGAGAAAAAGTTTGTGAACCCCGATGATAATTACGGAAATTCCATAGTTTTTCCATGATAACCTTCTTGAATCAAAACTAGTCTTTTCTTAACGATCCAATAGGGTTTATATGAACTTATTCCATGTCTTTTGAAACAAAATAATATATGTATTAGACAAACAGGGAATTAAGAGTCAAGGCATGTGCAAAAGTAAATGAAACCCTGGTTTTATCAGCTAAATGAAAGGGGATCATTAGAATCAGGTGTTTAAATAATTAGGTAGATCTTCAGGGGTGAGTTTGGGAGGCCCTACCCTATATAAAGATCAGAAACTTTGTGAGTTTGGTCTTCACCATACAGGTGTGTGGAAACACATCATGCCACGATCAAAAGAAATCTCTGAGGACCTCAAAAAAGCAGTTATTGGTGCTCATCGTTCTTGAAAGGATTACAAACTATTTCTAAGGATTTGGGGCTTTACCAATCCACTGTCAGACAACTAGAGAAAGTTAAAGACCACAGTCACTCTACCCAGGAGCGGTCGTCCTACCAAAATCTCTCCAAGAACAAACCAGCAAATTATCCAGAAAATCACAAAGAACCCCAGAGTAACATCCAAGTATCTGCAGGTCCCGCTCGCATTGGCTAATGTGAGTGTTCAGAACTCAACTATCAGAAAAAGACTGAACAAGAACGGTGTTCATGGAAGGACAGCCAGGAGGAAACCACTGCTCTCTAAAAAGAACATTGCTGCCATCTGATGTTCGCCAAAGAGACCATAGATGATCCACAAGATTTCTGGAACAATGTTCTCTGGACAGACAAGTCAAAGGTTTAATTTTTTTGACCTCAATGAGAAACGTTATGTTTGGACAAAAACAAAACTGTGTCTGAACAGACGAACCTCATCCAACCGTCAAACACGGTGGGAGTGTGATGGTTTGGGGCTGCTTTGCTGCCTCCGTACCTGGACAGCTTGCCATCATTGACACAATCATGAACTCTGCATTGTGCCAGAAGATTCTAGAGGAGAATGTCAGGCCGTCCGTGAGCTGACGCTGAAGGGAAAGTGTGTCATGTAGCAAGACAATGTTCCTTAACATACAACAGATCTACACAAGAACGGCTGCAGAAGAAGAAATTACGTATTGTAGAATGGCCTGGTCAAAGTCCGGACCTAAACCCCAACGAAATGTTGTGGCAGGATATGAAGCGAGCTGTCCATGCAAGGAAGCCCTCAAATGTCACTGAGCTGAAGCAGTTCTGTAAGGAGGAGTGGGCCAAACTTCCTCAAACCCGATGTGAGAGACTGACTAGTAATTACAGGAAATGCTTAGTTGCAGTCATTGCTACTCAAAGGTCCGCCACCAGGTACTGAATGTCACATACTTTTTCAGACATTGTATTGTATTGTATTGTATGTCTTTATTTATATAGCGCCATTAATGTACATAGCGCTTCACAGTAGTAATACATGGGGTAATCAAATAAATAACAGATAATATAAATAACAGATCATGGGAATAAGTGCTTTAGACATAAAAGTAACATTTCGGAAGAGGAGTCCCTGCCCCGAGGAGCTTACAGTCTAATTGGTAGGTAGAACGTACAGAGACAGTAGGAGGGAGTTCTGGTAAGTGCGTCTGCAGGGGGCCAAGCTTTATGTATCGTGTTCAGAATATCCACAGTGCTATTCATATGCTTCTTTAAGCAAGTGTGTCTTAAGGTGGGTCTTAAAGGTGGATAGAGAGGGTGCTAGTCGGGTACTGAGGGGAAGGGCATTCCAGAGGTGTGGGGCAGAAAGTGAGAAAGGTTTAAGGCGGGAGAGGGCTTTAGATACAAAGGGTGTAGAAAGAAGACATTCTTGAGAAGAACGCAAGAGTCTGGATGGTGCATAACGAGAAATTAGGGCTGAGATGTAAGGAGGGGCAGAAGAGTGTAAAGCTTTAAAAGTGAGGAGAAGAATGGAATGTGAGATGCGGGATTTGATCGGAAGCCAGGAGAGGGATTTCATGAGGGGAGATGCTGAGACAGATCTAGGAAAGAGTAGAGTGATTCTGGCAGCAGCGTTTAGGATAGATTGTAGGGGAGACAGGTGAGAGACAGGAAGGCCGGACAGCAGGAGGTTACAGTAATCAAGACGGGAGAGAATGAGGGCCTGAGTCAGAGTTTTAGCAGTCGAGCAACAGAGGAAAGGGCGTATCTTTGTTATATTGCGGAGGCAAAGCGACAAGTTTTAGAAATGTTTTGAATGTGAGGGGCGAATGTGAGAGAGGAGTCGAGTGTGACCCCTAGGCAGCGTGCTTGGGCTACTGGGTGAATGATTGTAGTTCCAACAGTAATGTGGAAGGAGGTAGTAGGGCCAGGTTTGGGAGGAAGTATGAGGAGCTCTGTTTTAGCCATGTTGAGTTTAAGGCGGCGGAGGGCCATCCAGGATGATATAGCAGAGAGACATTCAGAAACTTTGGTTTGTACAGCAGGTGTAAGGAGAGGTGTTGAAAAGTATATTTGTGTGTCGTCGGCATAGAGGTGATAATTAAACCCAAAAGATGTTATTAGGTCACCTAGAGAGAGTGTGTACAGAGAAAAGAGAAGAGGTCCCAGGACAGAGCCCTGGGGTACCCCCACAGAGAGATCAATAGAGGATGAGGAGGTGTTAGCAGAAGAGACACTGAAAGTACGATGGGAGAGGTAGGATGAGATCCAGGATAGAGCTTTGTTCCGAATACCTAGAGTATGGAGAATGTGGAGGAGAGGAGGGTGGTCTGCTGTGTCAAATGCTGCAGAGAGGTCAAGTAATATGAGCAGAGTGTAATGACCTCTGTCTTTGGCAGCATGGAGGTCGTCAGTTATTTTAGTGAGGGCTGTTTCGGTGGAGTGAGCAGAGCGGAAGCCAGATTGTAGAGGGTCTAGGAGAGAATAGGTGTTGAGAAAATGGAGCAAGCGAGAGAATACAAGACGTTCAAGGAGTTTAGAGGCAAAAGGCAGGAGGGAGACAGGTCGATAGTTAGAAAGACAGGTAGGGTCAAGCTTGTTGTTCTTGAGTAATGGTATGACATAGATTTTGAATGTTTAATCATTTGTGGATAAATAAATGTTGAAAAAGTATCATGTTTTTGTGTAATTTGTTTGTTCAGGTTATCTATATTATTTATTAGGACAATATGTGAAAATCCTAAATTGGCCACAAACTTTTTCTCGCCGCTGTGTGTGTGTCCGTCCACCAACAGGTCAGGTTTCATGATAGCCCTGCTTCAGCACAGGTGGCTCAGTCAGTGGCTCAGTCTTCAACTGAGCCACTGATTGAGCCACCTGTGCTGAAGCAGGGATATCCTGAAACCCTAACCAATTGGTGGCCCGTGAGGACTGGAGTTGGCCAGCCCCTGGAACTAGATTAACGTCAGTTTAAGTATTAGATATCGACTGTGCCCTTGCTGTTCATGTACATACAATATAGTTTTAAATAAAATAAATATAATATTATTATTATTATTGTTATCCTTTTGGATCCACAGAAAGACAGAACAAAGATGCTTCTCCAACATTCAGAAAAACAGCGACCACTGTCTTATTTTATTACACTCACACTGATCTTGACAAAATCCTAATTTTAGTTGCTGCCTTACAAATAACACATGGATGCACTGGATTTCTCCAGCCTGGTTTCAAATTCAGGATCCGACCATTGGAAACTGTTTATAGCAGCAGCTGCGGCTTTGTACTGTATATATGATATTTTTTGTTATAATTACTCTTTAGTAAGAGAAAATATCGGCCTCCATGAGATTGTCAAACAAGAAATGACAGATTTATCCGCAAATGTGAATGTGTTGAAATTCCGAGAAATTAGGTTTAAGACATATTTAATTATCCTAATTCAGGTCCTGTTCTGCTGTGAAAAACATTCAGCTCATAATAATAGGACCGTGAAGTGTTTTAATTAAACAACTCCCAGCAGTAATCTCAGTAAATGTGAAACCTGCACCTCCAAGTATGACTTTGTAAAGGTTTCATTTGGCTTTGCTGGGCTTTCCTTGACAAACCGGATAACCACAATTAGTAGCCAAATAAGATCTCTCCAATTATTTTGGGGACATTCTTTCCTTTGGGGACTGAATTTTCGCTAAAAGTCTTGGGCCCAAATGCAAGGAGCTGCGGTATTGACTTGACGCAGCTTTAACTTCAATTAGCATCTCGTTAAGTACTATCAGTAAAGTCGCAAGGTGTCAAGTATTGAACCAGACTGTATTTGGACTCACTGTCCAGTAAAAAATTAGAGGTAATACAGAGAAATTACAGCATGGAGAGGTGAGAGGGGTGTGTGTGTGTGTGTGTCTCGAGCGTATCGCACCTTTCGCCATTGTGTCCAGTATTTTTGGAGACGCCGCCTGGCAACCCTACAGAAGAGTCTGAATGAAGAGCGCTTCTCCTGGATTTCACTGTCCTAGACCATGTACTCCCATTCATTGCAATGGGAATAAAGGTGGGCTAAAGGTTAGCAATAGCACCTCTTGTGGATCTTTATTCTCATTCCTAATTAAATAAATTTTGGTAGCATACTTGTGACCCCATGGGGACCCCACTTATCTCCCCTGGGGGTGGAGGCGGGCGGTGACCTTGTCCTTACCACCACTGCAATGGGGGGCGGGGTCAAGGACACAACTTGACCCCCACTGTGATGAGGGGGGACTTTGTGTATACCCCTCGCGTTGGGGGTATCAGAGATTTTTGAGTAGCTGCTGGCTGAGGCCTAGGCCCATGAGGAGTGTCTCCAGCGTTGATGGGACCGGCAGTGTCCCAGGTTTCAGCAGGGGATTGCAGAGGGCAGGGACGCCGGAGCAGACGGAAGTGACGGGCGGACTCAGGTGAGCGGTGAGATCACCTGTACAGGTGCGTTCTGGCGGAGGAGGGGTGCGCCTGGCAGCGCGGCTGAGTGATAGTGCAGAGGGGAGGAGGTAAGGAGGGGCCTCGCGTGTCACCACCCGAGGTGCGGGTCACGCCGGAGAGGGGAGCTGCTCATGCAGTGTGAAGACGGGCTCCAGGAGCAAAGGGGTCCTCATATTACGCCGCGCGAGGATAGGAGGGCTGCGCAGGAAGCTATTCAAAAGGGCGGCTACTCCAGTGAGCGCGAGAGGGATGGTGCAAGGGCCAGAAAGTTCCCCCAATAGAGAGGAGACCGGCTTGCTACGGGCTGGGTTTCTGGAGCAGTTTCGCATCCCATTCGTAGGACAGGCCAGGTACCTGGGGAGGAGCGCGTCCCGTCCTCCACTGGGAAATTTGGAGAGGGGCTTGGGTAGCACGGTAGGTAGAGTGCATGCGGAGGTGGATAAATGGGGGGGCAGGATGTTGAACCATCCCAAGTTTGACCCACGACTAGTGGGTTATTTAAGGCTGATGGGGTGGTATTTGGGTGCGGGTAACCTTGCCAGACGGGGCTCCATGGTCGGTAAAGCCCGGTGGTGGCTGGCAGTGGCGAGTGGACGGGGCTCATTTATACGCAAGTTCCAGGTGCCGATTCTCACCAAATGGCCTGGCTGTGCACGACTTGGGAATGGAGTTACGGGCCATTGGTTCAAGCACCTTTGGCCTATACCCAATGAGTGAGCACTCTGGCAGGTCGTTGGCAGATATCAGGCTAATTGATGTTTTAATAAAAAGACGCGGCCTTGTACCACCCTACCTACCTCGTGTTTGGGGTTATTTGTGTATTTAGTTATGGTGGGTTTTGGGACAACATGTGTAGAAAGGGCGGCGGGGGGGAAGCTTCTTCGCAGTCTCCTATGTCAAGCGTTGTAAGCCCTTCTGGTGCTTGAGGGGTTAATACTGGGTCTTCTCCATAATATTTGTTTAAAGCTGCAGTTCAGTCTTTTTTTATTTATTTATTTTTTTAATTCAATAGTTTCATGTGGGCAATCTCTAATTACCTAAAGAACTGTATAGCTGCCGGTCAATTCGTTCTCCATGTATTGATAGGCGAAATCTTTAGATATGGAATATGTTTTTCCTCTGCTTCTGTCACTCAGTGGAAGCTCATGAATATTCATGAGCACTCCTGCACTGACATGTGCTAGAGGGAGGGCAGGGCTGACAAAGGGGTGTGCCAGGGCTTGTGACAGGACATGAAGGGGCAGTGCCTTAGCAAATGGCTGTTAAAATAGAATACAAGAAAATTGGTCTTTCAAAGTTGTTGTTTTTTAAAACAGAAAATGCTAAAAGTATTTTTTCTTACTACAGAACTGATTTATTAAAAAAAAAAACACACATGCAGGATATTGACTGAACTGCAGCTTTAAGGGCTGGATTCAGACTATTGTAGTTTAATTCATTATTATTTTTTGTATCTTATTTCTGCTATTTAAATGCACTGAAACATATTTAACATTTTCTGAGGACAGAGAGAAGAGAATATTCCTGGACGCGATTCCCTGTCTCTAGCAGACAGATGGTTTCCTGGCAAATCGGTTCTCTGTTCCTTCCGTACAGCAGCTAAACCTCCTCTTCTATACACCTCCTAATCTTAACCCTGAGTACGAATGCTAACTCCTAACCCTAAAAACCTTAACCCATTACCCTAAAAGTCCTTACCTTAAAACCTCTACCCTTTACCCCCTACCCTAAGCGCTAAAACCCCTTAAATTAACTTACCTTATTGTCGAAAAGGCCGACAGCTGAGTGTCCAGCGGCAAAGGGTACGTCGCGGCAATACGACTTGCAACCAAATATCTGATTCCAGGGAGTAAAGATGTGCTAACGCTTAGCACCCTTTTGTGGATCTCGACCAAAGACCCTTAAAGGATATTTAAAGACATAGACACACAAATAATCAGAAATGATTATATAAAGCCCCCTGTAATTGCACTCTTGATAGGTGACACTGTAAAAGAAAGTGTCATCTCATAGGAGGCCACTAAATAGCCTATTCCCTAGATAGGGTTAGCCGCAAAGGTCACACTCAAAATAAAATAAAAAAGTTTTAATAAACAATATAAAAACTGACGAAACACCATAAAAATGCATAGAGATGCATGGACTAAAATCCCCAAATGTGTGGAGGTGCGAAAAAGGCAATGAACTTGCTATATCCAAAGCCGCAAATGAACGCTGACAACAACTAAGCAGTCTCACATAAAATGTGTATGAGGCTGTACAGAATATGCAATACAAAGCAGCAAGAGGATGATAAATGCTGTAATGAGCTCGATATACTGTATAACCTCCGTGAGGTAATATACAACCTGATACCGGATGTCCTGCGTGTATCGTGTCAACAGCCGTAGCCCTGGAAGGCATCCGGAGTTGATCGCGCCTCCAGCCACAAACCACGTGAACGTCAGCGTAATGACGTCACGCGTACCCGGACGTACGTTTCGTGCGTCACAGCGCGCTTTCTCAAGGGGACACGCGAAACGTACGTCGGGTACGCGTGACATCATTACGCTGACGTTCACGTGGTTTGTGGCTGGAGGCGCGATCAGCTCCGGATGCCTTCCAGGGCTACGGCTGTTGACACGATACACGCAGGACATCCGGTATCAGGTTGTATATTACCTCACGGAGGTTATACAGTATATCGAGCTCATTACATCATTTATCATCCTCTTGCTGCTTTGTATTGCATATTCTGTACAGCCTCATACACATTTTATGTGAGACTGCTTAGTTGTTGTCAGCGTTCATTTGCGGCTTTGGATATAGCAAGTTCATTGCGTTTTTCTTTTACAGTGTCACCTATCAAGAGTGCAATTACAGGGGGCTTTGTATAATCATTTCTGATTATTTGTGTGTCTATGCAGTTCATTTCTCCCTTGCATCAGGTAGTTTACCTCTGTGTTTTGTGGTTGTTTGTTTGGTGAAGCGACGTGCCCTTTGTGTATTATAGGATATTTAAAGACCCTTAAAGGATATGTAAAGACCCTTAAGGTATATTTAAAGGCCTCATTGTGTTGTTACCCAACTCTTGCTCATTTCACAGAAGTTGCTCAGAAATAACTTCATGTAACCGCGATAATTCACCACCATCTTTCAATAGGCTTTTACAGAGCCCGCGAACGGCGTATACGCCAGGAATGGGTATATCCATCAGCCGGCTCTTGTTTTGAGCGTGATGTACAGCGGCGCGGCGCAGAGAGAATACAACGCCGCACAGAGAAAGAATGAAAATCGCAAATGAAAACAAAAACAACAAATCCCTGAACTAAGTAGGAAGTCTATATATAAAGTAGCTACTCTGCTCCTGTTATAATGTGCGCCGGGAAAATACGCGGAATAAAATCACATCTCGCAAACAATAACATAAATTCCCCATTGCTTTGACAAGTACGTAATTTTGTGCACTGATGCTCCGCACGTCGGGAGAGTTATGAGGCAATTTCATTCCCCTCTGACAAATTTACAAAGAAACATTAGAGAGAAGGGATTAGCAAAGCGAGAACATCTTTATAGACCTTTTCCTTAGGCTTTGTTTCCCTGCGTTTCTTTGTGCCTCTTCCTTGAGGAATTCGCGTGAGTGACTCATGCTGGGGAAGAAACACTTGGAAGATAACTGGAGGTGGGGTTGAAAGATGCCTTAGATTAGCGGTGGCCAACTCCAGCCCTCAAGGGCCACAGATAGGTCAGATTTGAAGGATATCCCTACTTCGGCACAGGTGGCTCAATCAGTGGCTGTCGTTGACTGAGCACCTCTGCTGAAGCAGGGATATCCTTAAAATCTCATCTGTTGGTGGCCCTTGAGGACTGGAGTTGGCCACCGCTGCTTAGAGGAATTAATACTGTTGATATCATTTGGGGAAAAGAAGTTCTTCGTGATCCAGTTTTGGAAACAAACACCTGTATATTTTACATGATCAGAGACACATCATCCAGTGTCCCATATTGCCTCCATTTGTAGGGGTTTACAAATCACATTTGCATGTCTGTAGCGGGGATGTACCTGTGATGTTGCTTGGTGTAATTGGCTAGATAAAAACTGTGATTGTTGGGGGGGGGGGGACAGGAGAGAGGGGTGGGGGGGACAACTCCCTCTTCTTCATACTTTCTCTTGCCTTCCTAGGATGGATCAAGCCTCTGCACTATCCTTCTCCGTCTCTGGCACCTCTCCTGCTCTCCTGGAGAGGCACGAACTAAATCACCACTCGCACACTCCATTTCTGCAGATACTTTGATGTTTCCCACACCCGGCTTTTGTTCTTTATCGAATAGACAGGCTATAAGTTACGTTACCTACAGCTACAGAGATGCAACGATAGCACAATCCAGGTAACTGTGCTGCACCCCCCAGAAGTGACATCACATCCCCAAATTCTTCTGCTTGTATAGCAAATCAATTGGTGTTGGCTAATAGCGGTCAGGACCCGTGTACAGGGACTGCTTCATTCTACGTAGCTCTGACTGCTACACATAACCTGCATGGCCTATAACAGGGCACCTTTCCCAGAACTCCTTGCTTCACAACAGCTTTGCTTGCTGGAGTAAGGTTGGGTTGCTCCATTGCTCATCTCACTATTCTTTGACTTGCTGGTTGCTGATCCCAGCTTGCCTTTGACTCCCCGATGCCTGCTATTGCCCTGACCCCGCCTCATCCAACAATTCTCCAGCTTGCTGCCCCCCTTGACCCCGACTTGCCTGACAACCGCTTTGCTTGCTTCTCCCGGAAACTCTCTCCGCTGCCAGTTGCACCGCTGATCCAGATTCCTGACACCAGCTATCCGTGATAACCCTTGGTGAGTCTACACTACAGACTCTGCCAGTCGATATCCCCACGGAGCCTGATAATAGCAAAGAAAATGGTTACAAAAATTAATCCAAAACATTGCAATGAATTATCATCGTTCTGTTTTGCATTTTAATTGGGGTGACCGGTCGTCACGGTTTAGCCGGGACAGTCCCGGTTTTTAGGCCTCTGTCCCGACTTTTTGGGCCACTGTCCCGTTTTTCAATGGGCACCAGCCGTGCATACGCGATCGGCACTTGACGGCCGCTCGTGCGCAATCGGTGATGGCCAGTCGCACATGCACGATTGGCGCTTGCTGGCATGCGCCGTCGGCGCTCCGGACTGTGCCAGTGTGACAGTGGTTCTGGTTTGTGCCGGGATATATATGGTCACCCTAATTTTAATTGATCTTCAAACAGCTTTTGTGCGTAATGCGTTAGAACAAGGATAATTTAGTGCTCTGGACAACAGATACCCCTGAACATGCAATATACTTTGTATCATTAGATGTGCCTTTGTGACTGTGGTGTTGTACTCTTCTGTATTCTCATTATCCTGTATTTTCCTTATGATCAGTGGGGTCATCATTGTTGATATCACCAGATTTTTTTTGGTCTCTATTCTCTATAGCAAAGTAGCATGAGAGTATTAAAAGTACTTAAGCCAGTGTGCTTTACAGTATATATCATATGTACAGTACATATTGTATAGTTCATGGGTGCTTTATATATCACAAAAAAGAACACCCATGTACACTGTGACAAACGCCCCTCTTTTGTAGCGCTGACGTCTGTCTGGGATCTTCCCGACACAGTCTTCTAGGGTTAATTATATGAATAACCGGATCATACAAAGCATTATGTTGTTTAACTCAGGCTTCTGCCTGCTTTATTTTCCTCCCAGTAGGGGACTGCAGCTTTAACAGGTGTAGGCAGGAGGCACACAGACATGAACCTTCAGCGGTTTACTCATATCACCGTTATAACATTTCACAGACTTTTAAGAACCAAAATCAAATCCTATAAACAAAATCCTATCCCATTCAGGGATCTAACTGCACAGCAGAATCAGCCTCTCTAACTGCTGCTGGGCCAACTAACCTGGTTCCCCAGCTTAAAACAAAGCCCTCTCATTTAGGGTCACTAGATAAAGCATACAGTCTTTAAGATAAAGCAATAAACATTTGTTTGTCTTATCTGTTCGTGGTGGGAACTCGGTCCCAAGTGTCCAGGCAAATCCTCTGGCACTGTGATACTTGAAGGGGGCGTCCTCCCCGAACTGGATGCAGGGGAGCAGCGACACCCCCAGCCCCCAGGCTCTAAGAAGAGAGACTGAAATGCAACCCTCTCTGCTCTAAATACCTGTGCTAGTGATTAGGAGAGCAGGTGAGGGAGAACTAGACACTTTGTTATCTGTGGTCAGGACTTTCCATCCACCAGCCTGAGTAAATGTGAAGCTGTGGAATGGATCATTTTTAACTATTCCTGCACTTTCTGACCTAAAACGGGGCAGAAAGCTGCCTAACATCTTTGGACTATGTCACAACACCCAGAAATACAAACAAACCCCCAGAGCACACGAAGACAAATATTGTATTAATCCATCAAACAAATTCCAACGTTTCACACCCTGATGATGGTTCAAATAGAGCAAAACATTGGCATTTTTTAAAATGCATTAATACAGGCATACCCGCATTAACGTACGCAATGAGACCGGAGCATGTATGTAAAGCGAAAATGTACTTAAAGTGAAACACTCCCTTTTCCCCACTTATCGATGCATGTACTGTACTGCAATCGTCATATACGTGCATAACTGATGTAAATAACGCATGTATAACAGGCTCTACAGTCTCCCCGCTTGCGCACAGCTTCGGTACAGGTAGGGAGTCGGTATTGCTGTTCAGGACGTGCTGACAGGCGCATGCGTGAACTTCCATTTGTCTATTGGGCGATATGTCCTTACTCGCGAGTGTACTTAAAGTGAGTGTCCTTAAACCGGGGTATGCCTGTACAATAGAGTGATGATTTTCAGCACAAGACAAGATACGTTGTTGCTCTTCTCCATCCTGGTATGTTAGAAAAAAACTTTATGCTCATAGTTCCCTGACTTTCTGTCTCATACATCGACCCCTTGCAGGTGCACTTACCAGAACAACCTCCTACTATCTCTGTACGTTCTTCCTACTTACTACTTAGATTGTAAGCTCTTCGGGGCAGGACTCCTTTTTCCCCCTAATGTTACTTGTATGTATGGAGCGCTTATTCCCATGATGTGTTATGTTACTATGGCTGTGAAGTGAGACGTACAGTATGTGGTTGGTGCTATTTAAAGTATACATACATTCAATGCAATCCTTGGTTTTACCACGGACAATTCTTATCCTACGTGAGAAACAACGTGTCCCTCTGTCTAGTGCCTTTTTACGTCTTGGTAATTCGTATTCGTTCTTGAAAGTTTCATGGTAATTCGCGTGGGGGAGCGGAAGTTTGGCATCAACCCTAAAATAAGACAGATGTGGCGTGATACAAAGTCCAGATGTTCATGCTTATAACCTGGATGAGGAGAGAATATGCATTATAACTGTATTGGTCATACTTTTAAGACCTCAAGCTATTATTAAGAAGCCATACGGGGGGGCTGGGATATATGGGATTTTTCATTGGGTCCTGTATGTCCTACTGGCAGCCACCCTTTTATATGCAGAAACGACATAACACCCACCAGATCCTGAAATTCGGGTTTGGCTAGAGAGGAGAGATAACTCTCGGCGAATAACTTGCGAATTGTGAATCGTTGGCGAAACAGCAAATTGCTTTGTGATGTACGAATTCAGAGAACCGGTTAGCCCCTTAAACGTTCTGCGAACGGGTTCACCAGGAATCGATTTTTGGTAGAACCAGAAGAACTGCAAACAAGGTTGCGAATGCAGTTGGGAAACTTGTGCACTTCTCTTCTCACTAACCCCTCGTCTCCACAATTAGGATTGCCAGAAGCGGTACTATTTCGCAGGGCACCGGGTTTGCCCCCTTTAGCCCATTGAGGTGATTGGGTCGTAAGAGGTCTTCCGGCACTGGAAGGTATTTTGTGGAATAGTATACCTCTAACCCAGGAGTGCTCAACTCCAGTCCTCAAACCCCCCCTCCCGACAGGTCAGGTTTTCATGATATCCCAGCTTCAGCACAGGTGGCTCAATCAGCGGCTCAGTCGAACAAGCAAGAACTGACTTACACCTTGACAAAGTCCTGCGGGACGAAACGCGTTGGTGCGGTTGTCATGTACACCCATCTGTGAGTTTACTCATTAAATATCCTCTATTTTATTTTGGAGTTTGCCCAATATATTTTTTCTAAGTACTTTTCCAGTTGCAGTCCACCTTTTGCTCCCCTTCATCTCTACTGATTGAGCCACCTGTGTTGAAGAAGGGATATCCTTAAACTCTGACCTGTTGGGGGGGGGGGAAGGGTTGAAGACTGGAGTTGGGCACCCCTGCTCTAACCTACAAGGCAAACCAGCTTGATACTGCACATCGGTTCACTAAGAGACGCGGGATAAAGAGTCTTCCATTAGCGTCAAACGAACGGAAACCAGCGTCCTGCTCTCATGCACGACTGCCCGTTTGTGGAAGCAGCGAAAATAACCCCCACCCCTTCCCCCCAAAAAATAAACCTACCTTTCATTTTGCCTCCAAGCCAAACTCGAGACAGAACTTCAATCTAGCTACGTTAGGCCGAACACACGGCTGAGGTTCCATTAATTGGCCAAACTGATCCATTTAACAAATTGAAAGCGGCAACTCGTGTTCTTCATGCAGTCTGCCCAAACCAAGTTCAGCACTGGGAACACATCATTTGGAAACACGGATCCCTAATTGCTTGAACCAGATTTGGAAGTTTTATATGCTGAAGTCCCAAATGATTCAAGATGTTTTTGGCACTAATAATGCATTGTACAGGAGACACACACACACAGATATGTCACAGACGCTGAATGCAACCTGCCGAAACTTCTTTTCCAGACATTTCACTGTAAATAAAAGCAGAACTGATATGCTAATAAACATATTTGTGATGGAAATTATTATTTTTTTTTCTCTTTCTCTCCCTCAAATGTTACTAAAGGGGAAGTTTTCTGGAAGTGACATGCAGTGCGAAATCACTCGTGTGAGAAGGAAAACAAATATATTATAGTGAGTTTAAACACCGAGAGATCTGAGAAAGTAACCTGGTGAAAGCAATTAAGTACCAGAGCATATATCTGTCTAAATGTCTATCCAACTATCTTTATAAATATAAATGTGTATATGTGTGTATGTGTGTATCTATATATATATAAATACATTTGTGTGTGTGTGTATGTATGTATATATATATATATATATACACAGTATATATATACAGTATATATATATAGATACACACGCACATCTATCCTCTTCACTGCAGAGAGGTGCAGCTGTAGTATTGAGGAGGTACATAAACCTTGCAGTGGTTTCACTACGGGGATCAGTGATGAGGATCAGTGGGGTGGGGATCCATGCTACAGGTGTCTGCTACCCTTGTCAGCAGCCCTGTGAGTCCTACCTCCTCTTTCTCTCACCCCCACCCCCTTCTCTCTACCCCCCCCCCTCTATTTCTCCTTTCTCTCTTCCCCACCTCTCTCATTCTGCGCTTCTCCTCCTTTCTTACCCCCAACTCTCTCACTTCCCTCTCTCTCCCTCTCACTCTGCCCTCTCTGTCTCCCCCTCACTTTCACTTCCACCTCACTCTCCATTCATTTCCCCCCCTCCTCATCCCCTACCTGATGCAGCTGCGCCCCCCCTGTGTCTCGGTCCCTGCGCTCGCCCCCTCCCCCTCCTGAGTGACCCGGCGTCAAATGACGGCAAGGGTCACGTGTCCCGCAGCGTGATTTGACGTGTGTTGTCATTTGACGTGGCACGTCACATGACCCAGCGGCATCATTTGACGCCGCGTTGTCATGGCGACGTGAGCAGAAGCTGGCTGAATCCCGGTGAGTACAGGTTGCAGAGGCCTAACGCGGTCCCCTGGCATTTAATTTAAATGCCTCGGGGAAGAGCACGGGGCCACTGCAACCGCCTGCGTCCCCCAGAAAAATGCTGCGCCCCCCAGTTTGCGCACTGCTGCTATAGATGATCTCATTTATGTTACACTATAAGGATAATTTGAGGGGAACAGACCAAGATAATTCACACAAGATCTGCCTTTCAATGCATGCGAATGCGATACTTACCCCTTTTTGAATAACCATTTAACTATTTGACAATACACAACATAGGATTTTCTCTACACTACAGGGTAACTGAAGAAGAGACTTGTGAGGTATCCTATTTGTAGCTGTGTTCTATGATACCAGCGCTGCCATTAGAAAAGTTATACATTGGATTAAAAAGCTATCAAACTGACATCATCATGATTTATGAAACATAAACTACAAATTGCAGAGAAAAGGTTACAGGATTCAAGGATTCCACCATATATCGTCTGAAATATCAGTTGTTAAACTCAGCGGCTCAGTGAGTAAAGACACTGACTGGCACTGAGTGTGAAGCAGGGAACCTGGGAGAAGGAGCGGCTCCGTGAGTAAAGACACTGACTGGCACTGAGTGTGAAGCAGGGAACCTGGGAGAAGGAGCAGCTCAGTGAGTAAAGACACTGACTGGCACTGAGTGTGAAGCAGGGGAACCTGGTTCAATTCCCGGTGTCAGCTCCTTGTGATCTTGGGCAAGTCACTTTACCTCCCTGTGCCTCAGGCACCAAAAACATAGATTGTAAGCTCCACGAGTCAGGGACCTGTGCCTGCAAAATGTCTCTGTAAAGCGCTATGTAAAACTAGCAGTGCTATACAAAGAACATGTTATTATTATTATTATTATTATTAAATAATAAAAGTCTCCAAGTTACAACGCCTTCTGCTGAATATATTTGCAAGTTTCTACTTTCAGGCAAAAGAAGAAAAAAAATTAGCACCAAGATTATTCCCTGTCAGAATAGAGATAAACTATTACAAATTGATCAAACATAGTTATCCGAAAGCCACTTTTATAAATGACAATGTGAACTTCACAGAGGAATAACAGAGGCTCTCCTATGAACTGAATTAAAACTAGACGCTTTGCTGCTATCATAAAAGGAGAGCTGTATGAGATTGCAGACAGCAAACATCATTTTGGATTCACAAATGAGGCTAGATTCAGTTATGATACTCGCGTTGATGTTTGCCGGTGTGATTTGAAATTCATATTTTCCTATTGTTCTGACTCAATTATCATATTAGCGAACAAGGGCCATCATTATTACATTTCATCTCCGACACGCGTTGATGAGATGTTTTTGTAATGTGAATACCTGAAACTGATCTTATTACGTGGTGGGAAATAGGAGTTTAAGCAGTTTGTAATTAAGTGGTAATATGGGAAATATGGTCTGCGTTTGCTCGTATAAACACTCATATCAGAAGCGGTGTTTGCTTTTAATAAACACGTTCTTGGCTACAAATCTATCGGTGTGAGAGTATCCACACAGCGACGGTTTGGCCTCCTTTGCATTGCTTGTACAATTGTGTTTCATTATGGCCAGAGAAGACATAGAAAGGGTTAATCTTACGTTGTAATATTGGTACATTGTCACAGCAACAATAGCAGATAAAGACACAACCTGTCCACTTTCTTTGTTCGGGACACACTAACCATTTGCCTCTTTCCATCCCTTTCAATTTCGATCACCGTAATAGTCTACCCCTGTGTTTCCCCTACAACCGCTGACCGATTGGTTTCGGAACATATTTACCCAGAATCCTCCGCCATGATAAAAATGGAAATTCTTCGCGGCCGATAAAATGTAGCTGTAGAAAACGCACGTCAGCATACCTTAACGAAACGAAGGATAAATCTTGAAACTTTAATATCTACATTCCATAACCCTAAATAGGCCCCCTTGGAAAACGGTTTTATTGTTTCTCATTAAATTAGAATTGTGCTGAGGTGCATCTATTCAGCCTTTCCTATTATTATTAATGTGCACAATCTGAGCAAATTCAGCAATTTTACCGCTAAGTCTAAAAGAAAAGAAAGTTCAGCAATGCAACTCTCGCCCTTCTTTCTGAATTTTAAGGAACTTATCCATCTCATGTTTCCAAATGGAATCAGATTCCGTGGTTTGTTGGTTGATAAGATCACCCAAATGCAAATGTTACTTTGAATATTTACCAGGGTGCTCTTAAAATGTGATCTTATATTCAATAAATAATACCAGCACACCGCATATCCCTTTAACCGTAAATAAATAATAACAATAGCATGTTCTTGTATAGCGCTGCTAGTTTTACATAGCGCTTTATAGAGACATTTTGCAGGCACAGATCCCTGCCCGTGGAGCTAACAATCTATGTTTTAGGTGCCTGAGGCACAGGGAGATAAAGTGACTTGCCCAAGGTCACAAGGAGCTGACACCAGGAAGTGAACCAGGTTCCCCTGCTTCACACTCAGTGCCAGTCAGTGTCGTTACTCACTGAGCCGCTCCTTCTCCCTGCATAAGTGCAAGTATTATACACCTTAACTCAGGGGCTCTCATCTCCACTCCTCAGACCCCCCCAATAGGTCAGGTTTTCAGGAGATCCTTGCTTCAGCACAGGTGGCTCAATCAATGGCTCAGTGTTTGAGCCACCTGTGCTGAAGCAGGGATATCCTGGAAACCTGGCCTGTTGGGGGTTTCTTGAGGACTGGAGTTGAGAACCCCTTGGGTTAACCCATTCTAGATGCACCATTGTTATATCAGCTGCTGCATGGGCCCTGTATTTATTAGCATAATGGTCTATTTCTCAGCTTAAAATAGAGTTTATTTAGTTAAAAATGTACTTGCACATATTTGATATAAATCATTTAGGCTTAATACAACTCAACCTTGCTGTTTGTTTCATGCACACAAATTGGAGTAAGAATCCCCCTTACTGTTACAGGTAATCTAATACCTTTGTGGTTGGGGTCTATTTGAATCTATGCATTATGTATATCATTTATTTATCTATCTATCTTCTATATATTTCTCAAACCGTCGTATGTGTGTTTGCCTGTCTGTCCTGTCCCTAGGGGCAATCACATTGGACCTTTGGCCCGTCACTCCGCCTCAGGCCAATGAGATGGCTCCCTTGGCCCGCCCGCCCCTGCACACCTCTCATTGGCCTGAGGCGGAGTGACGGGCCAAAGGAGACACACACACACACACCTCCCGCCCAGGAGTCACACCACTGCGCGTCCCGCCTCAACTTATGGCACCAGTAACTCACCTATTTCAGGCGCGCAACCTCGCGCCTCAGGCCAGGCCCCAGGCCCACACATGGCGCTTCCTGCCGCCGCCTGCACGCGCCTCACACATCGCCCGGGAGAGGGGAGAGGGGGAGGGGGAGAGCGAGTCACGGGGCTCTGCACACCCCTGCACAAACAGGCTCTGCACACCCCTTTTTGAGCCCTGCCCTCTCTCCAGCAGTGCACCAATTGTATCTAGTGACTACCTGGTCACATGATCTTCCTCACAGAACTTTGCATCTTTGGTCCTCTTTTGCTGCTCTGAAAGTGAACCCCCGAACCGAATCTTCACCGATCGATCACAGGAGAACGTATCGATCGGCAACTTAGCTAATTACTTATCATTGTGTGAACTGTATTGACGCGCATATTAAATGGATTTTTTTTTTTTAAATGGCAGCTGGGACTGCTGCTTTAACTAGCGACTTGGGGAGTATCAATAGAGCCAGTGTCACATGAAACAAACATCATGAGATGTATCAAGCTGTGCACCTCTGAGAATCACTATTTCCCATTTTAACCTGTTTAAATAAAACCCAGCCAAGTTTAAAGTGGTTTAACTTTCTGGCGTCTAACGTTCGGAAACTGATGTAAGAAATTGCTCCTATATTCCACAGAACTGTGCTCAACAGAATGTAGCAATGCATTCAAAAATACCGTCTCTGCCCCCACACTGCCTTAATATATTGTCCCAATAGCCCACAAAAAGTGCATCAATTGAATTTGCAACTCAATACACAACCACTTAGGCCTTAAAATGAGCTATCCGAGCCTTTTTTACATTTTCTTATTTGTTGCATAGGATTGAAGCAGGGGGTCTCCGGAGCTAAACCTCATTAAATTTAGCTCCGGGGTCCTCCGGCTTCCCGAGAGACAGATCCCCGAAGGGGGTGCCAGTGTCTCAGCAAAGTTTAAAGCTCCAGTGTCACATGGGCCAATAGGAAACTGAACATGCTGACATCACAGCTTCCTATTGGCTCGCAGGGGCGCGGGAGCTTTGAAACTTCTCCATTACATAAACCCTGGTAGCCGAGTGGAGTGGCTACCGGAGCCCCAAGGAGGTCAGTATCTCAGGGCGAAGGGGGTCCTCAGAGATGAAATTAATGGGAATCAGCTTGGGAGACCCCCTGCTTCAATCCTAAATTAAAAATCTCATGCCACTGCTATATTTCTCTGACCTAGTATTGTAAGTCCTGGTAATAGCCGGCAGTGCTGGTGTTAATCCCCCCTCACGTGGCTGAGCCTGTGAGTTAGTCTTCTCTAAAGTTACAAAGTTGCAGTTTTCAGGCAGTTGCCTGAAAACAGTTGGAGTCACATGCCAGGGGAGTGGGCTTGCGCTAGTGGGACCTGCCCAGTTGCTGGGGCTAAGGAGCTGGTCACACCCCTGGTATTAAAGGGAACTCCTATGCTAATTTGGGGGTGTTCTACCTGATCCCGTAGGGGAGAGGGTAAGTTCTGTCTTGCCCCTTTTGGGGGGTGAGAGTGTTCAGACTAGCCTGGGGGCTTCAAGTCCCTGGGAGGCCTAGTCCTGTCCTGCCCAGGGAAGGGATGTTACCCCTGGGCTGGGAGCCATGCCGATGGGAGAAAAGGGCAAGCTGTGAAGTAGTATCTTTGCAGGGAGTACCTCGCTTGCCAGAGATGGAACTGTGATTTGTCTGCTTTCTGGTGTTCTGTTCCAGTCATGTTCCAGTTCTACTCCAGTTCTGTGCTAGCCATGGGCTGGGGTTAAGGGATATGTTCAGACTACCTGGGGGCCTCAAGCTGCTGGGGTGTATAGTCACAGGAAGGCAGTCCCCAATAGGGGTCCTGCGAGACAGGCTCTGACCCTAGTCCAAGAGCAAGCTGCGAGGTGGCATCTACTCTGTGTTAGGGTCCAGCTGGTGCACCTCTCTTGCCTGAAAGGGGGCTATGAAAGGATTGTATTGCTTGTGCTGTGAGAATCCCAATAAATCCAGTTGCACTGTTGATGGGACACCAGAATAATTCTTTATTCTATGAAAATTCCTGTGGGGATGACTCCCTGCCTATGGCAGAGCTTTACAGGATGGAGGAATACTGTACCACCAAGCTCAGTACATCAGGGAGACTCAGCCTCCTCAGAACCAACAGGTGAGCACCACAGCTCCATAACACCTATTTACCTGCAAATCTCCCTTGGGTAGGGGGGGGGGGGGATAGGGGTGTCACACTGGGATTGCCTTTTTAAACCTTTTTACTGAGCAGCAACGGATCGTTTTTCAAAACAGATACCGGATGCCAGATGTCGTCACAGAAAAGAAAGTGGTACTCCAGTACTCCACAGCGTGTCCTTGGGGATCCGTCCGCACTGACCGCAGCATCCCAACCGCGGATCCTGTGTACAGGGATATTCAAAGGAAGGAGGAGGTCTGCCAAAATAATAAGAGCAAGTGTAAATAAATATGTAACACTTTGGGGTGGACCTCACCACGGTTTATAGGTGCCCATATCCGAAGAAGGGACCCCCGAAACGTGATATATGTGTTTGTACCTGCTCTTATTATTTGGGAATAAACCTTATGCTGCATAACTACAGCCTGAGCCTTGTTACTTTTCACAGGGTAACAAATTTGCATCACCCGTGCCCCATCATCTTTGCAGCGACTTCCTGCCATAATAGCCAATCCTAATTTATTTTACCTACCGCCGGCTGCATGTTAAGCTGGCTTGTTTATGATCTGGAGTGAGAGCACTAATATATCCCCTCCTTCCTTATTAAAAGAACAAACCTCATATAACGGTGTGAGACCGGGGCCCCAGTCATTCCTACTATACTGCAAACTGGTGGGAGCGCGGTGCTTTTTATGATGCCGCGCAGAGCATCAAAAATAAATCGTAGAGTAACCACGTTTTAACTATGGGGATATTTGAGCTGAGAGTGTGTCATGGAGAGCCGTGTGAATAATTCTTATTCAATCATAATGTGCTTGCACAAGTGCTAGTGTTGGCCAATTTGGAGTAATACAAAAGCGTCCCACAAAGAGACTTGTATATAATCAGCAGGAATGGGTCATACACAATGAAACAAACAGAAAAGAAAATGCACTAAGATGAAATGTACGAGGCTGTAATTCTGCACGTTTTTGTTAGGCATTTTGGACAATGGAAGAAGGGGCAGAGTTTATGGAAGACTCCACTGTGCTGTCTGATTTAGTCCATTCCAAAAATAGATTTGTTCCCCTTTTATTTCATCCTTATTTCATATTGAAACCCATCCAGAAATGTCATTGCTTTGGGACAATATTTCCCAAAACATTGACCGGACACCAATTGAGAAGAGTACGTGGCCACCTGTTCAATATGCTACAAGTGACGAGGGATGTAGGTGCACTGATAATTTCGGAAAACTGCTACGGGTGCACTAGAAACCCCAAATGTGATGTATAACTGCAATCAAAACAATATAGGCGCTCAAGTGGACTTTGGAAAAATAAATGAAATGGGCTTTATTCCAAGCCTCCTCACACAAATCGTTGTCAAGATGTAATACTGTAAACATAGCATGCAAGTGCAATATATATATATATATATATATATATATATATATATATATATATATATATATATATATATATATATATATATATATATATATATATATATATATATATATATTGTGATACCATCACTGTCCTCTAGGAACAGTGCAGCAAGTTTGCTTTCCAGTCCACAGAGAGTTAATTCCTCAAAGTAGCTAGCAGCAGCTGCTAACTAATGGAGTTAATCAGCCTGGTCTGAGCGAACAAGGAAGTGGTTTAAAAGATAGACTGAAAGCTGCCATGCTGAGAGACTGTTTTCCCCAGAGAAGGGGGAGATAGAAAGGGCTCCACAGCTGCGTAAGCTGGTACAGAGGACATACAGAGGAGTTTCTATGGGCTCAATGTGGAGCTGAATTCCCCTAGGAAGAAAGGAGGAAAAACCGTGCTGAAGCGGCGACGTCTGCTCCAAAGGACATGCAGAGACTGTGTTACACTGTAGCATATGCCAGGGCATGTTTTGGCTTGGGAACCAGCTTAGCAAGGGCTAAAGCTATGGTGTAGTTAGTTTTCCCTAAAGGGAATAGGTGTTATTTTGATGTGTTGTTTTGATTTAAAGGGACGATGGGCTTGTTAGCATATGATTTAATCTCTCTAAATAAACCCCACATAAGAGAAGTACAATGTTTCCTGCCTTTATCTGGGACTAAAAGATGCTACAACGTGGTGTGGGCATCACAATATAAGCAGTAGGGGGGCTTTCCAGCGTACATACAGTTAATCCTCCTGGAAAGCTTGCTACAGCTGCAACTGATTGAGCAGGCTGGACTCCTGATTTCACAGGGAGTTTTAAAGGTTTGGAAGTGAATACACACAGAGAGAGACTGCTTTTCCCAGAGAAGGGAGAGCGACTTCTGCCCAGCTAGGTGAAGCTGGCATAGCCCAGTCCTCTAGGCTCTCTGGACAGTGGTCGCGGAGCCTGCTGGGACTGCCTGGGTTGTTAATTCCAGGAAGAAGCTTGAAAGACGCGAGACTGCGCTGAAGCAGGGATGTCCTGCCCATAACATTGGACTTACAGAGTAAAGGGATTCTCTGAACTCTCAAAGGATCCAGGGGGAGTTACCTGGAGCCCCAACAGTAACAGATAAAGAGCTAAGTGATATATTAATGTACCTACGACTGTTCATATGAGGTGCATATGTTAGTACATGTTTTAAGCTGGGAACCAGTTTAGTTGTCCAGCGACAATTAGAGAGGGCTGCAGCTACTGTGTAGGTAAACTCCTATGAAGGAGTAGATGTTATTTTTATGAGGGGGCACCAGGACAGGTTTTTGGGGTAGATGATGGTTCTTTCTCACTTTGGTGTCAGCGCCTCCATCTCTTGCAGGCTCCAGGGAGTTGGAGGCAATCCCTGCAGGAGAACTCACCAATACTCCCCCTGATAAACTATACTCCTGTCTGAGACTGCAGTCTAACAGGAACAGTCTTTATTCTTTCCAACAGCATATAACACTGCAATTCAGCCTCCAGCCTCAGGATGGTCCCTGGACTTACACCCCCAGCCATGGGCACCAAGGGCGTTCCTAGCTCTTCCCTAGCGGAGTCAGAGGTATCAGTCCCACTCCCTTTAGGGGAGGGGATGGAAGGTAGCCAGAGCTGTGCACTTACTCTTCCAGGATATATCTCTCTCAAGGGAGAGACCGACTCTAATAATTTGGTGATGCAGCCCCTTAAGTATCGAGGGGGAGGGTCCAAGGTCTGAGCCCCTTATTGGGCAGTACACAGGCCTTAGCCCGCCTCCTCCCTGTCACTCAAGGGAGCTGCTTGCTGGTGGGCAAAACCTTGGATTGAGCCTATAACTGCCTGCAATGATACCAGGACTTACATTTCAGTCAGGGTAGGTTAGTAGCCAAGCCAGGCATGGCGACACTTATATACTCTGTCTACCGTGTCACAAGGGGAATACAGTTCACAGCAGTAGGAGCCTGTGCATCAAGTCAATGTTTGCAGATCTTCAAATATCGGATCCATATTGACCTTTGCCCATTGCTAACAACTCCACACTCCTGGATCGATTTCGTGACCCAGCCGGTCTCTGGATAAAGGAAACAAAAGCAGACTGGGCTCCACATCCATTTAAATAAGTTTTTTCTATCAGGGTTCCTAGGACCCATTGGGTTCCGCGGACATCCTTAAAGGCTCATTGGAAAATTGTACCAAATACAGAAGAATTTGCATCTCAGATGCGCTATTAGAGAGGGTTGGGGTTCCTTACAATGCATCTGATCTCAGACGCGCTATTAGAGAGGGTTGGGGTTCCTTACAATGCATCTGATCTCAGACACGCTATTAGAGAGGGTTGGGGTTCCTTAGAATGCATCTGATCTCAGACACTCTATTAGAGAGGGTTGGGGTTCCTTACAATGCATCTGATCTCAGACGCGCTATTACAGAGGGTTGGGGTTCCTTACAATGCATCTGATCTCAGACTGCGCTATTAGAGAAGGTTGGGGTTCCTTACAATATATCTGATCTCAGACACGCTATTAGAGAGGGCTGAGGTTCCTTACAATGCATCTGATCTCAGACGCGCTATTAGAGAGGGTTGGGGTTCCTTACAATGCATCTGATCTCAGGCGCGCTATTAGAGAGGGTTGGGGTTCCTTACAATGCATCTGATCTCAGACGCGCTATTAGAGAGGGTTGGGGTTCCTTAGAATGCATCAGATCTCAGACGCGCTATTAGAGAGGGTTGGGGTTCCTTACAATGCATCTGATCTCAGATGCGCTATTACAGAGGGTTGGGGTTCCTTACAATGCATCTGATCTCAGACTGCGCTATTAGAGAAGGTTGGGGTTCCTTACAATATATCTGATCTCAGACACGCTATTAGAGAGGGCTGGGGTTCCTTACAATGCATCTGATGTCAGACACACTATTAGAGAGGGCTGGGGTTCCTTACAATGCATCTGATGTCTGACGCGCTATTAGAGAGGGTTGGGGTTCCTTACAATGCATCTGATCTCAGACGCGCTATTAGAGAGGGTTGGGGTTCTGCAGAATTTCACATAGGGATCCTTAACCAAAAAAAAAAGGTTGGAAACCACTGGTTTAGATCGAGCTGGCCGCTCCATCTGAAGGAACGTCAGTAGGGCACCGTGAGGGTTAATATACGTACAGGTTCTTGATATTTAAAGAACTAGTACATTTTACCTATATCTTAAAAGCATTGATGAGCCCATAATAAATGCTGTGTGTATTGAGTATTCTTTGGTATTTGTCGCTCCAATTATTATTGTGCTTTACAGAAATTCCTGTTGCAGGTTTCACCTCCAAATAGATCCATTGATAATTAGGAATGAGGGTGACACCCATTGATCAGCTCAATCGCACAGCACAGGACGGAGTTAGCTGACAACTTGGATTTGCCGGAGTGTGAAATATAATTGGTACATATTACACGTGCTGTAGGCACACATGTTGGAGGCTAAACTGGCATCACTGTTAGGTGTTCAACAATTGAGTTGGCTTTGTCTCACATGGAGGTGTACAAGTGTTCAGTTTCCTCCAGAGAAGTTCGTTTTACAATCACACTGGGAGAACAAGAACACATCCCCTCAGATGCACACAATACGTTTTAGAATCACACAGCATGCTCAAGCAGATGTTTCACCAAATGTCAAAGAACTGTTATTGTCTTCTTCCAAATGTCTCTGGAAATGCTACGGGGAGTGATGGCTTGTTTTCCACTTTGCTTCAGTGCACAATTTTCGTATTAAATGATATCCTAAATCAGCATTTCTTCAAATTGAGCAAACGGCTAATGATGACATACATCGCGGAATGCAATCGCGCTCATTTGCATAAAAATTAAAACGTGTCCGAGGGCTGTTTCCTGGAAGAGCGTTTGCTAAGCCAATGGCGACGAAATGTTGCTGGTGATCACGTTTTTATTTTCGGAGACAAATTGCATGCAAAATTGCCAAGGGTTTTGTTTCGATGTGTAGATAACTAAGTGACCAGTTTGCACGGGAAAGCGTAAGCTTAATGTTAAAGCAGCAATGTAAGCCGGAGATTTATTTTTTTAGCATAGCATTGAAGAAGGGAGTCTCCGGAGCGGAATCCGGTCCGTTTCAGCTGCGGGGACCCCCTGCTTCCGAACATACTTAAGTCCATAGTAGGTGCCGGTAGCGACTCCGCTCGGCTAGCAGGGATCACTTAATGGCCGCCTTTTCCAAGCTCCCGCGTCCTACGGCCAACAGGAAGTCGGGATGTCATCAAATTCAGCTTCCTGTTGGTCTGCGTGAGTTTGGAAAAGCAAAGAAATACCGGCACCCACTTCGGAGGTAAGTATCTCTGGAAGCAGGGGGTCCCCGGAGCTGAAATTAGCGGGGTTCAGCTCCAGCAACCTCCCGGTTCAATCCTATGTAAAAAAAAAATGTCAACGGGTCCGCTTGGATTGCTCTTTTAATAGGAAGGGAGAACCAATAAACAGAACAAGAAAAGCAGAGGATTCTGGGAGCGGAAACCATAGCGTCATTCTACTACTGTGGCAATCCTTAAAACCAATTTATTTTTGTAGTAGTCAGTGGATTATGAGATTTATTTTGAAAAAATATTAGGGTCACAGTTGCATATGATCTGTTTAGCTTAAAAGTCGATTTTGGGTGGGATTTCACCTGACCCCCACTTTCGCTCCCAGAGGGGCAGGCAACGCTTTCCATTTAAAATGGTCAAGAGGGATTTCTGCCCCAGCAGAAAATATTGTCACGGCCAAAACCAAATGTTCCAACAGTTTTTTTTTATTGTTGTTTTTTTTTTTTTTTTTTTTTTACAGTCACATTGTTACCCTTCATGAATATTGACACCCAAGCAGTAGCTGTAACAGGCGGGTGTGCCAAGGCCTTAGTATTTTGCCACTATCACTTCACAGGAGTTCGGCATTGTGAAGGAAATGGTATGTGTAAAGCAAAACTGCCCCCCGTCCGAGTTACAACACGGGTGCAGCCGGGGTGCTGGGGACTGACAACAGAGGTTTTGATATGCGCTATTATGTACCCCAGCAGGAGTCATAAATAATTGTGACAAGTGTTGTGTGTTGCCTGTGAAAGTCCTTGACCAAACCGCCTGTCGGAGGCTCCTTGATTTGGCGGGGAGGGGGTGCTTTGGCTACATGATGACAGATAGCACCTCACAGCAAGTGACAGCTGGATAGATTTTTTTCTTTTTGTGCTGTGGAGAGAATCAGATATGCTGTATAAAGCAATAAAAAGACACATACTTACACACACACACACACACACACACACACACACACACACACACACACACACACACACACACACACACACACACACACACACACACACACACACACACACACACACTGTCACACACACACACACACACTGTCACACAGAGACATACACACACACACACAGTCACACACAGACACACACACACACAGACACACACACACACACACACACACACACACACACACACACACACACACACACACACACACACACACACACACACACACAGTCACACACACACAGTCACACACACACACACACACACACACACACACACACACACACATGTGGAGCGTATCTCTTTCCCAGCACGGGGAAGCTGCTTCACAGCATATTGTATAATGGAGCTTAGAGTCATGTTATGCAAAGCGGTGCTCTGCTCACCTGCAAGGAATCCCTGAAGCTGAGAATAACAAAAGAGGAAATGTAGCACACACCGCCCCCGCGCATCCTGTCACCGCGCACCCCGTCCCCACGCATCCCGCCGCCACACATCTCGCCCCCGCGCATCCTGTCACCGCGCACCCCGCCCCCACGCATCCCGCCGCCACACATCTCGCCGCAGCATACCCTGCCACTTCACATACCGCCCCCGCGCATCCCACCGCCGCGCACCCCGCCGCCGCACATCTCGCCCCCACGCACCCCGCCGCCGCACATCTCGCCCCCACGCACCCCGCCACCGCACATCTCGCCCCCACGCACCCCGCCGCCGCACATCACGCCACCGCGCACCCCCGCCGCCGCACATCTCGCCCCCACGCACCCTGCCGCCGCACATCTCGCCCCCACGCACCCCGCCGCCGCACATCACGCCACCGCGCACCCCGCCGCCACACATCTCGCCGCAGCATACCCTGCCACTTCACATACCGCCCCCGCGCATCCCACCGCCGCGCACCCCGCCGCCGCACATCTCGCCCCCACGCATCCCGCCGCCACACATCTCGCCCCCACGCATCCCGCCGCCACACATCTCGCCCCCACGCATCCCGCCGCCACACATCTCGCCCCCACGCATCCCGCCGCCACACATCTCGCCCCCACGCATCCCGCCGCCACACATCTCGCCCCCACGCATCCCACCGCCACACATCTCGCCCCCACGCATCCCGCCGCCACACATCTCGCCGCAGCATACCCTGCCACTTCACATACCGCCCCCGCGCATCCCACCGCCGCACATCTCGCCCCCACGCATCCCGCCACCACACATCTCGCCCCCACGCATCCCGCCGCCACACATCTCGCCGCAGCATACCCTGCCAATTCACATACCGTCCCCCGCGCATCCCACCACCACGCACCCCGCCGCTGCTCATCTCGCCCCCACGCACCCTGCCGCCGCACATCACGCCACCGCGCACCCTGCTGCTTCACATACCGCCACTGCACACACCCACATCGTCCCCGTTCATCCTGCCGCCGCACACACCGTCACCGCGTATCCCACTGCCGCGCACCCTGCCTCCTCGCATCCCGCCGCCGCACATCCCGCCGCCGCGCACCGCGCCCCCGTGCTCCCTGCCGCCGCACATCCCACACCACACATATACCGCCGCCGCACACAAGCCAGGATTCATTGTTTTCTTTACGGATTGGTACAGATCGCCCGCCTGTTTCTATGGGATTTCTATGCAAATTCTTATTACCTCGCTAGCAATAAATGAATCACATCATTGCCTTTCTTCAACCCAGACGTTAAAGAATCATCATATATACATACACTCATACACACACACATTATATATATATATCTTATACTATATTAGTGAAAGTACTGTATGCCTGCCTGCCTGCCTGCCTGCCTGCTGGATGTCCGGTGTCCCTAGGGGTAATCTGATTGGTCCCTTGGCCCGCCCCCGCACACCTCTCATTGGCCTGAGGCGGAGTGACGGGCCAAAGGACACACAGGGACACAAACACACACACACACAGGGACACACACAGGGACACACACAGGGACACACACACACAGGGACACACACACACAGGGACACACACACACAGGGACACACACACACAGGGACACACACACACACAGGGACACACACACACACACACAGTAGGGGGGGGGGGTGTACATTAGCAGCATGTATAACCCGGGGGGGTGGGGCTCACATACCCACCGGTCCCGGAGCCTCCGCCTCTTCCTCCCCGAACATCAGCCTCCACACCCGCGCGCACCTCCTCCTCTCCCCGTGTCTCCCGCGCTTTCAGCACCCCCCCCTCCCCCCCCCCCGGCGCCGCTACAGTCAGCGGGGGAGCGAGTGCCCGGGACACAGCGGGGGAGCGGCCACAACAAGCTGCTTCCCGCCTCAGATCCACGTGGGAGCTTCCGGACGGGTGAGTGAGCGGCCTTCACCTCCCCTCACCCCCCTTCACCCCCTTCACCCCCCTTCACCTCCCCTCACCCTCCCCTCAACCCCCCCCCCCCCCCCGGCGCCGCTACAGTCAGCGGAGGAGCGAGCGCCCGGGACACAGCATGGGAGCGGCCACAACAAGCTGCCTCCCGCCTCAGATCCACGTGGGAGCTGCCGGACGGCTGAGGGAGCTCCGGACGGGTGAGGGAGCGGCCTTCACCTCCCCACACCCCCCTTCACCTCCCCTCACCCACCCCTCACCTCCCTCCACCCCCCCTCCACCCTCCCCTTCACCCCCCTCCACTTCACCTCCCCTCCACCCTCCCCTTCACCCCCCTCCACTTCACCCCCCTCCACCCCCCCTTCACCTCTCCTCCACCCCCCCCTTCAACTCCCCTCCACCCCCCCCTTCACCTCCCCTCCACCCCCCCTTCACCTCCCCCCCCTTTACCTCCCCTCCACCCCCCACCCCCTTCACCTCCCCTTCACCTCCCCTTCACCTCCCCTCCACCCCCTTCACCTCCCCTCCACCCCCCCTTCACCTCTCCTTCACCCCCCCCTTCACCTCCCCTCCACCCCCCCTTCACCTCCCCTCCACCCCCCCTTCACCTCCCCTCCACCCCCCACCCCCTTCACCTCACCTCCACCTCCCCCCCTTCGCACCACCTACCCCCCCTTCCCACCACCTCCCCCCCCCCTTCCCACCACCTCCCCCCCTTCCCCCCTCCTCCCCACCACCTCCCCACCCTTTTCCCCTCCTCCCCACCCCCTCCCCCCTTCCCACCACCTCCCCCCCTTCCCACCACCTCCCCCCCCTTCCCACCACCTCCCCCCCTTCCCCCCTCCTCCCCACCCCCTTCCCCCCTCCTCCCCACCACCCCCCCCCCTTCCCCCCTCCCCTTCCCCCCCTTCCCCCCTCCCCTTCCCCCCTCCTCCCACCCTTCCCCCTTCCTCCCCACCACCTCCCCCCTTCCTCCCCACCACCTCCCCCCTTCCTCCCCACCACCTCCCCCCTTCCTCCCCCCCCATCTCCCCCCCTTCCCACCACCTCCCCCCCTTCCCACCACTTCCCCCCTCCTCCCCACCACCTTCCCCCCTCCTCCCCACCACCTCCCCCCCTTCCCACCACTTCCCCCCTCCTCCCCACCACTTTCCCCCCTCCTCCCCACCACCTCCCCCTTCCCACCACCTCCCCCCCCTTCCCACCACCTCCCACCACCTCCCCCCCTTCCCCCCTCCTCCCCACCACCTCCCCCCCTTCCCCCCCCCTTCCCACCACCTCCCCCCCCTTCCCACCCCCTCCCCCCTCCAACCCCCCTTCCCACCACCTCCCCCCTCCAACCCCCCTTCCCACCACCTCCCCCCCACACCGATACAATCACCATCAGTACAGCCACAGCAGCACTACCACCGCACATGGGCCGTGTGGACCACTCCTCACCCAAATGCCACCCCCACACCACAAACATCCCGGGCAACGCCGGGGCTCTCAGCTAGTAGTATATATAATGGAAATGGAACCCAGGGTGGGTTTTCTGGCTATGCATCTTAACCCTGGCTGTGCTTAAAGCTGTGACCATGCAGCAAGCTTAAGCCTATAGGGAACCATGTTAAAAATGGTTTTGAAGCAAAAGGTGACACTGTGTTACCATTTGCATGTCATTTCCCAGAATCCCTTGTTGCAGTGGAAGTGCTGTGTGCTGGGTGATAATGGTGAAAGGCGGAGGTTGCAGACCTGTCTACGACATGCGAATGAGCATACAGGAATATTTCCATTTGCTATATGCTTTGCTGTGGAGGGTTTTTGTCACTTTTTTTACCCACCATAACTTAACTAAGTGTATATATATATATATATATATATATATATATATATATATATATATATATATATAAATAAATATAAACAGAACAGGTCATACATCACACAACCAAAGCTGCGACAAATGTACTGGAAAAATAATTACGCAAATCAATTTCTTCTATTGCACAGTCAATGCGGTCAGGACGAACTAGAGACTCACACGTTAAAGTCAATATAATTGTATATTCCGCCTCGTGCTATAAAATGGCGTGAGGATTGCTTTCAGCTAACGGCAGTCTTGCTTTCTCTGCCACGTTTAACCCCTTAAGCAGCACTCCAAGCGACAGGATAGTAATTTATCTTTATATATGAGGGAATTTCGTTAGTCACAGAACGGTATCATCTATTTATTTTTTGATTATATATATATATATATATATATATATATATATATATATATTTACTTCAATAGTTTCATGTGGGCAATCTCTACTTACCTAAAGAACTGCATAGCTGCCGGTCAATTCGTTCTCCGTCTATTGATCGGCAAAGTTTGGCGACATCTTTAGATATGGGGAATGTAAATGGTTGCTATAGTAACAAGCATGTTTGTTAAAATAGAATACAAGAAAATTGGTCTTTCAAAGTTGTTTTTTTTTAAAACAGAAAAGTATTTTTTCTTACTACAGAACTGATTTATTTAAAAAAACACACATGCAGGATACTGCCTGAACTACAGCTTTAACAACATGTTATAGCTGCAATAACGTGAACCACTCAGACAAGTAACATTATTTTGTCATTTTATATGATGTTTTCTGCTCTTCTGTACCTTCTGCGAAGCTAAACCTATAGCATTGTAGCCACTAGCCTCCTAATGATAAGAGAGGCGAGGGAGACCTTGAAGCGTGTTGTATAGCGGTTAAAGTGATGGACAAGCTGATACAGGTTCCATTTCTGCCTGGGCCACCAAGACTACATGGTTACAACACACGGTCTCCCTCTGTAACGTCCAGCAATTCAGGGATTAAGAAAACTCCTATTTTGCCATATTTACCGCTGTTTACAAGAAATGCTTTGGGTTTGCAAATCTTTTTCCAGGTGGACAAGAAAATGGAAAACCTCACGGGCGACAGCTCTAATAATGTGATACTTTTCAAGCAGTTGATACATTTTGAACATTGCTATCTAGTCTGTTCCGATTTGTCCTTTTGCTAGTGCCACCACCCCAGGAAATTACTGTCTTCCACACCTAGATTAACGTGATGGAAAAATGCACCAGTTCCCACTCAACGGTCTGTAAATCAAAACAAAAAAAACCTAAGTATCCCCAGCAGCATCACCAAGCTACAACTTCAATCCCTCATCTCTTCCTCTGATCAGCTCAACTCCTCGAGAGCTCACAAGAATCCCAATATTACCGCTTCTTCATACTGCAATAGTGACTGACGTGTATAGTACAGAGCCGATCTCATTTAAGGCAGCAGGGTCTCGCAAAATCAATTGAACTAAAATATTCTGTCGTCCCCCCCTCCCTTTCTTTACAAGTATTTAATCACAAAGGTTCCATTTTTGTTATTTCTACGAGAGGCAACAGGAGAACTCACGAGTGGCGGTTTGTCTTCTACATCATGAACCTGCTTAATTTAGCGTCTTGTCGTGTCCTACCGTGGTTATGTTGCAGACGAGGATTCTGGGTAGGGACATTTAAATGAGCACAGTGGGTGTACCTCCTTCAACTTACTATACATTATGTAAATCAGGGGTTGCCAACTCCAGTCCACAAGGGCCACTAACAGACCAGATATTAGGGACATCCCCGCTGATTGAGCCACCTGTACTGAAACTGGGACCTGTTGGAGGCTCTTGAGGATTGGAGTTGGCCATCCCTGATGTACATGAATACCCTAGAGTAGGGGTTCACAACTCCAGTCCTCAAGGAACCCCAACAGTCCAGGTTTGTAGGATATCCGCGCATGAGCACAGGTGGCTCAATCAGTGGCTCAGTCATGAAATGGTCGAAGTCTAAAATCAGCAGACACACTCAAAAACCGCTCTGTTATGGACTCATCTCTTTGAACTCGGCCATTTTGAAACAATTATAATTGGTAGACAAAGTGTAGCATGCCAAAGACTTTTCACTTTATGGCAAAAGAAATACTTGTTGCTGACATATACTTTGTATTTGAAGTGAGCTTGGTAGTTGGATAATTTGCATAAGCGCAGACCTGGTGGATTGTCTTGATGCACGCATACAGATATTGAAGCCTATTTAAGGACTCCTAACAGTTCACGGAATCTCCGTGACTTCCTTTGGCGCCCGAGCTTTTAGCCACGCTGCTCCCACTCTCTGGAACAGTCTGTCTCGTACAGTTCGAGAGGCCCCCTCTATGGATATCTATAATAACAGGCTCAAGATCGATCTCAGAGGTTCCCAAAAAGAGCTTGCTGGGGTTCTGTGTGTTGTTTGTCAAAATCTACCTGGTTACCCAGGCATTTAATTAATGAACCACAACCTGTCCGACATTTAATAGCCACAGTACCGTCCCATCCTGTATTGTACCTTTCCTTGTGTCTGTATAACCTTAAATCTCTTCTTCTTTTTCCCTTTTTGTAACTGTGAAGCGCTTTAAGTCCCATTGGGAGAAAAGCGCTATATAAATAAAGTTATTATTATTATTTATTATTTGCATTACGCCAATTATAAGTCCCACGTTTAGTTCCAGATAAGGAGCCTTTACTCAGAATCTACAGTACTACGGAACTTCAGGTGGCATTTTATACTATCTGTAAGGTTTTTCCTATGCGTTTTAACCATAAATAAGACCAGGAGACCGGTTCAAGGTAAGTTGCAGTTTTAACTTTGCTAACCACATTGCGGATTTTAGTACTCGTTTTTAACGACTTTCTTGGCCACTCATTTCAGTAAGGTATGTTTTTTTAAATTATTTTTTCCGCCAACATTCTTAGCATGTGTGTTTTATTTTTAGTTTGTTGTATTACATAGCACATTGGGGATGTCTAATTTTTTCTCCCTTTTATTAATTATACATTGTTCTACAGTGGAACAAAAATATATCATAAATGGATATGTAACAGGGACTTATCACTGTTTGAGAGAAACTGCCTCTAAATCCAGCAGCGTGCTGGTTAATTGCAAACAGGCAATCAACCAGACTCCATCTGGCTGATTAGGACTCTGAGAAAAGGCCTGATGTGAGAAACAGGAGAGAGATTCCTTAGCTCACATTTGGGCTGACAGCAGGAGAGCAGAGAAGCCTGCACACAGACACTGTCTTGAGCACAATGACTGTGCTGAGATCAAGACACCCAGAGACCTATATTTCCTGGACCCAGGAACCTGCCAGAGACTGACACGGAGGGCCACCTGCTTAAGGTACTTCCTGAGACTTCGGGGTGATAGGCTGGTAATTGGAATATCCCTCCAGTCCTGCAGATAGGGTCTGGGGAAGTAAGTTACCCTTACAAAGGGATAGGGGTTTGTTATTTTGTTGCTTTTGTATGTTTTGCCGGGATAAAGGAACAGGCTCAATAAAGCCCAGATATAATTTCACCCGAATCGGTCTCCATTAAATGTACCTCTGCACACATCTCTTACAGGATAGCAACGAGCCTCTGTGCTTCGCCCCTTTATAACCGGACAGATTATTGATGATGTTGGATGACCCAATAATATAAATTGTACAGAGAAATATATAAGCACAAATAACTTAAATGAATTCATCTGTGTACTTCATTCCCATTATTGTATGCTTACAACGCCGGCAAAAGAAAGGTTTGCGCTGAGCTTTTATATATATCAATAGAATTTCTAAGTGATCCATATCTCTTACTTCATTGAAAACTCGGCAACAACAGAAGAATAAAATGCTGAAAATAATAGGACAGTAAATTACTCTTCTCTACATACACAAAGTTGCTAGGGAACAAGTCATATCCTTGCAAGCTGCCAGCACAATTACATTTGCAAAGATTTGACAGGGACTGACCTTTGCCTACTCCTTTCTGTCTGCCAGTTACCGGGCATGGAACAGCTTTGTGGCTTTGACTGGCAGCTGTGATGGGCAGATTTCCAGCCAGTTTGCTGTCTGAATGGCGGAGGATGGCCTTGTCTAAGGGATCTGCTAAGAATCAAGAACCACTAAAGTGCGAGCAACAATGTTACTATTTTACAAATAAAACCTCTATATCAACTGGTTCCAATGGAACTCGTGCAGGGGGAAGAGGAATGGAAGGAGATAGATCTCTTTGTCATGCGGTTCCTTCTTTCTTTAGAGTGCCAATCTCTTTTATTATGTATTTTATGTAAAAAAACTACTTTTGTTCTGGACGGCCACCAATAAATAAAAATCTGTACCGAGTATGACTAGCCACTTCTAACCATCTCAATCCATTTCTGCTTAGTAACCAACATGTTTCCTGCATCTAATGCCATAAGTGTACAATGATACTTGTTATCTTTATATTGTGCCATTTTAAACTAAGAAGAGACACATTTAAAATTGATGGACATTTCCATTGGCATATCTTTGTATTTATCCTAAACCTTGTTACCACTGTTATTCTAACGCGTTTAAATGTATAGCACTCTAGAGAACGTATCCCACACTAGATATGGAGGCGGTTTTGCTATTAAAATATTGAAACAAAATAATTTCTTTAGGGCATGGGTACAAGTCCAAGAGAAACGTGGTCAGTGATGTATAGGAAGCTGAGGAATGTAATACTTGGAGTTAGGTGACCACTTCAAGTCCATAGCATTTGGGGCGGGGGGTGGAGTGGGGGAGTTACCTATCACAACCTGATTCCCTCACATCATTGGACTGGTTTCGTATTTCTCCCATTCATGGTACAAACTCAGGTCTTCAGCTTTTACATGGACCACCAATTAGATCCAAAATTACATTGATGTCCCCTCTCCATTTTTATGTTGACTTCTGGAGATGTAACAGACAAGACAAAAGTGATCTAGTTGCATAAATAGTAGGGGACAGTGAGTGTATCAACCACTTTACTTATGGAAGAGCCTACATAGCGCATCATGGTTCACAGAGATAAATAAATACAAATGTGAGTGTCTCAGATCAAAGGTTACATTGAACTCTCTCATGAATGGTGATGAGTGGAACATTCCAATGAGTTGTTTTGGCTGGTGAACGAAGGGACTGCATGACTTCAATGGTATGAACCAGGAAGAGGGCTTAATGGTATCTGAGATAAGAGTAAGGCTGCGGTCCCAGTCATGTCTGTGACATGCGCGCCCGGTGGGGGGCGGCGCGTGCACAGCGCTAACCGCGATCTGCGCTCTGAGGGGAGAGAGGGAGCTTGCGACGGGAGGGGCATGGTCGGGGATTTGCGGGGGCGTGCCCATTACATCACGCGGCTGGTTCACCCTCATTGGGTGAACCGCCGGTGGGGGCGTGGCCACGCCTCCGTCGCAAGTTTTAAACTCAATTTCATTGAGTTTACAAAAACTTGCAGCACGGCGCGGCTGCACCTTCAGCGTGAAGGTGCGTACTGGGCCCTTCCCCATCGAGGGGCGGTGCTTACATGCACAGCGCACGCTACGCCGTGCGCTGTGGCAGTGACTGGGACCGCAGCCTAAGGCAGCATGACCTAGGAGGAGGAAGCTCTTCCCCTTTCTACACTTGGTGTCCCAGACCCCACCATAACCAAATACATAAATAACTACAAACAAGAGGTCTGGAGGTACAAGGCTGCAGACCTCAATTAAACACCTATTAAAACATCTATTAACCTGATAAATGCCAACGAGCTTCCAGAGTGCTCACTCATTGGGTAAAGGCCAAAGGTGCTCGAACCAAAGGCCCATAATCCCCCCATCCCTCCTCCCAAGCAGGCACCACACAGCACGGTCGTTTGGTAAGAATAGGCCCAGGAACTCAGGTTTAATGAGCCACACCCACTGGCTTACCCCCTCCACGCCCCCCCCCCTTTGCCACAGCAACAAAGGCAACAAACGCTTCAAACCATTATTTTAATGATGATTCATTTTTTTAAACAACAACATCACGTACAACCAACATGTTTAACAGTATTCACATAAAGCGGGAGGGTGGGCGGGAATTTCCTGGCAGTGCATGGACTGACCCCATGCCCCCGGCCTCTGGCTATTTACAACCTCCCTGGCCTCTCCCTCATCCCCCCCCACCACGTCACCTCTGCGAACGAAGGGACGGAGGGAGGGGGAAGAGTCCCGGGCGGGGGTGACGCTATCTACACCCACAGATAGGGGGAGCCTAGTTCCCTTGGTCATGGCAGCCTGTCACCGAGGGCTCAATGCCACTGTCTGATTGGTTGAAGTTGTTAGCCTGATATAGAAACCTCAATGAAAAGTCAAAATGAGGATAATCCATTGGTATCACTTTGTATTTTTCACTTGAGCCCAAAACTATTGTTATAATAGGTCCATTTCCCTTCCGCTAATGATTTCATGTCTAGGGGTTGACAAATTATTTACAGACTTTAATAATTGCGGCTTTTCTCAGAAGTGACACAAAAAACAATTGCTGTGTTAAACCTCCTCTATGAGTCTGGAGAGAAGCACACTGACATTAAAAATAGACTGTCCAATTAAAGGTTGTGCAATTAATTAAGTGCACATTCTGTTTAGTCCGGACCATGGAGAGTATCCATCAAACCTATGAAATATGACTCATCTTGTCCAAAAGCCAAATATGTTTAACAAAGAAAAAATTAAAATTGATGACATTACCTCTCGTAAAGTGCTCGGAGAGCTAGAATGAGACAGGTGGGTCTTTGATTTAGCATGTTACGTTTCACCTTAAATAAATGGTGATTCATGTTCTTCCTCACTTTCTAAGACCTCTGTGTAATTTAAAGAAGTGGCTCTCCATGCAAAGCTACCAAATAGCTGGAAGGCTTCTAGGCCTCCTCTACACATGTACTATGTCAGGGGATGGTCAACTCTCGTCCTCAAGGGCCACCAACAGGTCAGCTTTGTGGGATATCCCTGCTTCAGCACAGGTGGCTCAGTCATTGACTGAGCCACTGATTGAGCCACCTGTGCTGAAGCAGGGATATCCCACAAAGCTGAGCTGGTGGTGGCCCTTGAGGACTGGAGTTGGCCAATCCTGTCAGATGACTACAAAACATTTATCGTTTGGGGGATTTTTAAGGAATTATTTGATGCAGTTTATAGTCACTCCTATTTATCCTCATCCATAGATCTGCACAAACTGGGACTGTCCTGGGTAAAGTGGTAAGTTTAATGCTAAAAAAAAAAAAAGAACACAATCTGTGCTATATTTTATTTCCATTTCTTCTCTTCACACTTTTAATTCCTGTAGGTCCGTAACAGGGACTTATCACTGTTTGAGAGAAACTGCCTCTAAATCCAGCAGTATGCTGGTTAATTGCACACAGGCAATCAACCAGACTCCACCTGGCTGATTACGACTCTGAACAAAATCCTGAGGTGAGAAACAGGAGAGAGATTCCTTAGCTCACATTTGGGCTGACAGGAGAGCAGAGAAGCCTGCACACAGAAACTGTCTTGAGCACAAAGGCTGTGCCGTGATCCAGACACCCAGAGACCTATATTTCCTGGACACAGAGGACCTAGGAACCTGCCAGAGACTGACACGGAGGGCCACCTGCTTAAGGTACTTCCTGAGACTTCGGGGTGATAGGCTGGTAATGGGAATATCCCTCCAGTCCTGCAGATAGGGTCTGGGGAAGTAAGTTAGCCCTTACAAAGGGATAGGGGTTTGTTATTTTGTTGTTTTTGTTGTTTTGCCGGGATAAAGGAACAGCCTCAATAAAGCCCAGATATAATTGCACCCGAATCGGTCTCCATTAAATGTACTTCTGCACACATCTCTTACAAGGTCCCTATGACATCACTAAGGTACGTGAAACATAAATGGACAGGAAATGGATAACCGGCATGATCTGTGAGGCCATGGTTAGTTAATTAACGGAAACACAATTATTTATATATCAAACATTATTTGGTTTTCATGTTAATTGTAATTGAATGCATGTTGTGAATGTCTTTAAAATTAACAGCTGTATCCTATTACTTCATTCTACTACTATAAAAACCGTATAAGTCTGGTGGGTGCTATAACGTAGCCATTGAATTTGGACCATGCCTTTAACTTTCTGTACACCAAATAAATCATATTGCCAATAACATCCATTTACGAGATCCTTGCCTGGGAAAGCAGATGTGACCTTCTATGGTAGGAAGAGGGGTTTAGTGTCAGGTCAGGGGTTCCCTCCTCCAGTTCTCAAGAACCCCCCAACAGGTGAAAGTTTTCAGGATATCCCTGCTTCAGCACAGGTGGCTCAGTCTTTGACTGAGCCACTGATTGAGCCACCTGTGCTGACGCAGGGATATCCTTACAACCTGACCGGTTGGGGGGTCTTGATGACTGGAGGAGGGAACCCCTGTCTGAGGTAGAGAGGAGTGGGTCCAGATTGTTCCAAACTAAACCTCCCCAAACGCCAGCGATCGGAGTAAAATTAAGTTCACGGCTCTAATCAGTGCGCTGCGCTTGGACCGAAACTGACGCTTAAACTTGTTTTTCGTTTCCCCCACTCGGCTCGGATCTTGCCCCCCCGACCCCCCCTTCACTTGCCGCCATTGCCGTCAGTGAACGGGAAGGAGGGAGTGTGCGTGGAGGCTGACACAGAGGCGAAACAGAACGGCAGCGCCGGGCAGGCTGAGACGCCTGGCTGGGGAGCGGGGCACGGATTGGCAAAAGCAAAACAGCAAATTACGAAAATGTTTAGAACCAGAACACCGGGTCATCTAAGATGTTGGTCTTGAATGCAAATGTTTGAGGGTTTAATTCCTGCTAATGCCACTTACACTTGGTGTCTGTCACACCTTTCCATCACATCTTTGAAAACAAGATGACCTTGCTGTATGTTTCTTTATTTGTTTTTTTGTTTAAGTTATGTGCATTAATGACTGAGTATTGTAACCTCCTGCTGTCCGGCCTTCCTGCCTCTCACTGGTCTCCCTTACAATCTATCGTAAACGCTGCTGTTAGAATCACTTTACTCTCCTAATTCTGTCCCAGCGTCTCTCCTGCTGAAATCCCTCTCCTGGCTTCCTATTGAACTCTGTATCACTTACAAAATTCTGCTCCTCACTTTTAAGGCTATATACTCCTCTGCCCCTCCTTACATCTCACACTAATTTCTCGCTATGCACCATCACTACTCTTGCGTTCTGCTCCAGGATGTCTTCTGTCAACCCCCTTTGTATCTAAAGCCCTCTGCTGCCTACGACCTGTCTCACTGACTGCCCCACATCACTGGAATGTCCTTCCCCTCAATATCAGACACGCACCCTTTCTCTCCACTTTTTAGGCCCATCTTCAAACACACCTCAACAAAGCACATGGGTAGCTCCGTGGCTGATACTATACACCTCATATGCACGGACCTTAACCCCTTACCAGAACACCCTCTTACTTTCTCTGTAAGTCAGGGGTGGCCTAAGGGCCACCAACAGGTCAGGTTTTAAGGATATCCCTGCTTCAGCACAGGTGGCTCACTCAAAGACCCTTAAGGACTGGAGTTGGCCACCCATGCATTAAGTTCTCCACACTTACCACTTAGATTGTAAGCTCTTCGGTTCAGCGACTCCTTTTCCTAATACCTACTTTTATGCTGAAGCGCTTATTCGTATTACCTCCCGTGTGCTACTGCTGCAAAGTGCTATGTACACGGATGGCGCTATATATAAATAAACACATGGCAGCGAGTCCCTTGTCAGTGGGCGTTGGTAATTAAATCCGAAAAACCTTTCTGAGGGATGCACGCCGCCAGGACCCCGTCCCACCCAACAGCTTCCCCAACGAAAAGAACTTTCCCCCGAAACTGATGGATCAGAAAACCGACGCGATGACGGTTGCGACTGCTGGAAACTCAGGCTGTTACGTTCATATTAAAATATAACGGCCCCATTAAAGTAAAAACCACCGTTAAACTTGATTGAATAAATTAGTTAATTAACCATAACATCTAATGCAGTCCTCCCGGGCATACCTCGAATTCTTCAAGAGGCAGAGGATTGCAAACCCATGCAGCGCATTGCCGCGACTGCGCATCATATATGATTACACTCATCTAACGGGAGACTTATTGCTGCCGCCGCCAATGTGGGGAAGGAGTTGAAACTTGCTTTTCGTGTTTGGCAGGAGGATGGATGGAGACTTTGACAAGCCAAACGCAAACCTTGCTTCTTCCCCCCATTGTAATTTGTCAATGCCACTAAAACAAATCAAGAAACATTTTCTGACACTTTTCTTGTCTCTCCTTGAATTTCCCCTGCCTTGGGGCGCTTCTGGATCAGGCTGCCCTTCTCTTCTTCATTATCAGGGCATTTCATTCTGATTGCAATGACATGCATACCAAATGGCATCGTTCATGTGAAACTTAACTCAGGCGGAGTGCTCGGTACAGACAATCAGACGTGGTTACAATTAAAGTGTCTTGTAATGCAGGACACAAAGTCTTATTTAGCTTGTTTGGTATAGGCTTCCTATGCAAAAAGTTGCGGTGCGCAAACTTGGGGGTGCACCCCCCCTTGAGATTAACTGCGGGGGGCGCGGGATTTACAGATGCCCCGCGTTGTTCCTGAAGTCACTTAAATTTAAGTGCCGGGGAAGCGGAGGAGGCCTCTGTAAACCTTACTTACCGTGGTTCAGCCGACATCTGGAGACGCGTCAAATGACGCCGCAGGGTCATGTGACATCACGTTGCTATGGCAAAGTGACATCATGACGCCCAGACGCCGGGAACCAAGGTAAGGAGGAGGGAGGGGGGCACGCAGGGAGCAGGACAGCCGGCAGGGGGAAAAGATTGCGCTTCCCCTGTCTTAGATTATAAACTCTACAGAATAGAAACAACTAGAATAATAATAATAGTTTTTTCTTGCATAGCGCTGACAGTATACGCAGCGCAGTACATATCATTTAAGTCCCTGCCCAGGTGAGCTTATGTTTTGATGCTTGAGGCACAGAGAGATAAAGTGACTTGCCCAAGGTCACATGGAGCTGACTCTGGGAATTGAACCAGGTTCCCCTGCTTCAAACTTAGTGTATATCAGGGCTCCTCAACTAGTCATCCAAAGAGGTCAGATCAGAAAACATTTAGGAGGAGAAGAAGGGCCACAAGTTTACTGCAATGAAATTATAGATTCATAATTATTAGATTTCAACATTTTACGAGTATTTAGAACATCTGTACCATATATATTGACCTTACCTTAATTTACAAGTGAGGGTCAGGGTGAGAAACTGCACTTAGCTGCCTGAGCAACCAGTAGGAAATTAGCAGGAGCAGAGTCCAAGGGCCACAGCTAGACCCTCCCCGGGCACCAGGCGAAGATCCCTGTTGTACACGAAGAGAAGCGTGCCATCAATTGTTTATAGTTCCCATTTCACCTATTTAGTGTCAAAAGACACTGGCGCAGTCATAGTTTGCAAGAGTTACCAACGTTCCCCACTTCGGAAGACAGCACTCAAAGGTAACTTCTCCTGTATTGATGTTGTGTATTATTCTAGTTATTGTACTTAAATCCATATTGTAAAGTGGTAAGTGCACAGTGTATATAATATAGAGACTTGTTGAAGGTTTCAAGGAGATGACACTAGGACTTGGCCTTGAACCCACTTCACTGATATGAAATATTGTTGGATACAAATATATTTATGTTTTAGGCCCTTCTTCAATACACAGGGAAGCTGTCTTCCCCTCGCTTGCAGGCTCGGACTGGACTGACGGAGGAACCAGGAAAATCCCTGGTTGGGCCTCCTTCCTCTGCCACACTCCACCTCCTCAACAAGCTTGAGTCAGACGTGATTGTCAACCCCTCCACCCTCACTCGACAATTGTGGGTTCTCACCACCCCCCGCCCTGCTTAAAACCACGAGGAGTAGGCCCTAAATCCCCAGTGGGCCTTGATGCCCCAGCCCGACACTACTTGCTTGGGAAAATTACTGCTTCAGATACTGAAGGGGGGAGGGGGGGGGGGTTGTGCCGGCATTTAAAACAAAAAAATGTTGCATGGCAAAGGTGGACATGGGATCACCAATAGAAAGCCATAATGTCATCACCCGATCATGTGGCGACTTTTCTAATGGCCTCCAGAGCAAGCTCTGATGCAGCAGCCATTTTGTTCCCATCGTTTTCCTGGTGGACCAAAGTTCAACCCCAGACCCAGCCATCGGGGTGAGGGGGCGGGGGAGGGGAGAAAACTTGGATGAGCTCCTCTGGACGCTAAGGTTCAGGTGAGATTAAAAAAATGTTAGCCCTCAGAAGGAGGGTCCTAGCTAGAAAGTGTCTCAACTTGTGTTTGCTGCAAGAATCTGCTGAATTTTGCAACATGGAGACCCACAATATGCAAATCAGCTCATTTGAATACGCAAACAGACTCATTTCCCAGGTATCACAGATACCTCTCCACGTGATGTATAGAGGCGTTTTGGGACGTATGTAAGTCAGTGGGTACTCTACTAAAAAGAGAGCAGAAAATGTCACACATCTCTAATCCTAATTCTTCTCTGGCGTGAGCATGTCTTGAATACCTACAGCAGGAGTGGCAAACTCCAGGCCTCAAGGGCCACCAACAGGTCAGTTTTTTTGGATATCCCTGCTTCAGCACAGGTGGCTCAATCAGTCAACGACTGAGCCACCTGTGCTGAAGCAAGGATATCCGGAAAACCTTACCTGTTGGTGACCCTTGAAAACTGGAGTTTTGCACCCCTAACCTACAGTAATATTCAGAGTGGTTCAGTTTGAATCGTTTTGCACGGTAAGAATGTGTGTTGCACATTCTGATCACCTAAGAGGGGAACTAGATGTCCAGTTAATCCTATCAAATAACACTGTCTCTGTTTACCTGTCCCCCTGCAAACCGGGGAAGGCGTTGGGATCCCTTCTTGAGGTGGCTGCATTTTATATTTGAAGGAGAACCGAGACGAACTATCAAAATGCAAAACCGTATGATACAAAAAGATAAGAATCTCACAAAACGTCCCAACCCCCCCCTCCCCCCCTTCACGAAAAACAATTTTCCCAAATCACCTATAGGTTTTGGCATGGAGTCAACTGCTTCCCATCACAAATTAATATTAAACAGAGCTCGGCCGTTATAAATATTTATTTTAGAAATACATACTGCCTCTTCTTTCATGTAGGTTAAGCTGTAATCTTTTGGCTTGTCAGCTTCAGGATATAGCAGTGGATAAATCACGCTCTCTGGAACTGATAGATGTCGGAGTTGTTGTATACAAAGGGAGGGATATGTCAATGAATAACCCAGTTTGGGTTACATTTTACTATAAACATTGACATTCCTTAGCAGTGAAACCATTTGCTGGCTAAGCAGTCGGAGCTACGCTGGGTTTGATGCTTTTGTGCTCAATCAGGTTTTAATGATTTCAGATGTTTGCAATTAATGAAACTTAGATTAATTGGTTTATGTAAGGCAAGATGGTCTAAAGAACTGGTGGCGAGCCATCGATACATTATATCTCCACTGACAGGCACTTTCAAACGTGTGACAGTGAGTGATGGGGTGCCCTGTTTTACCCTTTTGATGAAATGTACCTGTTGATCAGTTTATTACAAGTTTCCTTCAAGTATATCAGAAGAACCTCATCAGGTCTCGAAAGCTGGCGTAGAGTTTGTGGCAAAGAAAATGTGGGCGTTCCAGGGCGTGTGAACTCTCCAACATGTGAAAAAGAAGAGAAAAGAGAACGGTGGTGAAACAATGGAATATTGTATACTGATACTTTCTGTAGGAGGTAGATGCACTTAGCTCAGTTCGAGTGATCCTCTCTGGGAGATAAGGTATGGACCCTCCTCTTGCGGTATTCAGACAGTATGGAACTGCATCTTGGTAAAGGAGTACAGAAAAATATATGGCATAATAACGTTTTTTTTAATATTAAAATGACTAAAGTCGAGTTTTCCAACTCACAGATGCTTCTTTGATAGAGGGCAGTTGAATACAATGCTTTCCAGTGTGGTGCTTATGAGTCTTCCAATCTGGTAATGCATCCACAGCTCACTGCACCTGGTCTGATGAGATCCCTCCTAAGAGGGCCGTCCGCTCCCCTCAGTCCTATGTTCTTCTCCACCCTGTGTGTGCTGCTGTTCAAGCTCTCACTCTGGCCTGCACTCTGTTTTAAGATTCCTCCTGCACCGCCAAACTGCGCCGAGCTCCACATCCCGTCAGAACTTCTGGGTGTGACGCATGTGATGTCAGAGTGAACTACGGTGGCTCAACTTGGACACCCAATGCGTTTCGCAAACCTCATTTCTTCTTCAGGGGAGGAGGACCTAGGATGGAGGGGAGCGGACTGGAACGGATATTAAAAAATGTTATTATGCCATATATTTTTCACTGAAGACCCCTCTGGAAGGAAAGAGTTTGAAGGTCAAAGTTAAAGTTCGACTTCCCATGTAGCCGATTCCCAACTCAAATGGCCATGTCGCCACTACAACCTCCCCACCCGTCTCCTTCAAATAATGACAGCACATTATGTGGGGAAACCTGAGTTTCACCAACTCTTCTTTTCCCCCAGCCGGGCAACCCAACTTTAATACAGAGCCCCCAACGGCCTTGCCTCCTGACTCCTGCTGCTACCTATACCTGGCGTAGCATAATTAATCCAACCAGCCCCAACGAGGGCGCCATTTTATCAGGTATCCTTATACCTCTACAACTCTCCGAGCCTGGCAGTCCCACCAACCGCCTAGTGCTGTAGCAAATCCTATCATGAAATATATATTAGTATCCCCCACCCTTTTATGTTTTTGTTTTGAAAGAGAACATAACATTAACACTATAACAAATATGCAAGGTAACACAGGGAGCGTGGACGATGGATCCTTCTGCTCCGGTGGGCCGCGTGGGAAGAGGCCGTCACCCTGTTCCCTGACGTCATAAGCTCTTTCTTCCCTCCCCACTTCCTCCGGTCGTAACACCACAGCCACCAGCGGGGAGGAGTGAAGCGGAGGGAGGGAGGACGCGCGCGCAGGTCAGCCCGCAGCAGGGAGAATGGGGTGCAAGGGGGAGGCCCCCTGCCGGAGTGCAGGGGACGACTTTTCTTCAGCTTTTGCTGCTTTTTAAACACCTCTTTTTCTTTCTTTCCTGCCGCCTGCTTGATTTATGGTCATTTGTGTGATTGCATTGCGCGCCTTTATGGCAGTTTATGTCATTCTGCTGCTGTCACAAATGACTCCCATAAACGGCGGGAGAACGCCATAAACCATTAGCACAAGCCACAGAAAGTCAAGGTTCCTGAGTAAATAAAAAATGTACAGATAATGACAACTGAGCAGTGCCAGAGATCGGTGACACGCAGGAGGTCATTTGAAGCAGCACTTCTGAGCGCTGAAGGCTCTGCCACATCTTTCAGCTCGGAGTTGCAATGCTTAGCGCTGTGCTACTGTCCTTAGGACTATGCTGTCACAGCGCATGTGAGTAATGGGATAAGGAACCGTTTCAGACATACAGGCCCTTTAAAGCTGCAGTGCCAGCTATGCGCCTACATACAGCTCAACCCCGTTATAGCGCGGTCCGTTACAACGCGAATCCGCTTATAGCGCGGTGCGAGCGTGGCTCCCAATTTATCGTATTTATGAATACTTTACAACACGATTGTTGGTATCTTAAATACTTTATTGTACAATGCACACAATAGTACTTTATTTCTAACGCGATACGCTTATAACGCGATGTGATTCTTTGGACCCCAAGCACAGCGTTATAAGGGGGTTGAGCTGTATTGACAAGTGTGTGCACTGAGACAGGATGTCCAAACTACTGATTGTAAGCTCTTCGGGGCAGGGGCTCCTTTTCCTAAATGTCAGTTTTATGTCTGAAAGCGCTTCTTCCCATGATGTGTTATTTGTATTATTTGTTATTTATCTGATTATCATGTGTATTACTGCTGTGAAGTGCTATGTACATTCATGGTGATATATAAATAAAGGGAACAAGAATGACACAAGGCACTTCGGATTTTCTAATGCTGAATTTAATAAGCCAAAAAAGACGACGTTTCGACCTAAAATGGTCTTTTTTCAAGTGATGAAATGGCAACATTCTTTGCTATTTAAATAAAGACATACATACATACTGGAACTTAGCCGAGTGTCAAAAAGGACTCATAAACTAAGCATCCGTGTCCCCGATTGTGCTAACGCAGAGTTCTCCAGTACAAGGGATAATCGCCAGCAAAGTCGCTGGGAAACTAAAATGGCGGCTACAGAACATCATGTCCTTTTTGGAGGAGAACTCACGGTACTGTGGTATACAGGCATACCCCGGTTTAAGGACACTCGCTTTAAGTACACTTGCGAATAAGGACATATCGCCCAACAGGCAAACGGCAGCTCGCGCATGCGCCTGTCAGCACGTCCTGAACAGCAATACCGGCTCCCTACCTGTACCGAAGCTGTGCGCAAGCGGGGAGACTATAGAGCCTGTTACACATGTGTTATTTACATCAGTTATGCACGTACAGTTTATGACGATTGCAGTACAGTACATGCATCGATAAGTGGAAAAAAGACAGTGCTTCACTTTAAGTACATATTCGCTTTAAATACATGCTCTGGACCCATTGCGTACGTTAATGCGGGGTATGCCTGTACGTTGCCACAGGTGCAGGACTAACAAAATCCAGGGGGGGGGGGATCATTGTCTAGCATAAATCCGCAAAGTGTAGGCACTCACGGGGTCTTGTAATGTGTAAAAATATCCATTTATGACAACAACAAAAAAAGGATCTGATCTGTAATAAATTGATATTTGGCACCGTGAGTGGATACAGTTTGGTGATTTATGTTACAGAACATCTCTGGAATTAGCGGCCGGCATTCAGTTATCTGCGGGCCATTTATTTTTCTTTGCTACAGTCCATATCTTGTTAACTCAGCGGAGTCCGAGTGGGAATGTGACACAGGTATTAGATCAGTATAGTATAGTAAGGATGCCACAGGCGGCCTGCAGTGAGTGCTCGTGTATCATGTCCAATGGTCACCATTTCTAAGGTCATCCTTGGTAATGAGTAGCTGCATAGACATTTAGGCCCATCTTACTAAACAGTGCTATGCCATATGACGCCTTCTAGGGCTGAAAGACACCTTATTTCCCATTCAAGTGAATGGGATGCATATTGTTTTTTTGGCAGTGCGCCATTTAGTAAATATGGGCCTAAAGGTGTACCTATTACAATGGGCTGTAGCAGAGGTTTATACACATCTCTGGCAAACAGCAACAGGTATAAGCAATTGGATGAGCAAATTCCTAGTATTTGATGCAGCAACAAGAGAAAAAAATGGAATGAGAGTCTAGATTTAGGTACTGTACTGTATGTATCTTTATTTATATAGCGCCAACCATGTGCTTAGCGCTTCACAGCAGTAGTACACGGGAAATAATAGTACACATAATGGGAGTAAGCGCTTCAGCTATAACATTAGTATATGGAGTTCCTGTCCCGCAGAGCTTACAATCTAAGTGGTAAGCATGGAGAGCTTGCAGGGACAGAAGGATGGTACTCTGGTAGGTGCGTCTGCAAGGTCAGTGCATATGCGATGTATCTATAAGCCATTCTATATTAAATCACCTTACGTATCACAGTTATGATTTCTGCGGCTGGCATAACCTCCAGGGCAGTTGTCAAAACATGGCCGATTATATTTAATTGCAGCTTTGATTAGTTAGAAAAATCAGCATGATCCAATACATCTTACGGGAGTGAGAGTAGTGCAAGGATAGCACTGTGTGCATTATGTTTCAAGCCTACAATTAATTTTTAAAAAAAGCAATATTTTCCCGGGCTAATTACCAGTTTCAGTTCCTCTTCCCACTGTCCAGGCTCTGAAAACACAAGCTGCAAATAATACAAGCCTTGGGTGAGTTACAAGAACATCTCAGCTCGTCACGTCTGCACAAGGTGGGCAAATGGTAGACAAATTTGCAAGCTAAAAATGTCATGCAGTGTCCAACCTTCCACTAGGTGGCATGCGAGACCCTCATTTAAAAGGGAATTAAGCTGGGAAGAGGAGGAGCTTTGTAGAGGTGCTGAGATTGGTAAATATGTGGGGTCCGATGTACTAAGATCATAGTGTTATTGTGTCAAGAAGTTGGTGCTGACGAGTGGCTCAGTGAGCAAAGACGCTGACTCTATAAACCATGAGGCCAAGTTTGAATCAGGCGGCTGTGGTTCAATTCCTGGTGTCAGCTCCTTGGGCAAGTCCCTTTATCTCCCTGTGCCTCAGGCACCAAAAACAGATTGTAAGCTCCACGGTGCAGGGACTGTGTCTGTAACATACCTATGTGCTGCGTACCGCGCGCTGTGCTGTAATTGTGACGCGCTCTGAGTCCCGTTGGGAGAAAAGTGCTATATGCAATAAAATAATTATTAGCAAAAAGTGGTTCATGTGATAACCTGGGAGTCAGTTGTATGAAGGTCATTATCTGGCATCATATACATGTAGCGTAGTTGGTTGTATCGTATACCTGATTGATACAATTTAAATGAAAACAGAATTATACGTATTATTTTATTTATAACTAGTATTATTAAATAGCCATTATTAGTGTGATATTATTAATAATAGCCATACTGTGAAAATAATATTATACGTATTATTTGATTTATAACTATTATTAGTAAATAGCCATTATTAGTGTAATATTATTAATAATAGCCATACTGTGAAAATAATATATTTTGTTAGCCTATGCAATGAAACATCCGTGCTGCATCAGATACATTGTTGGGTTTGGTTGGGTTGACACTGTAGTAATGTTAAAACATACAGAAAACCTACAAGCTCATATTGAACCCCCAAAATGTTACAATATAAACAGACTTGTCAGGGTTTACATGAAGTTCAACCTGGTGGGCGAATTTTTGTCGCACTTGAGGATCACGGTCGCCTGAATCAAACCTGGCATCAGCGTTTATAGAGTCAGCGTCTTTGCCCACTGAGCCACTCATCAATACCGACTTCTTAACACACACAATAATGATTCAAATATGATCTTAGCACATCGAACCCCACATATGTACCTATCTCTCTCCCCTTTTTAAAAATGTGTGCGCACAGAAATATTCGTTATTATCATATGCCCATTACGTCTGTCCATTTAGCGGCGTCCATTTCTGTGTGGCCCCAAAAAAATGGATAAAATAATTTTTTGGCGCGGATGGAGACATTTTATAGGCGCGCGCAAGCGCAATTTAAAATGAGATTTCCGCTCTAATCTTGCACCAAGAGCAGTATGCGATGCTTAGAACATCGGTCCAATGATGTCCCGTGTCCCTCGAATTTGGCTCTTGTCTTCTTGTAAGACGAAGGAGTTAAAGAAGCAGATGTTCTCCCTCCACCCAAAATGTCCCCCCTAGGTGGTGAAGCAGGGGGTCTCTGCAGCTGAACCGTGTTAATTACCGCAGCGGGCCCCCCCCCCTGCTTCCCACAATACTTCCGTAGGTGCTGCCAGTAGCAGCTCTGCAGGTTTAAATGCCCCGGCCATGCGGGCCAGTAGGGATGACATCACGACCTCCTATTGGCCCACGCAACACGGGACATTATGATAGCCCCAACTAGCCCCGCCGGAGCTGCTACCCCCTACGGAGGTAAGTATCTCAGGAAACAGGTGTTCCCCGGCTCTGACATTAACACGGTTCAGCTCCGGAGGCTCCCGGCTTCAAACCTATATAAAAGAAAAGCATCAAAGCCGGAGTGTTCCTTTAAGGCTACAAAGTTATTGTCGGTCGGCCGGTGTATAGGGCTTTTCTAGTTCCTTCTACCTCATCCCCTTTTGGGTTACGTAGCCAAGTTTCGTGCAATAGGGAAGGTGGCCTGGTCGCGGCGGTCTAACTCTGGCACGGCAACTCTCACCGATTGCCAGTGAGTCTCATTGATTTGGAGTTAAGTCACGCAGTCTCAAAGACATCAATGGAGTCTCTCTAATGGAAAAAAAAACATATCAGGACTTACCATTAACATATCAGTTTGTGTCCCTTGGAGGTCGGCACGTGCTAGTTATAGAAGTAATAGGGACGAGGCGGCAGGAAGATCAACTCTTACACGTGACTATTTTCAAAAGGAGATATGGGGTGGGCTGGGGGGGGGGCGGGTCCGGAAAATTAAACAGGAAGGCGGGGGGAGGGGGGGAGGGGAATGGAGAGGTGGGGAAAAGGGACGTGGTACAATTCATGTATTTCTACAATTCCATTCCATTTTACAGGCGTCCTCTCTGGTGCGGTAGTATGAGGGGCAGAGCCAGGATGTAGTGCTTTCCAATACAGGACAGTACAATGAAATGCAAGGGCCAATTTGAGATACAAGAGCACGCTCATTGTAGAGAACTCTTAACGAGAATTCTTTTTAATAGGCAAAAGGAGAACTTTTCTTAGATGGAGTTTTTCTATTAACCTTCTATTTTACCATTCGTGTGTGTGTGTGTGTGTGTGTGTGTGTGTGTGTGTGTGTGTGTGTGTGTATATATATATACATACACTGGATTGCAGGCCTAATGTGGGGTTAAGAGTCAGCTATTAAAAATGGAATGACGAAATATCGTTATTGTCATTTTTAAACAAAGACTAGTATAAATACTTTTAATTATAGGCTAAAGCAGTAAAATTCCGGGCTTTATTGAAATCCCTGCTCTCTGATTGGTTCAAATTGCGAGCATTATCTAATCAGTAATGGCCCGTAATTTTTGGCAGCTTGCCAAGTTTTTATTTCTAGCCAATCAGCTTTTCCTTTGCCAGAATAGCTCTGAGAAAGGGCAGGGGATTGGTCAGGAGGCAGGAACAGCTCTCAGACAGGGCAGGGGATTGGTCTGGAGGCAGCAGCCAGGCAGTGACTCCTCCCCCTCCCTCCATGCACAGAGAGAGGAGGGAGAGAGTGTTTGTAGCTCCAAAGTAAGTGTCTGTCTGCAGAGTTTGTTTGTAGCTGCAGTTTATATCTAGTGTGTGTGTGTGTGTGTGTGTGTGTGTGTGTGTGTGTGTGTGTGTGTGTGTGTGTGCGCAGCACCAGCGTTTGTGGGTGTAGCTGCAGAGATTGTGTGTAGCAACAGCTTGTGTAGGTGTGTGTGTGTAGAGCTGCAGTGTGTGTGGTGCTGTTGTATGCGTGTGTAGCAGCAGAGTTTGGGTGTTGCTACAGAGTTTGTGTGTTGCAGTAGTTTGTGTGTGGAGCTGTTGTGTTGTGTGCGTAGAGCTGCTGTGTGTGTAAAGCTGGTGTGTGCGTGTGTGTGTGTGTAGAGTTCTAGTGTGTGCGCGTGTGTGTGTAGAGCTCTAGTGTGTGTGTGTGTCTGTTTGTGTAGAGCTGCAGTGTGTGTGTGTAGAGCTGCAGTGTATGTGTGTTTGTATAGAGGGTGTGGCAGTGTGTGGATATAGCTAGCTGCATTGTAAGAGTACATAGAGGTGCTTTAATGTATTTACCATTTTATTTTAATTAAAAAATCTATATAACTATACAAAAGGGTCTATTATTTATGAAAAAAGCCTACATTTAGCCTATAATAGTAATAATCCCCTCAGAACAGGGCATTACTGGTCAATAATGCCCGGTTCTTTGGGGATTATTACTTAAATAATGATCCATATATTTCCCTAGTTGGTGTTTTGTTTCATTATGTTACTGTCATTAGAGATAAAGGGGAAGAACCACAATGAACAGATAAGATCAACATTATACAGACCCAAAAAAAATAGAAACATTTTTTTTTACACATGTACTAAATAGGGGGAAATATTTATTATTTTTTAATGCAGGGTGATTAAATCTTTCTAAGGAACTACATTGATCATTTATTTAACCTAGGGGTGGGTGACTCCAGTCCTCAAGAGCCACCAACAGGTCAGGGTTTCTGGATATCCCTGCTTCAGCACCGGCGGCTCAATCAAAGACTGAACCACCTGTGCTGAAGCATATCCAAAAAACCTGACCTGTTGGCGACCCTGGAGGACTCGAGTTGCCCATCCCCTGGTTTAACCCCTGCCATGCCAGAGGGTCCTACACCGTATTCCCCTTTAAATGCGGTATGACTTCTATCTGCAGAAGAGATTCTCTGTATGTATACAGGAGCCACAGCTTCATTTGCACAATAATTATTTATTGCAAGACAACAAGTAGCTGAAAATCTCCACCCTCCCCCGGGAAAGAAGTAAATTAACATTGGTGACACTGACTAACCTGCAAACTACTATCATTGATTGTTTGCATTTTCTCTCTGACACACGGCTAAGTGCGTACTCCTAGGAGTTCCACTTTACGCTGAACGCGTGTCTCCCGCGCGTCTGTCAGTGCCAGAAACGGGTATCAGAGCGTCTGCCATCCTCCCCACGTAGCAGCTTATTTCATAATAACACACAGCAGCAAATCAGTATTTGTGCACATTTTTGTGTATATTTTCTCTGCACACGTTGATGTTATTACAGCTGAACCCCGTTATAACGCGATCCGCTACAACGCGAATCCGCTTATAGCGCGATGCAAGCGTGGCTCCCAATTTTTGTATTTATGAATACTTTACAACACGATTATTGGTATCTTAAATGCTTTATTGTACAATGCAAACAATTGTACATTATTTCTTACGCGATCCGCTTATACTGCGATGTGATTCTTTGGACCCCCAAGCCCAGCGTTATAAGGGGGTTGAGCTGTATTTTGGTATTTCTCAACATTCAACGTTTTTGTTTTTTTTTGGTACTGTTCATGCACCCAAATATTATACTTATATTTTGGTAAATCAGCATCGCCGTCCCGATGGAAGAGAGGAGAACTCTCGAAAGCTTGTCCTATAATATCAATTGCTAGTCCAAATAAACAAAAAAGCTATCACCTAATACTGAAGTATTCAAATATTATACCTAATATTAATAATATCCTGTGATTTTTACTAAGGATATTTATGTTATATGTGTTAAATCTTTTTTGTATAATTATGGGATAAGTATCCATTGACAGATTGTGTTTTTCTGTGTCTGTATAGTCTCTTCCTGTTGGGCTCGTTAGGGTGAGTAGGCGTTTCTCTAGCCCAGGAATGGCCAACTCTAGTGCTCAAGGGTCACCACCAGATCCGGTTTTATGGATTTCCCTGCTTCAGCACAGGTGGCTCAGCCTCTTACTGATAGGAATCAGCAGTTTTCTATTGACATGCAATCAATGAATAGCTATCACAGGGGCGGCCAACTCCCCAGTCCTCAAGAGCCACCAACAGATTCAGTGTTCAGGATATCCCTGCTTCAGCACAGGTGGTGCAGTCCTTCTGACTGAGCCACCTGTGCTGAAGCAGGGATCCCCTGAAAACCTGACCTGTTGGTGTCTCTTGAGGGACCGGAGTTGGCCGTTCCTACTCTATCACTTTACCCCGTCTCTTTCACACTGTAAACGACCTTCTCCACTTACAGAAAATAAAACCGAGCTTTAACTGTTGTTTGAAACTTCTACCTACCCTGATTATTGGAAATGATTTACTGGAATCAGCCTGTCTAAATGATGAAACTGAGGAAGCTTTTAACAGGCATGTATATCATAGTAATGCAACTGATATGTACAAAAAGCGCGGAATGCTTTTTATTACGTCCAATGCAGACAGACTATTAGTTTGAAGAGCTTTCTCTGAAACCCAAAATGATGAATTGCGCATCCTAAATGTACCACTCAAAGTCGATTTTTAAAAAAAAGAAAAAAATATATATATCACGATTTTTGAAGATTATTTTTAGTAAATAAAACTTTTCCTTTTTTTCCAGTTAGGAAATTGGACACAGTGTAAACTGCACAAAGACAAAATGAAGCCCTTTCTGTGTCTGCTTACCATGTTTATAAACTAACTTTAACTTGGAACCATGGGTGAATCTGGCAAAATTCAGTTTGCGTTCCCCCCCCCCCCACCCCTAAATTTCCTCCCAAAATAAAATCAATGAAGTCTCTAATTTTTGCATTTTTGAGTATTCAACTTTTTAAAGAAAAAAAAAAAAAAACCTAGTGGCGTTTTCTTAAAACGCGAACAAATTTGCCAATATTTGAAACCGCAGAAATACGCCACTTTTGCATTTATACATTTATGTTATTTTTAGTCATTCTACATCATCCTGACACTCTTCTCTAATCCCTACCATGACACCTCCGACTCGGGTGTTAGCCCCATTCATTTCAATGGCGCTGAATGCTTCACCGACTCTGGGAAAGCTGCAGAAGTATTTCATTGAGGCATCAATACCCCAAGGGGAACATTTGTGCTACGCGCCATGGAACTTCAACACTTCCAACATCTCTGCCCCAACATACGGTTTTCTATCGCCCGCTTGAGACTCTCACAGCCACCACCAGTTCTTTCATAACTAAGGCTGTCTCACATTTTAATCTGGTCTGTAACTGTTACATACGCATATAACATATATTACCTCTTACAGGCAGTCCTCGGTTATCCAACGGAATCCGTTCTGGAAGTAGCGTGGGATAGTGACACCGTTGTAAAGTCAGTCCCATGTTAATTAGTGGCGGTGAGCGTCGGATAACGCATTCCGGTGTCGAGAAACGTCCCACAGGGTTGCATTGTAAAGCGTTGGATATGCCATTCGTTGTAAAGTGAAACGTTGGATAGCGAGGACTACCTGTACTGTTCATGCAATGTCTTTATATATAATGTATAACCCTGCTCACTTATGTAACTTATGTATTTGTAACTATGGGCCTCGTGCAGTAAGCGCTGAAAAATTGCAATCGCCAAGGGTTGCCGATAGGGCTTATTTTGGCGATTTGCCCTCGCAGTATTCAGTAAGGGCCGAATCCATGCCGATCCCTGCCGAATCACTGCGAAAGCAAAACTGCCGATGAGCCTGTGCCGATACAGCCTGGCTCCCGATAACCTGCAGATAGGCCGTTTCTGCCGATATGTGTTTGCAGCAGAGAGAGACCAGCCGCTCTCTCAGCGCAAACATCGGCAAAATATAAAGTATTTATAAACAACTTTTACTCATAGTGTACATATGCAGGGGGTCTCCGGAGCTGAACCGCATTGGTTTCAGGTCCGGGGACCCCCTGCTTCCTGAGATACAGGCCCCTTTATGAGGTGCCGGTATCCCTCTGCATTTAAAGGTCCCGATCACGTGACTGCAGAATGTAAACAAAGCAGAGGGATACGGCACCCCCTAAAGGGGCCTGTATCTCGGGAAGCAGGGGATCCCCGGACCTAAAACCAAAGAGTAAAACACACATATCAATAAACACTCGTTCCTTACCTTTGCGGCTATGTGCTACGGTAACGAAGCAGCATGAATGTATTTTTAATAATAGTGTACTGTGAGCAGGGGGTCCCCTGAGCTGAACCACATTGCTTTGGGGACCAGGGACCCCCTGCTTTCCGAGTTACAGGACCCGGAATGTGTCATCGGGTGGCAGTGTCGCCGCCATCTTTATAGCGTCCCATTCGCGCCGTGTCCGTTATAAATATGGCGGCGACACTGTAACCGATGCCCCAAACCGGGGCCTGTAACTCGGGAAGCAGGGGGTCTCTGAGCCACAAATCAATGCGGTTCAGCTCAGGGGACCCCCTGCTTCCGCACAATATTATTAAAAATACATAAATATTGCTTCATTACCATAGCGGATAGCCGCTAAGGCAATGAAGGGGTTAAGGCAGAATAGCATGTTTATTGGGGACATTTGCCCCCAATAAACATAGCAATAAACAACATACACCCCCTGTGTATTTAAAATACATAAACAACAATAAATACATTAAATACATATAGCACTCACCCATTTCTGGCTGCCACGATGAAGGCCATCCTCATCTTCATCCTGCCCATGCCCCCTCCGCTGCTGCAAAACAGACACAAGAATGAAAACATCCAATGTTATGTCCCCTAACCCCTTAATCACCACAGCGGTTATTAACCGCTACAGTCATTAAGGGGTTAACCCACCCTCACCCACCACTCGGGACGCCTACATGCCCTCCCACACTAACCCCCCACCCCGTGAGGCCTAACCACCCTCACCCAGTACCCACAAGGGAGGCCTACCCACATACCGTTGGGGCCAATACCCAAACCCCCCCCCCACCCCCAGTACCCACAATAAAAACAATACAGTGACCCACAATAAACATCATTCTATTTATTACATACATTACCCACCCCCTGTGCCCCCCCATAAATACATGATTTATCCTTTTACATACAGGGTTAATACCCCAGCCCCACGCGAGTCCCCGGCGGGCTGGCGGGGCACCTGACAGACCTACAGGGTACCAGCAACCTGTTTCACACAGGTTCTGGAGGCCTGTTGGTGGGTCCCGCCAAGCGCCATGGCCCCCAGGTGGTCTCCTTGGGTCACCGTGGGCCACAATTGGGTCCCCACAGTAGGCCCGCGGATGTCTAGGAGCCCCGGGTCAGACCCACAGGTGTCTGTGGGGCCTTGGGTGGTTCTCACGGGGGTCTGGGGAACTCACGAGTGCTCACTAAAGGTCCGCGGTGCCTCCACGGATGTGGGACCACCGCTTCATCTCCGCACCTATGGGTCTGCGGTACCCCCACAGATGTGAGGCCACTGCTTCATCCCCGCAGGTGTCACCCGTGGAACCACCAGCCTGATACCCGTGAGATACCCGAGGAGACCGCAGGTGGTCTCCAGAGGTCTCACGCAGAACCACGGAACAAACCCTGAATGTAAAAAAAATAAACCTGGCCTATACATTCAATACATACACCCCCTCCCCCAACACCTACAGTACAATAATGTGCAAAATAACTATTATCCAGATAGGGATAATAGATTATTTGCCCATTAATAAACACATTAACTAGCATATTCAAATAAATAAAGTACTACTGATCTCATCAATAAGAAGCCCCCGTCACCAGCAACATCCTTGTCTTTCGTTGCCCACAAAATACATAGCCAATACAAAGCCAATACATTGCAATTACATTCAGATATCAATTTACCCCTTAAACACCTTATCGGATAATAACCGCAAAGGTAATTAAGGGGTTAAGCCACACTGGCCCGATACCCACCCTTCACCCATGAATTTGTACAGTGGCTTCATCATGCAACTATATATATATATATATATATATATATATATATATATTTATATATATATATATATATATATATATATATATATATATACAGAGAGAGAGAGAGAGAGAGAGATATATACACACACATGATGAACCAATACACAAATAAATGTAGAAGGGTTATCAAAAACATGCTGTACTACAAATACCACTTCTCCATACAGACACACTACAATAAAATCCATTACCTTTAATAATACAATCTGATCTTCCAATCAAAATTCTCAAATGCCAATCAAAAACCTTCAATGACAATCAAAACATTGCATTTACATTGTAAATATGATGCATACAATCTATGCACCATATACATTCTGCAAATTAATGTGAACAATAACATATTCAAAACAAAATACCAATACATCCAAACAAGTATACTATTTAAACCAATCCAGTAAACATAAATCAATTAGCATTCATTAATTACATCCTTAAACAATTTACATTCCATCCCTAACAATTAAACAATTAACTAATTCAAGCGATGAACTGAACAATTTATCCTGTGAAAAAATATAAGTACCAACAAGAATACAATATACAAAAGCAAGCCTCACCCTGACCTCAAGTACACCATACAATAGCAACAATTACAGCTATCTAATTTTAAAATACATTATACACACATTTATGCATAGCAGCATAGCCAAATTAATTGAAAACACAGCAAAGCAAGCTTTTAAAACAACATCAATTCTTACCCTGTAGACATACATACATACATACAGTGGCAAGAAATGATATACCAAAAATAAATAAATACACATGTTAAAAACGCTTTTAAAAAAATTAACAAGTTCAATAAAATACATTTATTTAGTTCACTTACCATTACTTGACCCCACTGACTCCCGATGAACAGCTTACGCTCGAACCAATCCACCAGGCACAGGAACCCATAAAATAAAAAACCATAAAATAATAAACATTGAAATAAAAATCCAAAACAATCCACGGGTCTTCTATTTGTTATCCGTCTTCATCTGTATTCTTCTTTCTTCTATCTTCTTCCGGGGTCTTCTTGTCTTCTACGGCCACGCCCTGGCCTTCTTCTTCTGTAGGAGGTCCTTCCTCCTCGGCGTCTGGCTTCAAAATGAGACGACATAGGCTTTTAAAGGCCTATGACGTCACATTTTCATCATGGTTCCCACGGTCCTGATTGGCCCGTGAAAACCATGTGTTTTGGCCGATAAAAAAAAAATGATGACGTCACTTAAAGGCAATGAAAGCACAGCCAATCAGAATGGCTTTGCTTCAATTGCCTTTAAGATAATGTCATTAAAAGAAACATGGCCGTCCTCACATGGTACGGTAGCCAATCAGAGCGTGGGAAGTCTATCCCTACTCTGATTGGCTCTAGTACCATGTGACAGGCTTTCAATGACGTCACATCCGTTCTCCCCCAAGCCTCTGTCAGATGAAGATGGATTACAAATAGAAGACCCATGGATTGTTTTGGATTTTTATTTTAATGTTTATTATTTTATAGTTTTCTATTTTATGGGTTCCTGTGCCTGGTGGATTGGTTCGTGAGTAAGCTGTTCAACGGGAGTCGGTGGGGTCAAGTAATGGTAAGTGAACTAAAGAAATGTATTTTATTGAACTTGTTAATTTTTTTAAAAGCTTTTTTAACATGTGTATTTATTTATTTTTGGTATATCATTTCTTGCCACTGTATGTATGTATGTATGTACTGTATGTCTAGAGAGATATATACATACAGGGTAAGAATTGATGTTGTTTTAAAAACTTGCTTTGCTGTGTTTTCAATTAATTTGGCTATGCTGCTATGCATAAATGTGTGTATAATGTATTTTAAAATTAGATAGATGTAATTGTTGCTATTGTATGGTGTACTTGGTCAGGGTTAGGCTTGCTTTTGTATATTGTATTCTTGTTGGTACTTATATTTTTTCACAGGATAAATTGTTCAGTTCATCGCTTGAATTAGTTAATTGTTTAATTGTTAGGGATGGAATGTAAATTGTTTATGGATGTAATTAATGAATGCTAATTGATTTATGTTTACTGGATTGGTTTAAATATTATACTTGTTTGGATGTATTGGTATTTTGTTTTGAATATGTTATTGTTCACATTAATTTGCAGAATGTATATGGTGCATAGATTGTATGCATCATATATACAATGTAAATGCAATGTTTTGATTGTCATTGGAGGTTTTTGATTAGCATTTGAGAATTTTGATTGGAAGATCAGATTGTATTATTAAAGGTAATGGATTTTATTGTAGTGTGTCTGTATGGAGAAGTGGTATTTGTAATACAGCATGTTTTTGATAACCCTTCTACATTTATTTGTGTATTGGTTCATCATGTGTGTGTATCTCTCTCTTTCTCTCTCTCTCTCTCTCTCTCTGTATATATATATATATATATATATATATATATATATATATAGATATAGATATAGATATAGATATAGATATATATATATAGTTGCATGATGAAGCCACTGTACAAATTCATGGGTGAAGGGTGGGTATCGGGCCAGTGTGGCTTAACCCCTTAATTACCTTTGCGGTTATTATCCGATAAGGTGTTTAAGGGGTAAATTGATATCTGAATGTAATTGCAATGTATTGGCTATGTATTTTGTGGGCAACGAAAGACAAGGATGTTGCTGGCGACGGGGGCTTCTTATTGATGAGGTCAGTAGCACTTTATTTATTTGAATATGCTAGTTAATGTGTTTAATAATGGGCAAATAATCTATTATCCCTATCTGGATAATAGTTATTTTGCACATGTAGCCATGCATGTAAAATGGTCTGCAGTTGTCTCCCCTGCTGGCAGTAAACCTAGTAAGTTACAGGGATGCCAGCAGTAATCATGGAGGTTTGCCCTCACACCCTGATGAGGTGCCCTATGTATGGGTGGGAGTGGCTACATGCTCTGAGTCCACAGTTAGTGACATCAGAGCTGTGACAGTTCCTGAAGTATATAAGGCACAGTACTGCCCAAAGTTAGTTGCTGATGAGTGTTGCTGAGTTGTTGGAGTGCGTTGGGAAAAAAGGATCCACTAGTGCAGTAACTAATGGTCCATTTCTACATCAGACTTTATAAGAGCCACACTGTGTCCAGGGACCTGGCACAGGGGGGATCTCCCTACGGGGAGAGGGGATCCCACTCCATTGGGAGGGCGTACCTATCTGGATAATAGTTATTTTGCACATTATTGTACTGTAGGTGTTGGGGGTGGGGGGGGGGGAGTGTATGTATTGAATGTATAGGCCAGGTTTATTTTTTTTACATTCAGGGTTTGTTCCGTGGTTCTGCGTGAGACCTCTGGAGACCACCTGCGGTCTCCTCGGGTATCTCATGGGTATCAGGCTGGTGGTTCCACCGGTGACACCTGCGGGGATGAAGCGGTGGCCTCACATCTGTGGGGGCACCGCAGACCCGTAGTCTGCGGGGATGAAGCGGTGGTCCCACATCCGTGGGGGCAACGCAGACCCATAGGTGCGGGGATGAAGCGGTGGTCCCACATCCGTGGAGGCACCGCGGACCCGTAGTGAGCACTCGCGAGTTCCCCAGATCCCCGTGAGAACCATCCGAGGCCCCGCAGACACCTGTGGGTCTGACCCGGGGCTCTCAGACATCCGCGGGCCTACTGTGGGGACCCAATTGTGGCCCACGGTGACCCAAGGAGACCACCTGGGGGCCATGGCGCTTGGCGGGACCCACCAACAGGCCTCCAGAACCTGTGTGAAACAAGTTGCTGGTACCCTGTAGGTCTGTCAGGTGCCCCGCCAGCCCGCCGGGGACTCGCGTGGGGCTGGGGTAGGAACCCTGTATGTAAAAGGATAAATCATGTATTTATGGGGGGGCACAGGGTGTGGGTAATGTATGTAATAAATAGAATGATGTTTATTGTGGGTCACTGTATTGTTTTTATTGTGGGTACTGGGGGGGGGTGGGTATTGGCCCCAACGGTATGTGGGTAGGCCTCCCTTGTGGGTACTGGGTGAGGGTGGTTAGGCCTCACGGGGTGGTGGGTTAGTGTGGGGGGGTATGTGGGCGTCCCGAGTGGTGGGTGAGGGTGGGTTAACCCCTTAATGACTGTAGCGGTTAATAACTGCTATGGTGATTAAGGGGTTAGGGGACATTACATTGGATGTTTTCATTCTTGTGTCTGTTTTGCAGCAGCGGAGGGGGCATGGGCAGGATGAAGATGAGGATGGCCTTCATCGTTGCAGCTGGACATGGGTGAGTACTGTATGTATTTAATGTATTTATTGGTGTTTATGTATTTAAAATGGGCACATTCACTATTATCCATTTGTGGATAATAGTAATTGTGGCCATTACTATACTGTATGTGTTAAGGGGGGGTGGGGGGGGTTATTTCTTTATAAGTATGTATGTGTTTTGTCATTAATTTGGGGGCACATAATTGGTACTGCAGGCCTGCGGGTAACACCCGAGGGCCCCCGCTGGCCTATAGTATCATTGATGTGCATATATGTGTATGTTAGGGGTTATAGGGGTTGTTGTGGTTCTATCTATCTATCTATCTATCTATCTATCTATCTATCTATCTATCTATCTATCTATCTATCATCTATATATATATATATATATATTTATTTATATTCATTTATTTAGATATATTTATTTATTTAGTGTGGGGCTGCTGTGTGTGATTATTTTTTATTGTGGGTAGCGGGAGTGGGTGAAGGGGGTATTAGCCACAACGGTGGTTGTTTAGGGCTTGCGGGTGGGTAGCGGGAGGGCATAACCCCTTCATGACCGTAGCGGTATTAACTGCTACGTCGTGAAGGGGTTAAGTGCACCCGCAACCCCCCTGCAAGCCCTAAACAAACAACAGGGGCCAAATACCCCCTTCACACACCCCCGCTACCCACAATAAAGTTGGCACGGTGGGTTAACCCCTTCATTGCCTTAGCGATTAGCCGCTAAGGTAATGAAGTGGGCTGTACATGCATTTTCCTGCCTCGAATGCATGCCGGGGGGCTCCGGTGCGGGTATCAGCTCCGGAGACCCCCGGCATGAATCTCAGACAGGAAAAAGGGCTCATTTTTTCTAAGTGTCGCCCTTGCCGATGCTTCTCCTCCACCAACTTGCCAACTTTAGTTGGCGGGACGAATTGCCGAAAAACTCTCAATTCTGGAATGCCGATCAGCAGCGAAAAGCTGATCGGGGCTACCTGAATTCAGCCAAGTTCAAAAAGTTTTTATATGCAACAAAAATTGCCGATTTTTACCACTTATCGGCGCTTACTGAATCGGGAGGGCAAAAAATGTCGAAAAACAGCTTATCAGCGCTTACTGCATGAGGCCCTATATATCTGTCACCATAACTCTGTGCCCAGGACATACTTGGAAACGAGCGGTAAGTCTCAATGTATTACTTCCTGGCAAAACATGTTATACATAAATAAAAAATACTTATTTATCTTTGATTGTAAGCTCTTTGGAACAGGGAGTGTCGAACCCGTTTATGTTAAGCCTTTCCCTGGCAGGAGGGTCAGAGAAGCATTCCATAAGGGTTCAAATAATAATCATATTATTTCTACGTGAGAGCATTATTTGACCTTTCTTATCCATTTTAACGCACCGAAGAAAAACTTGGTGCCTGATCGATAATGATGAGAATAATAACATTATAATATCACCCAGGTTCAAAGCAGCAATCCACTAAGGTTACCATGACTGCGCTGTGCTCTGGGGAGAACTCCATTTTAAACTCCCGGTCCTGTAACATTGTAACTGCTTATATCTAGCACTCACTTTAACAAAATATAAAACAGCGTTGGAAAGGGACCAATAAAAGAAGTTTTTTTTTTAAAATGGCTGATCTTCAGAGATTGCTGCTTTAACCCGGTGAACATGTCACTGAGCACTGCTAATGTATATACGTAGTTACACCCACACCCAGCCAGCACCCACCCAGCACCCTGCAAAGGCCTGAGACTGGGCACTGCCATTGTACATAACTAATCTGTCGTGGTGTCCGGGTTAGGAGGGTTACATATGTTAGAATCATGCAAGGTCTAGCTATATTATTAACGACACTTGAAAATACATATGAAAACGAATGCCTCGTACAAGTGGTAATACGTTGAAAGCCTCTGGCACGGGGAACTCCCCACTGGAGTTCACCAATTTTACTGCCACAGCTGGCAGTGTATATTCTGCCAAGGACTCTGCATCACTAAACAATGGTATTAATACTCATCGCTTAAATGAAGCATACTGTACCAATAGCCCAGACTAATGGCTACTGCCCCACACCCACAGTCGCTCCTACCAACCATCGTGCCCAAGCACTGCCATCAACTGCACTTATTCCCTCACCTGTGTCTCTGTTCAGGGGAGCAAGGTGACATGTACTGTGGAAACTGCTCTTATACCGAGCAGTCCTGGGGTGGGCAGGGAACGGGGAACGGAAGGCAGAGCCTTACTCTTCTCTGGACTGTTCTGTATTCCTTGTCTCTTTGTTCTGTACACTGCTGTCTCCATTTCTCTGCTGTTGTGCACTTCAAATGTTTAGACCAAGCCAATCTCAGTCTTCAAGAGCCACCGATAGGCCCAGTGTTAAGAATATCCCTGCTTCAGCACATGTGGCTTAATAAAAATGACAGAGCCACTAATTCTGCTACCTGTGGCCGAGCAGAGTTATCCTTAACACCAACTGATTGAAACACCTGTGCTGAAGCAGGGAGAGCCTTAAAACCTGCCCTGTTGGAGGCCCTTGAGGACCAAGTTTGGCCACGCACTGGTTTAGACCAGACGGGGGGGGGGGGGGGTTGGGGGGTGGTGTTCCTCCTTGTACTGTCCAGAACACGTCCTCCCTGTATCGAGGAGCAAAGTCTGTATTTGACGTTATTCCCGAACTCCCGAGGGTAACCCAAATCGTTGGCAGATATGTAAATAAGTGACTGGTTCTGTAGTCTCTAGGCTGGGGAAAAATTCTGCGAGCCATCCCAGGGGTTGCCCAATTTCATTTATAAAGCCATGTAGCTCTTACACCTCCCCTGCGTGTATTACCTGCTGTGTTTGCACCGTGATTTGCTGGCTAGTTTTACAATGGAATTCTAACTAGCATTTTCCCCTGTTACTTAAAGTAATAATAGTTACAATAAAACAATACCATCGCATCACCTTTTGGCACATTTTGTACAACAAAAAGAGACACGTTTTTCATTATATAGTTCTAGATACTAATTAAAGTTTCATTGATTTCTCCCATATAGCGGTGACATTAAATCTGGGCTTTGTTGTTGTTATTCTTACAGGAATTGCTGTAATTTATTGTTACATTAAGTTTTCTGCATGTTTAAAGCAATACTACTTTCCCACTTTTTTATTTTTGTTGTCTTTTTTTTATTTTGTCTGCTTTTTTATATGTAAAGTGTGCGACAATATCTAATTCTACATTCTTACCCAAGCCGGCAATCGTTTGGCGCTCCTGTTATAGATCTGTCAAAATCCTGATTGTGTGCCTAACATAATGGCCGCCTGTCAGTTTCCATCCAATCCTTCAGTCAATGTAACACAGCAGCTACAATGTATCCTGATGTTACTAAGGTAACATTAACTATCTAATCTATTGTTACAGTTTGCCAGCTCCACCTGCTGGGAGCATTGGCAACAAATGATCACAAATAGCAAAGTGTTGCAAAGATCTTGCACTGTTGAGGAGGTGGGCTACAGCTTGCTATTGAAATCAAAGGATGCTTTAAAACATGATACATTTGGCATTAAGAGTTGAATAAAAAAAAAATAAGGGCGGCCTAATGCGGCAGGCATATGCTTATAGGGGACCATGTTAAAATGGAAAAGAAGCAAAAGGTGACACTCTATGCTCATTATTACCCAGAATACCTGGCTGCAGTGGAAGCATTGTATGCTAAGAGATAATGGGGAAAGACCGGGTTGCAGACCTGTCTGAGACATGCGAATGTGCTCACAAGTGTTGTTTTTATTTGCTATAATGTACAATATGTGTATTCGATCCAGATTTGCCATTTAAAAAAAAAAGTGTTTTGCTAAAGAGCCGTTAGGTCCAGAGGTGAACAAGACAAGGAGATTAAAGGGCATTTTTCCAGATACTAATTAATTAAATATGATATTAATTAATTCCCATCATCCCTTTCATTGTTTACGATGGGTATTGACATGACAACATAATAGTCCAATGTTCGCTTTCTCTGACTGCAGCTTGAAAGCAACAGAAGAAAATGGAAATGATTTAATAGTCCCTTTAAAATGCTGATGTTGTTTCCAAGTCATTATATTTGTATTTATTATGTAAAATGCACAGTATAATACTGCAGAGCGATGTGATGGTCCCTCTCTGGCAGTGAATTAGTTAAAACAATTTCAACCATGTTATTTCTACAAAAAAAAAAAAGAAAAGAAAGCATATTGATTTATTGGTTTAAGTATTGTTCCCCCTGAGTCCATCATTTACTGGCACCTAATGCTGGTGGATTGTATTTATTTAATTATAAAATGATTTCTAATGCTCTGTTAGTGATTCTAATGTCTGTAAGACATTTAAATACTTCCCAGAATTCCTGGAGGCCTCAGGAGAGCGGTTCTGAATCACAGCGGAGGTAAATTTCCCCGCGGAGTTTTTACATTACAAGAATTGGATTTTGTGACTATATATTTCTTGAAGTAAGACGTGCTTACTCAATAAAATCAACTGATTATTTGAATTTTATTTCCCTTTGCAATTCTCTCATCCTTTCTGAAACGTGTACTGTTAGTTTGAGAAATAACACTTTAGTATAACACGCAGTGCAATTCACTCCGATTTCTACCTTTTGTATTTCCCATGTGTTTTTATTTTATCGCTATTGCTCCATGCAATAAATATATCTACTAAATGGCCAGGTTTACCCAGGCTAGTTACAATTTGCACAGGTATGTGTAAGAGCAGAAACAGGGCAAGAATAACTAGAGACGGCGTAATAGACTTGTTTGAAGAACCGAAACAATCTTTTAAATCATGTTTTAATGGTCACCGTTTTTAGACCATTGCCCTGTCGGAGATATACACGCGTTTCATCTAGGATTGCGGACAATTTTTTCGTCAAACTTTTTAAAATCGGCAGCGAGAGATAGCTGGGAAAAATAGGCACATTTCCATATGCAATGCAATGCATTGCCAGGTGGCTTCTCCAAAAACTCTGGACACAAAGGTGCGACACGATCGAGACACACACGTACCTCTCTGCTCCATGCTGTTTCCTCCTCTCCTTGGCCCCACCCCATGGATCCTGACACCTTCTCCTGATTGGCTGCTGCTGGGTAACGCAGCAAATCAGGATGGAGGAATCCGCCCAGCTCACTAGCAACAGCCCTGCTCTCTCCCTGCTTGGGGAAATACCACCCCCTCCCCCCCCCCCCCCAATCCGGTTAAGTCACTATGTCCAGAGGGGTAATACCGGACACATACATGTCCAGAGAGGTAATTACCTCTAACTTTTTTACTGGACAGTGTCCAAATACAGGGCAGTCCAGTTCAATACCGGACACCTGGCACCCCTACGTGATGGCATAGCTACAGTATTAGAATTTGTGCAACTAATAAGTCTTCCAACCTGTCCAGCTGCAGGATAGGTTTATATAACAGACTAACTCACGGAGGTCGTACTCCCATTGGATGCGATTTATTTTCAGACAAGACCACAATGTATAAGGGCTCGCTCAGACAGACTGCTACTTCAGCGTGCTCGCGTTCGCGCCTCCGCCGCACGCTCCTGCAGCCCAGCGATCTCTGCTCGAACTGCAGGAGTTGGGTCGCGGCGTTTGGGGGTGTGGCGGGGGGGCGTAACGAACACGTCACGGAGCCGGTTCACCTTCATCGACTGAACCGGCTCACGTCACGCGACTGCAGCACCAAATTTCAATTTTTGGTCGTGGCAGCAAAATGTCGCAGCAGCAATGCTGCACTTTGCCGCCGGTGGAGTTTTCGGTTCGAAAACTCCCACCGAACAACCGGAAATTGCGACGGAAGTGGGTGCGCACGTAAGCGCGCGCACGTCGCACCGCGGCCTGTCTGAGCGAGGCCTAATTCAGGGTTCCTTTCCGTAAACAATAGCATAAAGGAGAAAGAGTAGGGTTAACATGATACAAGCATACAGGAGTAGAACAGAGGGAGAGTGTACCTTTAAAAGACTGAATGATAAAAGGAATTTGCAGCATTGTTAAAATATCCCTTTGCTTTCTTATGCTGCTCATTCCAAGGTTGTTTTAGGAATGCCAATTAAATTTTACACTTTTAATTTCCTTCATGATCACCACTTTTACTTTTATTTGCTACCCCTGCAGACATTTAATTTAAACAACAGGAGTGGAAATATTGTTTTCTATAAAGAGAATGCAATTACTCCGGTCCCCGTGTAGATTTACCACAATAATATTTTACCAACCGCACCAGACAAATGCGGGGAACGCAGACGAGGTAGAACAATCAGCTTGTTAATTAGCAAAATTAACAGTGCGCTGTTTTAAATGTATTGACAGCCATAAACGCGGAGACGTGAGACTGATGCAGTCACAACCGAGTGGGAAGGAGAAGGAGATATTTACATCAAAGTTGTTGAAACGTTCAATGAAATGTTCGGAGAGAAAAAAACAAAAAATAAATAAAGGGTTTTTGATTCTCTTTAGCTGAAGTTTGCAAGATAAAAGAGGAGCTGAGTGATAATCACAGGTTTTGCTTTGCAATGTCTTCACACAGCCGCCCTATGAATATTTATGTTGCATCAGAGTAGAACTCTAAGCATCAACTCAAGGGACCTCCCAGGAATGGCTACTGACATTTTGGTGTGGAAAGGCCGATGTTCTCTATCCGCAGAATTCTTCTTCCTCAGCAAAGCAGCCAACTCTGCTACATCCTTCTACCCCAGGCTGGGGGGGCGCACTCTAGGGGGGGGTGCAAGATTTTCCAGTGGGGGCACGGCAGGGTTACAGAGGCCCAAGCGCTCTTCCCCAAGGCATTTCAATTAAATGCCCGGGGGGGGGGGGGGCCGCATGAGGCCTCTGCAACTTCCCTCACCTTGTCTCCGGTGACACGTCGGTATGGCAACGCGGATTCCAATGATGCAGCGGGGTCACGTGACGGTGCCATGGCAATGTGTCGTCACGTGACCCCGTGGCATCATTTGATGCCGGAGACAAGGTATGGAGGGGGGGTGGGGGCACGAGCAGGGGGGTGAGCAGGCAAGGGGGCGCAGACTGAAAAGTTTGAGTACCCCTACTCTACCCTACGCCTCTATATAGGAAGGGTGACCAGATGTCCCGGTTTAGCCAGAACTTTCCCAGTTTTTAAGACTCTGTCCCGACTTTTTAAAGTGCTTTTGTATCCTCCTGGCAAGCGCATGCGTGATTGCCACCAGCCAGCTGCACGTGCGCGTCCGCAGTCAGTGCTTGCTGTTCGCACATGTGCTGTCGGTGAGCGCCGACTGCATGTGTGACATTTGTCCTGGTTTTTGGCCTGGACAAACATGGTCACCCTATAGGGTGAGACATTGTAGATTGGGTGTGAGTAGGGAGAGTGTTTAATGGGTTAAAATAAGGGTCAGTCCTATGTAGGACCAAAGTAACCTCATAAAATTGGCATTTACTAGAGAGTCACAGGAGATTGTATAAAGTTTCCTGGCACCAGCATCGCAGTTTATTAAGTAATTCATGTAGACATTTTAATATAATAAAATTAATATTAATAATACAAATAATATTTAATATTAAAGAGGGAATCCAGCTTTTGATTACCTTTTATTGAAAACGAATTACCTGTGATTTGCGTGAGCAACAAAGATCCGGCTTCCCAGGGTTCACTAAATGGCCGCCTTTCATTTTTAATCAATCCCTCAGTCAGTGTAACTCAGCAGCTACAATGTATCCTGATATTACTAAGGTAATATTGTTACAGTTTGCAGCCCAAACTGTTGGAGATATTGGCAACAAATGATCACAAACAGGAAAGTGTTGCAATGATCTTGCACTGCTGGGCAGGTGGGCTACAACCTGCTATAGAAATCAAAGGATGCCCAGTATACTAAAACTCATAAAAAATGGCATTAAGAGTTTATTTACATTTTAAAACTGCAGTAAGTATTATCTAATACTACAGAACGGATTAAAAACCACACATGTACAATATTGCTTGGATTGGCTCTTTTAAAGAAGCAGTATTTGACTTGTGCATCGCTTAGTAATAATCTGTCAATGTTGCAGCCGCTCACTTTAGCAAGGGATTCTGGGAGTATCAATAGGGGGAGTTGTTTGGCGCAGATAATGCAATTAGATGTATCAATTCCTGCAGCCGCTATGTAATTTTTCTCCTTGGGCCTTTGTATACGCCTCAAATGAAAGAGCTTTAAAAAGTCTCTTCAATGCGGCGCTCGGGCAGAAAGATGGAATATATAAATTGCTATATGCTGGATGTAATGACTTGATACTGTAGCTGACTTTTCCTGCTGTGATTTACTTGGTCTGGAAAGCCAATGTGCAACAAGACCCCGCTGTATCGATTTTACAAGGTAATAATTCCAGTGTCTGGGTCAGACTGGCCAATCTCCCTATCTATCAGAGAGACTGTGATACTGAGCTCGCCCAAAACACAAAGAGCACAGGAGAGGTAAAAGGGGGATCCTGTGGGAGACAAACGCCAAAGGAAAGCTTAGGCCCTCGAGCTTGGGTGGCATGGCTGGGTGGCCCATTCCTCGTCTCCCCTGGCTCTGATGTTGTATGGGCTGTTTAGGGCAGTGTGGCTGTAGGTTGAGTTACGGGAAGGGTGGGGGTTCCTTGGCACTGCGGGGCTCAGCCTGAGGGGGTCCTCACATAAGCGACAGCCGGGGAGTCTCTTCGCTCTCTTTCTCTCCCTCTTAACCATTTCCTGCCTCCTGCTTTGATGCCTTCTCCTGCACTTATTACATTATTCTTCCTCTGTAGCAGCCAGTTTTGCCATTCACGCGGTAGCCAGGGGTGATGCTGGCACGGACGCCGCATCGTACACAGAGTTGCATGTCGTTGCTGGGGATCGGTAGCCAGATGCCCTTAGCGTAAGTGCCCCAGCGACCAGCATGCGGCAGGGGTAGTAGCGCCTGGAGCTGAGAGACACAGCGGGAGTCGGTACTCTCAGGGCTTGAGGACAAGTGGTTCCTGGGCTTTGCTACATTAACAAGTGTGATTTGTGAGGGAGCTTCAAAAATGCTCTACCCCTTTATTTGGATACCATGTATACATAGCGTATAAAGTGTTTGAAGGCATGGCCCAGGGGTCCTGCAACATAAAGTTCCACTGAAAGATGGCAGCCTAAGGGTAACCTTGTGGGGTGTAAAGCCTTTTTTGGAGGAGTGTAATGGTACGTCTTTGGGGTTCCAGGATGTCCAACTCTAAAATTGAATGGTAAGGGAGTTTGTGGGGTTTCGGTGCGTACCTTGCTGGCGGTTGGTGTGGCAAGATGCGGACTGGCAGTCGCTGGGCTCCTGAAGCAACTCGGTCATGCTGGGGCTGTTTCCATTAGTTGTTGCAGTGGGGATTTGGGGGAGCCGGTTGGAGGGTCAGCATGTAGTTTTTCATATTACCGGTGTAGTGTCGGTGGGGAATAGCTTGGCATATGGCCCTACCCATTAACCGTTTGGTGAGGCAGCTTGTGTTGCAGTGCTTACCGTATAATATTTGGTTTACTGTGGTATATCTAAGCACATACCAACCTAATGCTCTTTCTTGCTTTAAGGCGAGTGGCTCATAGTTCCTTGAATGCATACAGGGCGGGTCAAGCAGGCGGAGGGATCTGACGCTAATGGTGACGATGCGTTACTTATAGTTCTTTTGTGCAAGAGGTGTCCAGCTTGTGATACATTCACCCATCTCCAGCTACAGTATCGGTGGGGGCTCTTCATATGGAACAATCCAGTTTGGTCTACTTTGGTTATGTTTGTATCGGTTAAATAAAAGCTTTGGGCTTATTCCTCCAAATTGTTGTTGGCTGGTTTATTGGGGCAGGGTTATTAGACGTTCCCCGGTCATGAACAGCTCGTCTGGATAACCCATTTGCTTCAACAAAAGCCAGCAATGGGTTATGTATTGGGCTTAAAGACTGCGTCATTAAGGAACTGGCTGAGAACAACGTTTGAAGCTCAGCGACCCTGGTTCAATTCCCGGTGTCAGCTCCTTGTGACCTTGGGCAGGTCACTTTATCTCCCTGTGCCTCGGGCACCAAAATTAGATTGTACACTACACAGGACAAGAACAGTAAAAATCTATATACCATGCTTTATATTGTAATTGTGAGCAGCTTTCTCCCCATTGGGAGGAATGTGCCATGTAAAGTAAATATGAAGTATTATTATTTAATCTTGGGGATGAAGGCTTTCACAAAAACAATCTGACCAGCACAGGTGTTCCTATACATAATGTTTGCAATCTTTTATTACATGCCTTTGTTTTTCTGTACAACCTGGGCTGTTGATCTTGTTAACTTCCAGACAAATAGGAAAAATGCTGCACACCTCAAAATAAAGCAAAAAAATGATACAATTACCGGTGCTCCAATGTTTGTACGGAAGCCTGTGATCGGTCCTGAATAGATGATAGAAGGAACAAAGGGCACAACAGATTTAGAATATCCAAACTCATTTATTGAGCCAACACAACGTTTCGACCGTACTGGTCTTTATCAAGTGACATAGTGCCACTGTGTTCCTTCTATCTTGTTAACTTCACCACATTGGTCACAAACAGCCTGATTTATCTACACCGGTCCCAATGATGGGATCCATTAGGAAATTGGGTAGGACACGGTACAGAGGCATTGTATACTTTATGTGGTTGAACCTATATAATGTTAATACCTTGTCATATATAGTATCATCTGTGTGTAATGGTCGTGTCAACAAAGGTCCAACAAAGAGTATTAGTTCCTGCAGAAAATCAAGCTTAAAAAAGTGACAGGGGAAAAGCCTTCTTGAATATTTCACATTAGGTTCACGTCTAAAATATCATCTTAGTTGATGTATGTTAAGGCAGATGTAATGCACTCACTGAAGATAATGAAAACTGACATGTTTTTGCAATGTGTATAAAAAGTGCCTAGCAAATCAGAAATCTTACATTACCCAGACTATTCTGCTTTTTCACAAGCTAAGACATGTTGGCACATCATTATCCCCCAAATATATGTATATTCCACAATCTATGCATCATGAGAAAATATCCCTCACGAGTAACTGTTGTATGTGGGAGAAGGAGCGGCTCAGTGAGTAAAGACACCGACTGGCACAGAGTGAAGCAGGGGAACCTGGTTTGATTCCCGGTGTCCGCTCCTTGTGACCTTGGGCAAGTCGCTTTATCTCCCTGTGCCTCAGCACCAAAAACATGGATTGTAAGATCCACCGGGCAGGGACCTGTGCCTGCAAAATGTATCTGTAAAGCGCAACGTAAAACTGGCAGCGCTATACAAGAACAAACTATTATTTATGTGGAGTAATGAATGGGTAAGCTTTTGGAATCTGGTTCTCCCTCTTAATTTCTGAAACATACAGACCAGGCGTGGGTGGGAAACTCCAGTCCTCGAGGGCCACCAGCGGGTCAGGTTTTCAAGATGTCCCTGCTTCAGCTCAGTTATTTTGACTGAACCACCTGTGCTGAAGCTGGGATATCCATAAAACCCGATCTGTTGGGCGTTCGTGAGAACTGGAGTTGGGAACCACTGCTATATAGTATAATACTGAAGATATACACCCATATTCATTAAGTGGTACTATGCTATAAAATACCTTTCAGCACCGGAAGACCCCTCATGGCATCAAGTTGGTGCTCAAGTCTCTAATCAATGTGCTGCTGTAATTCCCTTTCTTGGGAAGAATTAAGCTCCAGTAACTTCTTTAGGGATTAAGGGCCATATTTATTAAACAGTCTTCCTTCTCCGGAAGACACCTGGTAGCCCATTTACGTCAATGAGCTGTAAGGTGTATTCCAGAGATCAACCGGGCAGTTTTCTGCCATAAAAGACACCTTCTGTGTTGGAAGATATCTTAGGGCCCCATTAAAGCGAATGAGCTATACATAGCCATATTGACTACATTGTAAAGGGCTATGTTGGCTAAGCGATGCTGGAAGGTGTCTTATGGAGTGTGATGGAGCGACCCTGTAGGTCCACACAATGCATTTTAGTCTGTACCAAGCCTTTTGATGGTTTATTGCTCCACAATCACAACAAAACATTGGGCACCCTGTCCCTTTAAGGCAAAATACAAAGCATAAAAATAAAGCCTACTCTATCTTAGGGATACTTACTATACTGCACTTGCCCATGCTAACCAACTGGGTATCCAGGCTATTTCCAGTTCTACACAATACATTTGGAAAATATATATATATATCTCTCTGCTTAAGCTCTCTCTCTGCTTCAGCTTTCTCTCTGTTTCAGCTCTTTCTCTCTGCTTCAGCTCTCTCTCTGCTTCCGCTCTCTCTCTCTGCTTCAGCTTTCTCTCTGCTTCAGCTCTTTCTCTCTGCTTCAGCTCTCTCTCTCTGCTTCAGCTCTCTCTCTGTCTCTCTGCTTCAGCTCTCTCTCTCTGCTTCGGCTCTCTCTGCTTCTACTCTGTCTCTGCTTCGGCTCTCTCTCTCCCCTTCAGCTCTCTCTCTCTCCCCCTCAGCTCTCTCTCTCCCCCTCAGCTCTCTCTCTCCCCTCAGCTCTCTCTCTCCCCTCAGCTCTCTCTTTCCCCTCAGCTCTCTTTCTCCCCCTCAGCTCTCTTTCTCCCCCTCAGCTCTCTTTCTCCCCCTCAGCTCTCTCTCTCCCCCTCAGCTCTCTCTCTCCCCCTCAGCTCTCTCTCTCTTCCCCTCAGCTCTCTCTCTCCCCCTCAGCTCTCTCTCCCCTCAGCTCTCTCTCCCCCTCAGATCTCTCTCTCCCCCTCAGATCTCTCTCTCCCCCTCAGATCTCTCTCTCCCCCTCAGCTCTCTTTCTCCCCCTCAGCTGTCTTTCTCCTGCTCAGCTGTCTTTCTCCCCCTCAGCTCTCTCTCCCCCCCTCAGCTCTCTCTCTCCCCCTCAGCTCTCTCTCTTCCCCTCAGCTCTCTCTCTCCCCCTCAGCTCTCTCTCCCCTCAGCTCTCTCTCCCCTCAGCTCTCTCTCCCCCTCAGATCTCTCTCTCCCCCTCAGATCTCTCTCTCCCCCTCAGCTCTCTTTCTCCTGCTCAGCTCTTTCTCCCCCTCAGCTCTCTCTCTCCCCCTCAGCTCTCTCCCCCTCAGCTCTCTCTCCCCCTCAGCTCTCTCCCCCTCAGCTCTCTCTCCCCCTTCAGCTCTCTCTCCCCCTCAGCTCTCTCTCTCCCCCTCAGCTCTCTCTCTCCCCCCTCAGCTCTCTCTCCCCCTCAGCTCTCTCTCCCCCCTCAGCTCTTTCTCTCTCCCCCCTCTCTCTTATGCCTGCTTTTGGCGGGAAATGATCAGAGGAGCAGCCGCCGGCAGAGTAGCTGTGGCAGCAGACACCGGAAGTAAAAAAGACTTCCGTATCAGACTGCTAGAGGGCGCTCCTCCCCTGCCGTCCTCCTCCGCCTCTAATGATGATTAGAATACTGGCATATCCTTTAACACGTGGGGCCTGCCGCCGCATATCATCTCCCCCTGCCTGTCTCTACAGGGGGGGGGGGGGGGAGAGAGGGTCTCCAGGCTTTTCCCGGGCTATAGCTCCGCCCCTGGTCAGGACACTCGTCCTCAAGAAACCCCTACATGACAGGTTGTAAGCGTATCCCAGCTTCAGCACAGGTGGCTCAATCAGTGACTCAGTCATTTGGACTGCACCACCTGTGCTGAAGCAGGGATATCCTTACATCCTGGCCTGTAGGTGGTTCTTGAGGACTGGAGCTGCGAACAACCGCTCAGTGGTATAATAGTGAAGGTATACACCCATGTTCACTAAGTGGTCCTATGTTATAAGACACCTCATGGCTCGTTCACTTTAATAGGCCAGAAGATGTCTCCCTCATTATTATGTTTGGCTTGATATGGCGCCTGCATATTCTGCAGTGCAGTACAATGCCGGGCTAGGGAGAAGAACAAAACCAAAAAATGCCTGCGATTTAAAACATGATGAAACAACAGGTAATGAGGTCCCTACTCCGAGAAAGCAATCCATCTGCCCAAATGTGAGTTAAATAAATGATACCCAGGAACCATTACACTGTCGGTGACCACCGGTTAAATATGCTCATAAAACAGTTCTGAACTACGGGTTACGGGCGAGGGTTCCCCTGCAGACTCTTTCAGGTTTATAATGGGATACGGAAGATCAAATCGTGATACAGGCACGCAGAACGCTGAGCTCATGTGAGAGGTCGGGTGATGGAATGGGAGCGTTGGGGAAACAAAAGCTTCGAATGAATCTGGCCCTCTGCAGTGATACGCTTGGCACCCGCAGGGAAGGAAGGCGGAAGCCTTTTCTCTCCCAACACAACGCACTAAAATGGGAGCGTGGGCAAGGGCCCCTGGCTGTTTTAGGCTTGCCAGAGCGAGAGAATCTGCCAGCGCCGTCCCACTCGGCAGATACTGTAACTGGGAACATAGCATGGCATAAACACTCCCAAAAAGAAACTGCTCGGGAGCGCTTCATTTGCTTGGCAAGGCCAGTGCATTGAATGGAATATGTTACCGAACCTTTTGCTGGTGTTAAAATCCTCAATGTTAGGGGAACACCATTGAAATATGGATACTTGACCCTGTTAGCATTGTAGAGACCCCTGGGGGGGATTTATTGTGAGATGATCTGTGGTTTAATAGTGAAGACATACAACCATATTCACTTAGCAGTGCTATGTCTTGACACATTGCAGCACCGGAAGATGCTGTACAAGTTTCTTTAATAAGCCGTAAGCCCGTACGGTGTATGTTGGCACTGGGAAGTATTTTTGGCAACGCATAGGTCATTCATACTGAATATTTAGAACATTGCCACCTTCCTACATCTAAACGGGAGTTTGCAGACAATAAGAATCCAGGGGGGCACGTGTTGAAGTCTCCTGCAAAAGCAAAGAGGCGAAGAGCGGATTTCCAACCATTTGTGAGGGCTGCGATGGGACGTTCTCCTCCCCTCCACATCTCTCACATCCACATTTTAGTGCCACGAGTCGGATTGCTATGCACTGGGGGGAGAAATCTTATTAATGATGGGGCGAGATATATATACGTTTCAAGGCTTCCTGGTATTACGGTCTGCTGGTTCCATCTTGGAGTGTTGTAGATTTGTTGGCTGGTATAATACCTTTGATAGACAGACACAAACACAATTCTTGTGCACAGAGCGTTTGAAAGCTTCATACAGTAGCTCACTTGTGTGACTCCATGTGTACAGGCGGTCCTCGGTTATCCACCGGAATCCGTTCTGGAAGTAGCGTTGGATAGTGAAACCGCTGTAAAGTGAGTCCCATGTTAATCAGCGGCGGTGAGTGTTGGATAACGCATTCCGGCGTCGGATAACGTCCCTCAGGGTTGCATTGTAAAGCGTTGGATATGCCATTCGTTGTAAAGTGAAATGTTGGATAGCGAGGACTACCTGTACAGGTTTCGCCTTCACCTGTACACATGAAGAAGAGCCGAAGAGTGAGGGGCATGCTCCCCTAGCAATGCTCACATGGAATGTCCACGTGTTAAACGTACAATTTGTAGCCTTTACATCCTTGTTCTCTTTCCCAAAAGAGACAGCATAATGAGCCTAGACCTCCATGGTCCACATCAGCCAAGATCAAGAATGAAGAAGAGACCTGTTAGGCTTCAATAGCTCTGTGGACTATAATCTATGACCAACACATCTATTGGTCCAATGAAAGGTATGACAAAATTACTATTCAAACTGTTAAATATGACATATCACTGCTATAATTATTAAAGCATCAATACTGCCTAAAGTCACTTTTGTTATTTTTTACAGCATTCAAAGGAAGGGGTCTTGTGTAACCCGCTCCTTAGGGACCTCCGGAATACCAAGAAATTTACCGGTTTAGTCGCCAATAATCTAACCTGGTAATTATCTCAGGAACCAGCGTCCCCACAGCTACCAAATAACTCGAGAGAGAGGAACCTCCGGTCTGAATACTGCAGAAATATCTATATACAAACGAGTACGGTTGGTTGCTGCTTTTAAGTGAGAGCAATACAAATTAAGTGACATTGATCATATTGGGGTTATAACACAGTAAGTCGGTTTATAGCTATATTTGTACGGAGAAAATCCTTTTAGCAGAATTGGAACTAGAGGCAGCTTAAAAAACATAAAGGACTATCCACATGTGTATTTTTGCGGTAAGGTGATGTAGGACGGAGTGCTGCTTTAATTGCATTGATTTGTTGTTTTCTGTTAGGAAACTGCAAATTGCCATTTCTCTGCCATGCTAGCAACTAGGGTAATATACGGAATAAAATAAAAATAAAAATATCTGCAATAACTACATGCACAGCAGATCAATATAATTTAATGGACATCGCTGAGCTGCACCGATTCTAGTTCATTTTGTTTAATGCAAAATAAATGAGATTTTTCACAAGACATACTTAACACGCTGTACAGATCCGATGGTTCTGAAGAGGAGAACAAGGAGATGATTATTGGCCAGAGACTGTTCGGTTCAGCGATAGCTCCAATGGCAAGACAGTTCAAAGAGTCCAGCTATGATGGATGGTGTCCCCACATGTACACGTGCTGTGTGAATGTATACAGCGCACAGTACATTCTGTCTAACAATGAGAAATACATTCTCAGGATTATTTCCACTCAAGCTATAATAATGTGTTTGGCACCTCTCAGTTCTAGTATGGGAAGTGAGGAAAGCTATAAATACATCAATGCAGAGAAAGGTACAGTATAACACCTGCTTCATTGTGATCTAACGTATGTGGTAACCTTGGCATTGATGGCTTTTTATTTTTGGGCCAAAATATTCAATTGCAAAAAACTCTTTTATAATAAATTGGGTGCTGATGTTGAGTTTTAACTTTTGCATTAACAATGCATCCCCAAGAGTACTCCAATTATTATGAAACTTAAAGCATTATAAATGTTGAGTAAGCTTGCTAAAAGTTTGACATTGAGTTAGACCTTGCTTTAAAGTTTGACCATTGCATAAACCCTGGAGCAGTGTTTTCAATCCAGGGTTCCAAGGACCCTTGGCTTCCCTAGGCGTCCCTAAAGGGTTCCCTGAAATTTTCAGGTCATTTGAAAATGATACTAAATACAGAAGAATTTACAATGTATCTGATCAGAGACACGCTATTAGAGAGGGTTGGGGTTCCTTACAATGCATCTGATCTCAGCCGCGTTATTAGACAGGATTGGGGTTCCTTACAATGCATCTGATCTCAGACGCGCTATTAGAGAGGGTTGGGGTTCCTTACAATGCATCTGATCTCAGACGCGCTATTAGGGAGGGTTGGGGTTCCTTACAATGCATCTGATCTCAGACGCGCTATTACATAGGGTTGGGGTTCCTTACAGTACATCTGATCTCAGACGCGCTATTAGAGAGGGTTGGGGTTCCTTACAATGCATCTGATCTCAGGTGCGCTATTAGGGAAGGTTGGGGTTCCTTACAATGCATCTGATCTCAGACGTGCTATTAGAGAGGGTTGGGGTTCCTCAGAATTTCACAATACAATTTATAGGGTTCCTTAATCAAAAAAATGGTTATAAAACACTGCTTTAGAGCTTAGTTGCCAAGTAACATTTGGTACAAAGTGTAATAATGACCCATAGGGTTGCCAGGTGTCCAGTATTGAACCGGACTGTCCTGTATTTGTACACTCTGTCCAGTAAGAACGAGAAGTGATACTGGACATGTGTTCGGTATGACCTCTCTGGGCATAGTGACCTGACCGGCTTGGGGGGGGCTGCGGGATTTCCCTGCACAGCGAGGGAGCAGGGCTGTTGCTAGAGGGCTGGGCATCTTCCCTCATCCTGACTGGCTGCGGCATGATAATGCCGCTAATCAGGAAGAGGTGTCAGGAGTCTGGGGGTAGGGCCAAGGAGAGGAGGAAACAGCATGGAGTGGAGAGAGGGGTGCGTGTCTTGAGTGCGTCACACCTTTCACCATTCTGTCCAGTATTTTTGGAGAAGCCGTCTGGCAACCCTGATGACACAGGACAATCGTTCCTCTGATCTTACGCTATGATACCAGAACAGCACATGGAAATACTGTATAAACCCAGGACTGGATCATTATAACACTGTTAACCTGGAGATTGTTTGCCAAAAATGTAATTCGGTAGAAAATGTTAAAGTGAAAGATTATGCTTTTCAGATAAACCTAAGGGAAAATTTTAAATATACTTTTTAAAAAAAAATTATAATTATTATCTTTATTTTAAAATGTAAAAAGGGAAAACAAACCCTGACTGGAACGGAGAAGGGTACAGAAAACTTAAAAGGGGAGAGAGGGGACGGGACATCGTCTATGCCAGCTTTCCAAATATAGGTAGAGTTGTCCTATAATACTGTTGCTGTCCCTTTTATCCTCCAACATCCCCGAAAAAATTCGGGGATGTTTTCCGTTTGTCACGGACTTTGCCGCGCGTCAGCCGCATTCGTCAGACAGCGCTAATAGCGCTAAACAATGGAAGCTCCCGCGGCGCCCAAAACATGCCGCATCTGCCCGCGATTTTTAAAATCGCGGGGAAACGGCCGCAGGAGGTTAAAGTCGGCCGCCACTGTACATGTCAACGAATACTACAGAGACCGTATGCACAATACTATTTAAAGAGGCAATCCAAGCCGGTTTGTTTTCTTCACTTTTTTTTCATGCAGGATTGAAGCGGGGGGTCTCCGGAGCTGCACCCCGTTAATTTCAACTCTGGGGGCCCCCTGCTTCCCGAGATATTTACCTCCGTTGTGGGTGCTAGTAGCCACGCCAGGGTCCACGTTATGGCGGCTTGTCAAAGCTTTCGGACCTTGCAGGCCAATAGCAAGCAGTGACATCACACGGTGTGGCTGGGGACTTTAAACTGCAGAGAGATACCGGCACCCCCTTTCGGAGGTTTGTATCTCGGGAATCAGGGGGTCCCCCCGAAGCTGAAATGAATGGGGTTCATCTCCAGAGGACCCCCCTGCTTCAACCCTGTATTAAAAAATGGGGAGAAAGAAAAACCTCTTGGATTTCTCCTTTACATCCCATGCAGGTTATACCCGGGACAGAGAATATGTTGAAATACTTCTCATTAGTCAATGTGTGAGGCAGCCTCTAGGATAGGAGTGGCCAACTCAAAGGCTACCAAAAGTTCAGGTTTTCAGTATATCCCTGCTTCAGCACAGGGGGCTCAATCAGCCTGGGCTTCAGCACAGGTGGCTCAATCAGTTCCAGCGTCAGCACAGGGGGGCTCAATCAGTCTCAGCTTCAGCACAGGTGGCTCAACCAGTGGCTCAGTCTTCGACTGAGCCACTGGTTGAGCCACCTGTGCTGAAGCAGAGATATCTTTAACACCTGACCTGTTGGTGGTCCTGGACCCCTGCCCTAGAGTCATGTAACTGGAGCAAATTGAGAAAATATATTTTAAAAAAATGGCTTGGTGTTGTCCCAAGAGAACACGGGAGTTAGAAGATAAGGAATAAAAAACAAGTAAGATGGGCATTAAAATTGGGCAGTGTGTGAAGGCCTCGTGCTCCTTCTCTGCACCTTGCATTTAGAAATCAGCGATTTCTTTGGGTGGACCTCATACCTGGTGCAACACAACAGCCTGCAGTGTGGAGGTAGAGAGGGAAACACAAGACATGTTATTGTTATTACCGCGATATTGTTGGGTAGAGCGATGCACTGCGGGAAAATGGTATCTCATAACAGAGATTATTAGTGACCATCTGTCCACCGCAGGAATTTAACCTACAGTACAAAATTGACATACTTATCTCCAGCACACTTAACCACTCCTTCCTCTGAAGGTTAAAAAACTAAATATTTTTATATAATTAGGTTTATTTGTGATTTTTCAAATGAGTAACATTTTGGACCTGTTCCACCCAGTTTTCAGCAATAACATATCACTCGGTAAAAGAGCCCAGTAAAACAAGGGGAAATACTGGCAACCAGGCAAGACCATCCCACTGCCTTCAGTTCATTTAATGGCAAACATCTAACTCAAGCTGTTCAACAAATAGTTGATGAGAAGCTCCGGGAAACGTTCGGTCCGTACGCACACATCGTTCAGTGCTGCGAAATGCTGAATCAGACTGGCAATTTCATGACCCCGGAAATCTTTGCTGTCATATTGCCTTAGACAGAGCAAATTATCATTCACTTTGAAAATCAAGCAAATGACTTAACCCTTTGGCTGCCAGAGGGTGCAGATGAAAAGGATTAAATGTTTTTTTTTTTTTTTTTAAAGGCATAGTGAGAATGTTGGGTGCAAAATAGCTGTGTTTGTTCTCTTTTTAATAACATTTGGCAGAACTGGTTGCCCAGAAAACTCCAACATGTTAATCATTGTGTGTGTGTGTGTGTGTGTGTGTGTGTGTGTGTGTGTGTGTGTGTGTGTGTGTGTGTGTGTGTGTGTGTGTGTGTGTGTGTGTGTGTGTGTGTGTGTGTGTGTGTGTGTGTGTGTGTGTGTGTACTGTATATACATACACTTAGTTATGGTAGGTAAAAAAGTGACAAAAACCCTCCACAGTAAAGCATATAGCAAATGGAAATATTACTGTATGCTCATTTGCATGTCTTAGACAGGTCTGCAACCCCTGCCTTTCACCATTATCACCCAGCACACAGCACTTTCACTGCAGCAAGGGATTCTGGGAAATGAGCACACATTGCCACATTTTGCTTCAAAACCATATAACATGGTCCCCTGTAAGCTGTTGCTATATATTTTCTTGCTATTATATATATATATTTATATATATATTTCGTTTTTATTTCGTTTTTTTAAGAATCCGCCAACGGATCGCTGAATCCACGGATTGGATTCCGCATATCAGTCCACGGGTGGCGGAAACCACAGAGTGTATCGGTAATAATTATTGATTAATTGATCCACTGAAATCCGCTCATCTCTAACTGGCACCCCCTTCGGAGGTAAGTATCGCCTTAAGCAGGGGGTCCCCGGAGCTTAAATTAACAGGAGGTTCAGTTCCTAAGACCCCCCTGCTTCAATTCTCTTCAGTACCAAGATGTCGCAAATTTGAAATGTTACTTCAGCACAGACGTGGGCTGAAAAAGCTACACAGTACGAGGCTTTGCTTCAATTCTGTTTCTGAACACGTATAATTGCAAAGCACTTGGCACAGATGGTTTCAAAGAGTCCAAAAGCGGAGTTCACTGACATTGCTTTATTTTTGTCTTCGGCTGAAAACATCTTTATATTTGGCATTAATTGTTGGTCTGCGTTAATGGAACGAAGGGACACATGAGAACTGGAGAAATTCATGCAATATCCAAAGTGTGTTTTAAAAAAATTAATCAGTTCTGTAGTATTAGATAATACTTACATTTTTTTAAATTCAACTTTTAATGTTTTAATATACTGAGCATCCTTTGATTTCTATAGCAGCTTCCCCAGCAGGGCAAAATCTTTGCAGCACTTAACTGTTTGTGATGATTTGTTGCCAATGTTCCCAGCAGTTTGAGCTGCAAACTGTAACAATAGATAATGTTACCTTAGTAATAGCAGAATACATTGTAGCTGCTGAATTGCACTGACTGAAAGATTTGATTTGAAACTGAAAGCCAGCCATTTAGTGAACCCCGGGAAGCAGAATCTTTGCTGATCGATGACGGGAGAACGAATCGATAAGCAGCTTAAGTAATCAGTTTTCATTAAAGGTAATCAAAGGCTGCGTATATTAAAACATAAAAATATGTACCACGTGGACTGCCCCTTTACAATTGAATACATCGTGTTAGAGTTATTTCTAGCTCTTCTAAATTAAATATTTCTCCCTTTGAAATAAACATATATATATATTTGTTGCAAAACTCCCTAACACTAGAAAGGTCCATGTAACCGAGGGACTTTTATACATTTTACATTATTCTCTAAGTTTTGCGCATGCGTTCAACCGTTCTGAGCTCAGATCCACAAAACGGTGCTACGCCTTCACATGAATGGGGGTAAAGACGTGCTAAAATGTGGTACCAATTTGTGAATCGGGACTTTAGCCCCAGAACAGAGCACGGCAGTCAGTACCCCAACCACTGGAATTTTAATGAGCCAAGAGGACACATAACTTTGTATTCGCAGCTGCATTCAATCAGAACCCCTTCCGCGTACATCTGCGTTGCCCCAAAGACGGACAGCCTTTGGCACAGCCGAAGGGCAGCCAAAGGGTGCGAGCCGTTTGCTACTGTTCGCTGATGTTAAAGCTGCTCTATTTCAATCTGAAACTCCCCAGCCCTTTATCCCCTGCACCCAATTTCCCAACTCTATCTGTCCATGAAATGTCTGTGAATTGACTGTATAACCTCTCTTAATTTAATGTTAACCATGTATTGTTATAACTCTGTGCCCAGGACATACTTGAAAACGAGAGGTAACTCTCAATGCATTACTTCCTGGTAAAACATTTTTTATAAATAAATAAAAGCAGTCCATACAGGCCCTTCTTGGACCAACGCCCCCCTACCTGTCACATAGCGGAGAGAATGAGAATGAAAAGGTCAGGGAGACCCTTCTCATTCTGGTCAGGACACTGTTTGCTAGTAGTGATGTTCTTGAGATGGTTACAGTGTTGAGTTTACGTACGGCTTGGATTATTTTTGACCTTGTATCAGGTTGCTGTTAATCTTCCCAGCTCTAAAGTGTCCTTTCAGCCTCTGAAATCACTGCGTCTGCTCTGGTGGTAAATAACAAACAGGTCACAGCCCTTGTGGCGTTGGAGGAGCAGCAGTAACTGGGCTGTTTCTAGTCACTGATCTCTCCTCTGATACATTTGTGGGATTCTAATTGTCAATCCCATTATACAACCCAGAGCTGGTCTTTATTGTCAGATGGGCAAAGCAATATGTTACTGGCCCCTCCAGCAGTGATGAGGTTAACAGTTTATCCATATCAATCAATGCTACTGAATGTTATTATTGATCTTTTTTATATATAAAGGGAAAGCCCTTTGAGCCATTGTTTTGTTTGCAGGTTTACGTTCGCGGGCATTAAAAACAATGTCCATTTTGCAATTTCATTTAATATGTGAGTTTCTGAGATTCGCTGATATCGCTGGATTCCCTTCATCATGAGACTGTAAGCACAGCACACGCCAGGTTTCGCTCGCTGACTGGCGACATTTCGCTGAACGCTTTACTAATCTGGCGACATTGTTAGCCCTTGGTGGGTTGGCGAAACGTTTTGAATTCGGGGGGGAAAAGATGCTTAAAATTTCGCAAAGGGTATTTCCCCCCCCCCGCATCCTTAATCCTGTACGCGAGACAGGAGAGCATTTCCACAAACACACAGACCTTCTTAGAGAATTCAACATATTCACCAAAGCGGATCACTTCAATAATTTGATCGGGGAGAGAGTAACTCCACTGACGTGTGTAAGACTTGAGTGACATCCAGTGAGGGGGGTCTAATGATCGGGAAGGGGGAGGGGTAGAGAGAGCGGAGTGTTCACTTGTAGTTCCATTTACTAGAGTATCCATTTACTTAGATTTCTCCCAACACACCTCTCATCGACACGTGGAGAGATACGTGCTCACACCTCAGAAATGTCTCTCCATCTCTCTCAAATTCCCTCAATCTATCGATCTATCTCTCTCGCTCTCTCTCTCTCTCTCTTGTGCTCGATCTCGCTCTCTCTCACGCTGGATGTATCTCGATCTCGCTCCCTCGATCTCCATTGGTTTGTGAATGTAAATATAAATATATATATATATTATATATATATATACAGTGTATACACACATAATATATACACACATGTGTGTATGTATATATGTATCTACTATATATTTGTGAAATCACTGTATGTCTGCGTCCCAAGGGTCAATCGCATTGGACCTTGGGCCTGTCACTCCTGCTCAGGCCATGCCCGCCCCCGCACACCTCTCATTGGCCTACGTCCAACACCAATGCCACACTGTCCCACCCCTCACTGACTCTCATTGGCCTGCGTCCAATGCCCGCCCCCGCACACCTCTCATTGGCCTGCGTCCCACCCCTCACTGACTCTCATTGGCCTGCGTCCAATGCCCGCTCCCGCACACCTCTCATTGGCCTGCGTCCAACACCAATGCCCTAATACTTCCACACTGTCCCACCCCTCACTGAGTTTTGGGAACGCTTTGCTTTTGCAACACCTAATCCTCTAATCCTCAACCTGCTCTGGGGCCACGCTTCACAGCTATCAAAACCTTCACGTCTGCTACCACAGACTGCCGAATCAGGTACAGCAGTGTTTCCCAAACTGTGCGCCGCGGCGCCCTGGTGCGTCCAACACCAATGCCCTAGCCGCGGCTTGGCTAGAGGGGCGCCGCGATCAGGGCCGCCAGCAGCGGGAAACAAGGGCTGCTAGCTCATTTAAAAAAAAAAAACCTCTGAGGGGAAGCAGAGGAGCGGTCACGTGACCGCTCCCATCCAATGGGGCTGCAGCCTGCCCGCCATTGCAACTACAAAGCCACCAGACAGCAGTGTGTGTGTGTGTGTGTGTGTGTGTGTGTGTGTGTGTGTGTGTGCGCGTGCGTGCGCGCGCGCGTGCGTGCGTGCGTGTGTGTGAAAAACGGGCTGCAGGGTGTGTGTGAAAAACGGGCTGCAGGGTGTGTGTGTGTGTGTGTGTGTGTGTGTGTGTGTGTGTGTGTGAAAAACGGGCTGCAGGGTGTGTGTGTGTGTGTGTGTGTGTGTGTGTGTGTGTGTGTGTGTGCGTGCGTGCGTGTGTGTGTGTGTGAAAAACGGGCTGCAGGGTGTGTGTGAAAAACGGGCTGCAGGGTGTGTGTGTGTTGTGTGTGTTGTGTGTGTGTGTGTGTGTGTGTGTGTGAAAAACGGGCTGCATGGTGTGTGTGTGTGTGTGTGTGTGTGTGTGTGTGTGTGTGTGTGTGTGTGTGTGTGTGTGTGTGTGTGTGTGTGTGTGTGTGTGTGTGTGTGTGTGTGTGTGTGTAAAACGGGCTGCAGGGTGTGTGTGAAAAACGGGCTGCAGGGTGTGTGTGTGTGTGTGTGTGTGTGTGTGTGTGTGTGTGTGTGTGTGTGTGTGTGTGTGTGTGTGTGAAAAACGGGCTGCAGGGTGTGTGTGTGTGTGTGTGTGTGTGTGTGTGTGTGTGTGTGTGTGTGTGTGTGTGTGTGTGTGTGTGTGTGTGTGTGTGTGTGTGTGAAAAACGGGCTGCAGGGTGTGTGTGAAAAACGGGCTGCAGGGTGTGTGTGTGTGTGTGTGTGTGTGTGTGTGTGTGTGTGTGTGTGTGAAAAACGGGCTGCAGGGGGTGTGTGTGTGTGTGTGTGTGTGTGAGAAAAACGGGCTGCAGGGTGTGTGTGAAAAACGGGCTGCAGGGTGTGTGTGTGTGTGTGTGTGTGTGTGTGTGTGTGTGTGTGTGTGTGTGTGTGTGTGTGTGTGTGTGTGTGTGTGTGTGTGAAAAACAACCTGCAGGGTGTGTGTGTGTGTGTGTGTGTGTGTGTGTGTGTGTGTGTGTGTGTGTGTGTGTGTGTGTGTGTGTGTGTGTGTGTGTGTGTGTGTGTGTGAAAAACGGGCTGCAGGGTGTGTGTGTGTGTGTATATATGTGTGGTGTGTGTGTATATATGTGTGGTGTGTGTATATATGTATATATGTGTGTGTATGTGTGGTGTGTATATATATCTTATACTATAGCACTGTATGCCTGCCTGCCTGGATGTCCGGTGTCCCTAGGGGAAATCTCATTGGTCCCTTGGGCCGCCCCCGCACACTTCTCATTGGCCTGAGGCGGAGTGACGGGCCAAAGGGGCGGACACACACACAGGGACACACACACACAGGGACACACACACACACTCCTCAACACACACACACACACACACACACACACACACACACACACACACACACACCCTCCTCAACACACACACACACTCCACCCTCCTCAACTCACACACACACACACACTCCACCCTCCTTAACGGCTGCCCGACCTTGACCCCCCCCCCCCCGCCCTTCCCGGAGGCTGGCCTGCAACAACGGAACCCCCCCTATCACCACTCCGCGGGACCTCAACATCACCCTCTCTCCCGGTGCTCACCCTCTCCCCCGGTGCTCCCTCTCTCCCGGTGCTCCCTCTCTCTCCCGGTGCTCCCCCTCTCTCCCGGTGCTCCCCCTCTCTCCCAGTGCTCCCTCTCCCCCGGTGCTCCCTCTCTCTCCCGGTGCTCCCCCTCTCTCCCCCCCCCCCCGCAGAGCACGCTCTCACCTTCAGGCCTAGAGGCCGCGCCCCCAGCTCCCCATCCCCGCGCGCGCTGCTCCCGCTCTCTCAGGCCTAGCTGTCTCTGTCAGGAGCTGCACGGGCCGCGGCCCACACCCCCCCCTCACCTGAGCGTCTCAGCTCCGCCTCGCCGGGGGGAACGGAGACCGCCGAGGAACCCGAGGAGGAGGAGGAGCGCGGCCCGGTGCGAGGTAAGTAACCGCAGGGGAAGGGATCTTTCACCCCGGCCCGGCCCTTCACCCCCCCCCCCGGCCCTTCACCCCGGCCCGGCCCTTCACCCCCCCCCCGGCCCTTCACCCGGCCCGGTCCTTCACCCCCCCCCCCGGCCCGGCGCTTCACCCAGCCCAGCGCTTCACACCCCCCCTGGCCTGGCCCTTCACCCCCCCCCCGGCCCGGCCCTTCACCCCCCGGCCCGGCCCTTCACCCCCCCCGGCCTGGCCCTTCACCCCCCCCGGCCTGGCCCTTCACCCCCCCCCCCCCGGCCCTGCCCTTCACACCCCCCCTGGCCATGCCCTTCACACACCCCCCCCTGGCCATGCCCTTCACCTCCCCCCCCTAGCCATGCCCTTCACCCCCCCCCCCCCTAGCCATGCCCTTCACCCCCCCCCTGGCCATGCCCTTTACCCCCCCCTGGCCATGCCCTTCACCCCCCCCCCTGGCCATGCCCTTCATCCCCCACCCCCCACCCATGCCCTTCATCCCCCACCCCCCACCCATGCCCTTCACCCCCCGGCCATGCCCTTCACCCCCCCCCCCAGCCATGCCCTTCCCCCCCACCCCCCTCAGGCATGCCCTTCCCCCCCTCAGGCATGCCCTTCCCCCCCACCCCCCTCAGGCATGCCCTTCCCCCCCCACCCCCCTCAGGCATGCCCTTCCCCCCCCACCCCCCTCAGGCATGCCCTTCCCCCCCCACCCCCCTCAGGCATGCCCTTCCCCCCCCACCCCCCTCAGGCA